>NC_045756.1:13650323-13965323 GCF_008692095.1 Etheostoma spectabile | reverse complement strand
CGGCAGCGATAAGAGTCTCATTAGGTAGTTAATGACAGGCATAAAGGACATGACATTACCGCTGTGGTAATGTCAGAAGCCGTTGCCAGCTGTGGCCAGCCCTTTATGTCTGCTATTTCTCCAGCTGGGGCGCCGTCGCGCTCATCTCCATAGGAAGTTCCTTTAAGCGGATCAATTGTGTATCACGCCGTGTTTGTCGCCCTTAGTGCCTTTAAATGTTAATAGTTGTCATGCAGAAAGACCAGCCAGCACAGCAAAGAGTGGTGATGAATCCATGTGACTTTTTTCTAAGATGCCTGCATAATTGTTGTTGTTTTGTTCTTTTCAAACTGATGAGCTCTGTCCAACAGAACATCTTCAGGCTTTTAAGTCTCAGAGTTGTTTGGATTAACTTAAATGGGAAATGTCAGAGAAAGATAACAAAGCAATATGAAATAAAATATGCTTAAGAATCCACTTTCAGAAAAAGAAGCCAGGGTCATACATCAGTAGCTGCAGTGGTTGTGCAGAGAGAAACTGAGGGAAGAACAGCTTACATAGTTTATTCACATGATAAATTTGGATCTTCGGTTGAGACGTGATCCAAAACCTCTGTGTAAACTCCCATCACACACCACGGTTGACCCATCTGCTCCTAATAACACAGTGCTTTCTCCCACTTCACATTCCGCCTGCAGCCTGTTCAACATGTGTCTGTTTGTGCGCACGCGTGATGTGTTTTAATGAGCACATTGTTATGCCTTTAGTGTATTGCATGTGTTTTCTTGTGATAGTGCGCCTAAATAGATTTAGAGGCAGAGGGAAAATCATACATTTCACTTTGTGTTTTCTGTGTCCCTTCTTCTGACTGCATGTGAGTTATAGAGTGTGAGAGACACTTGGTAACACACATGCACACAAGAAAACAGAGTGGGAGATGCGTGTGTGTGTTTGGTATGTTGAAAAATAAGCATGGAAAGCATTGATCTGTGTGTATGTCTATGTATATGTTTGTGAGCCTATGTGTGTGCCTGCGCACATGTGTGTGTGCCTGGGCGTATGTGTGTGTGCCTGCGCGTATGTGTGTGCCTGCGCGTATGTGTGTGCCTGCGTGTATGTGTGTGCCTGCGTGTGTGCGTGGTTCCTCTCTGACAGCCAGTGAGTAGTCCCAGAGTGTGATCATCCTGTCCAAGGTCGAGGGGAGTTTGTTAGACACATCCATCCATCAGCCTTAACCCCAGTCCTGTATGCATGTGGATGTGTGTGACTCTGCATCTGTGTGTATTAGCAAATCTGCGTCTGTGTGTGTGTGTCTGCATATTTGACAGATACTGACGCCTGAGCACCCAGACATAACATGACGAGGCCCCCCTTTGGGTGCTCTCTGCGCCTGTCCCTCTACTGTCTCTGACACTCTGGGTGGGATGGCCGTCTGGAGACAGCAGACGGGACTTACGGCGTTTTTCCATTAATGTTACCTGCTCACCTCGCCTCGACTCGGCCGCGGTGCCCCGTCCTCCTCTTCCCGTGGCAGATTAGTACCGCTGCGGCTGGTCGTCATAGCAGGAAACTGCCGTGACCTAACGCGACACACACACAGAACATCAAAGGTGTGTTGCTTTTGATTCTCGGCAGCCAGAAGACTTACTCCTTTCAAAAGAAGCTGGAGGTAGCAAAAAAAAAAAAAAACGCTGGCTAAACTATTTAAACACGGCGGGTTTGCTCAGGACACCCCCTGCAGGTTTTCATGTCACTTTTTGGCATCGCCTCAGCTCACTTGGTATCTTGACTGAGATGGTACTTACAAAAAGTACCCGTTAGCAGGTACCAGGGACTTCTTTTTGTAATGGAAAACCGAAAAAGTCCAAGGGGGTACCATGCAGTGGAAAAACACCCTTAGTTGGTTTTGAGCAATGACATCAGTTATTTAACTGACTTTAATTTTTATACTTATTATACAGTGCTGTTTATGTTCTGAAATATGGATAGAAATGACTGAGCAGCAGTATAACGCTTCGGTTTCTTGTTTAAAACAGTGTCTCACTGCTATTAAAGGTGCACTATAAGTTCCTGCATGGTCTCGTCTGTTGATGTTCCAGTCTAGTCTGGTACATAACCCCATAAACTTTTGTATGGATCTGTCAAAAAAGCTATAAAGTGCAAATTAGTGGGCTTTAGACATGATGTTAGGTTCATTTTTACCTTTTAGCAGAGCAAGTCTAGCTGTTTACCCTTGTTTCCAGCCTTTATGCTAAGCTAACCCGCTGCTGGCAGTAGGTTCATATTTAGCGTACAGACATGACCATAGTATCAATCGTCTTCATGTAATTCTCAAGAAAAACTATTAGCTTCTCCTTACTTCTCTTAATTACTGGAATATAGGCCTAATGGAGGGTCATTAAAGATGCATACAGACACTATATTTCGTTACATTCTGGTTCTTTTCTGCCTTTGTTGCTTATCACCTCGTCTCACATCTGTTTTTCCTGGGCCTCCCTCACGTATGCTACCATGGAATAATAATACCTTAAACAAACACTAGGTGATTAATATGTCCTCTTTACAGTAATATAAGGTCTGAGGATTGTTTCATACACCCACCTTTGACCTGAGCTGTGTTGTGTTTGTTTCTGTAGAAACCACCACGCCGGTCGACACCGCCACGCCAACTCTGCCTGCTGACATTGAAACCACCACTGTCCCCATTTCGACTACAGGTGAGACCAGGAAACAAAGACAAGACATACTGGATTGATAGTATTATTAGAAAGCAGTAATAGAAAAGATGAAAACTTTTTTGAAAGGGCTGTATGACATCATGGAGAGCAGCTGTGAGTGCTTCTCTATCTGAAATGATTTCTCACACCTCGGTGCCCTTTGGCTCTCGCTCTGACTCTCTTTTCCTTCCTCACTGCTCTCCACTTTTACAGTTGCCACCTCTCCTCCATCAGACAGCGTGTGTGACTTTGACCACGGCCTTTGTGGGTGGACGCACGACCCCAACGCCCCTCTGCTCTGGTCCCTCCACAGCCACGGTGAGTCTCCTCAACAGTCAGGCGAAGATTCTGCGTGACCACTGTCCGGTTAGCAGAACGACTCCGAGCTGCTTCAGGGAGCGTTGGTTTATCGGACAGTCACCTGCAGGGGTTGTCTGGGTGATTTTACAAAACAGTGCAGTTAGCAGCTCCGGCTGATTACGGACATCTAACATGGGATCTTTGCTGCAGAGCTTTTATGTATGCAGCTACAGCAATTCCATCTCGTCGCCGAAAATTGCACCAACACAAATGCATTAAGTTTATTTTATCAACTTCACTCAGTCCAGACAACACACTAATTAAATGAAGTCATTCTCCTTGTGCATCTTCATTGAGTCCCTTTTTCAATTTGATTAAATTTATTCCTTAAATTGAAACCAGTCTAATTTAGCAGCAACATCGTCTGCCAGCCGCGCCGCTCTTTCCTGAGCGAATGAGAATGAAAATGAATTGAGGGAATGAGAGGGGAAACAGGCGCCGCCATCGCCGTGTCAGGCACATCCAGACTCACGCGTGACATACACCAGTTCTCCGCTCGCTCGCTTGTGTGTCAAAACGTGCAACGTCTCTGCAGAAAGGAGTTTAGACCCAGTAGCTCCAATTAAGTTCAGAGCAGTAGATTCCAAAGACGAGCTGTTATTCCCAGTCGTCTGTTACTGCCTCTCCATTACCGCAGGCACATCCCAGATGATGCTGTGTAGACCTCCATCTACTTAGACGCTCCATGAAGAAATAATCATTCATTTTCCCTTTTTATACATATCCGCGGATCAAAAGTGCAGCTTTTGGCGTGTTATTAAAAACTATATAAGACGTGTCCTGCTGGGTTTAGGGAGTTCTTTTTTTAGCACTATTTATAATTTTTCTTGGACAGGGTAAGGGAGTGTTATCCCAACCTTGTTTTAAAATTCATTGGTTTTGAGCAAGTCTCCATGAAAGATTAAGCATCTCTCTAGCTGGAAAGAATTAAACAAGAGGTTCAGCATGCCCCACCTTTTTTTTTTTTGTCAAATTTGTGATGTCACCTGGGTCGTGTTCAGCAGGGCAATAGATCTCCCAGCGAAGGCAGAAATGTTCCTGAAGCATGACCGATTTAGGTCATAGCCGTCTTTGACAGGGGGCTTCAAAGCAGCTTCTTTCATCACGGCCGGACTGGAAAGGGTTGCTTGGATTAGTACGGTTGTGGCTTTCATGTATGGAGTATCATTTCCAGCCGTTTTGACACACCGTGCCAGCCTTTGATTTTCCTGTCAATGTCAAAGGTCAGAAATCCCAGCCAACACAGGATCATTATTTCACTGCTATCAAATCGCTGTTTAATCCTCTAAAGAGTTCCTTTTCTCATGTGATCCAGAAACCAGGATCTCCTCACCTTTTGACCTCAGGCATGAAACCAATTATTAGGCACAGAGTTGGAATTAGCCACCATATTAGTCGTTATTTGGCTTAATATATCCCAACTAGTAAAAACATGCTAAATAGAGGCTTCATAGAGTGAATCCTTGTTTGCTTCTCACTGCAGGAGACTGCTGTGAAATGGATTAATAATGCTCTGTTGTGGCTGCTAACAGCGAGGCAGTCTCGATTATGAGCAGTCTGGCGAACAAGAGGCACAACAATGGGGGGTTCACTGCAAGACGCAGCACTTCCAGGTGTAATAAAACACCTCGTGGACTCACAAATATGATTCACCCGCACATCCTCTATAGTTGTATACACACATGCAGTAGTCTATATACACAAGAATGTGGAACAAGGGGGAGTACACACACACACACACACACACACACAACTCATTTGAGGGCTGCGAAGGGCCAAGGGACACACTGTCACACACTACTGTCACACACTGTCTGAAGTGTCACACACAGGCGAGTCTGGGCGTATGTCGGCCAGAGGGAAGCTGTCAAGTCGGTGGAAGATTTGTTCCTCTAGATACTGCTTGTCGGATCTGCTGGAAAGACCGCACACACACACACACACATATACACACAGATATACACACACAGCGAAAGGTTATGGACCCAGTCACTCAATAAGTTGAGCATGGCCGGATGTAACTGTAAGGTACTTTGGATAAAAAACAGATGCTGTGCAGATAAACCTTGTGGTGTTACTGGGAATCCAAAACTGAAACAGACACATTATGGGAAATACCTGTATGATCCCTGATTTGCCGCGGACTACTTTTTTCTTGACAGAAAGGCACACACAAACACACACAGACAGTTGTACACGATAAAACAGGTGATTTAATCTGCAGATTGTTGATACTGGACAATTTCCCACAGTGCCCACTTAAGAAATTCTTCACCAGACGCCTCTGTGAGTCAAGCTCACACACACACACCACACACACACACACACACACACACACACACACACACACACACACACACACACACACACACACACACACACACACACACACATTTATACACACACACACACACACCTACTCACTCAAACACACTGTAGGCTCACCAATCTCTCACAATGGAATTCATGTCGGCATCCAATTTGCAAACTAAACATCCTCTGGTGTAAACAAATGGAGTGGCGTGCGTTTTGTTGGGACTTTTCCGCTGTTGAAGTCATTTACCTGGAAGGGAATGAAGAGAAATAGGCCCCGAGGGTCTTGGCTGGAGTTCTGGTAGCGCTCCATGTAAGAATGACGCTCTCACCGGTCCTATTCTTCCATGTGTTTATATTTGTCATTTCCCTATTGTTTTGTGTGACTATTGTGTGGTAGCGATCTCGTTCCTGTTAACACACCGTGATTCATTTCTTTTTTGTTTGAGATATCTGTAATTGTGTGAAAACATACTGTGCACATGGGTATTTATGTGTCTAAATATGCCTGTATGTGCAAACAGTACTGATTTATGTCCGTGTGACTGTATGCATACACAGTATGTGCGTGCACCATTTGTGCCTCACAAACTCATACCAGCAGCTTCCATTTACAGTGGTTACCAGTTATACAAGTCTACACATCCTTCAAATTTCCTAGTTTTTTCTTGCCTCGAGGGCTAAAATGAAAACCCATTAAATTAGTCTTTTTTCACTTTCATTTGACTATAGCAAACCAGCAAACTCAAGGTTAAAACAAAGCTCTGCTCATTTCTGGCACTGTTACAAATACTAAAACAGCTTGGTTGCATATTGTTGCTCTGGAATCTTTTTTTCTATTTTTTCCTTAATTCCTGAGTTCATCCAATAGGTTTTAAAAGGTTTCATATGTCAGGATTTTCAAAACACTAACCGTGTGTGCAATCGCCGCACATCTGGATTTAGGAACGCTTTGAACCACAGTTGAAAGAGTGTGTGGATACTTGTGAAATTGGCATTACATTTTACACTTATTCCGAGTAAGACAAAGTCATCTTTCATTATCTCCCCTCCAGAGCTCAACAGCTATCTGTACATGGACTCCAGCCTGAAGACAGAGCAGCAGCAAGCCCGCCTCGTGAGCCCCGTGGTGGCGGCCGACACCGGGCCCCTCTGCCTCCTCTTCTCCTACCAGTTGTGGGGGGAGGCCCAGGGCCATCTGAAGGTCCTGCTGCGGGACGCCCACAACGAGGAGACTGTCCTGTGGACACTGAAAGACGATCAGGGACCCGTCTGGAGGGAGGGTCGCACCATCCTGCCTCGCTCCCCTAAAGACTTCCAGGTAGTAATAAACCAACATTTTTTAGGCTGAATAAAGAAGATGACTAGAAAAGTCATAACAGCACTGCTACGAAAGCACCAGACTTCTGGCCAATATCAGCTATATTAAAGTATGTCTGTTTGATAACAGGCATCTGTGTCAAACCCTTTATTATGTGTCTCCCCAGAAAGAAAAACATGTCTTGAATGTATTTATCAGGGTAGGTGCAATGGAGAAGCATTCGTCTCAGAGCATATGAAAGCATCACTTTCAGTCTCTCAGTCACCTTAGGCCACTAAGATGACTTCAAAAGGAGCTTAAGTAAGCCATATTGTCTCTATTGGCTGTGCGATTGTTCGGGGATCGCTGTGCATTTGTCAGAGACATCACAAGCAGTTAATGTTCTCATAAAACATTAAGTTGAATCTTGCAACGAAGGGGAGGATGATTGCAAGTGTTGGGTGCAACTTTGGAATCAGAGGCACTGTGTTAAGTTTTTATTTTCTTTCTCCTCCTCCTCCTCTCGTTTGTCCCTGTTCTCAATTTGCCTCCCCCCCCCCCCCCCCCCCCCGGTCCCTGTTGCCTTCATCCTGTCGTCGTCTTCCTCTTCTTTTTCAACTTTTAACTCCTCCTCTTCCTCCCCTGTTTTGGATGTCGTAGGTTGTGATGGAAGGATACTTTGTGCACGGCACTAGAGGACACATCTGGATAGACAACATCCACATGAGCTCTAGCATTCCTCTGAAAGAGTGCACACGTAAGTCACACACAAACGCACACACACACACACACACACACTCTTCGGCACATCACATCCATGCATTTCTAAGGACAACTCTCTGACAGACAGACAGGGACAAACAGTATTTTTTGCTTCAGTTTGCCGAAATCTTCTCCATAAAGAAGAATATTTAAAAACAAATATACATGTACAGTACGCACACATCCATTTGACCCACCAGCTCTCTCTCATCCTCTGTCAACTTCTCCATCGCCTCGTAATCTCGCCCTCCCATCAATCTGCCATTTCCATTCCACCTCCTCCACTTTCAGCTTGAAGGTCCTTGAACAGTGACACACATGAAGTGATAAACACCCTCGCCCCCCCCCCCAATCCTCCCTTCACTCCCGCACCCCTCCCATCCCAGTTTCAGAGACAGCCTCTCCTCCAAGAGCAAACCGAATACAGAGATGAAAGGAGGAAGGAGAGGGAGGGACAGCATTTATTCCTCCACAAAAAAAAAAGAAAAGAAAAAGAAGAATAGGAAAACTAGGCCATAAACGCCCCGTGGGCCCCGGCGATGCTAATCTATGTTTCATTAGATTTCACTTCTTCTCTTTCCCTCCTCTCCCTCCATCTCTTTTACACTCACTCCTCTTTCGTATTTGTAAACAGAGCTTTTTCTGAGCCGTCAAAGGGAATAAGTAGACAGGCTGTTTCCCAAGCAACTTTCTGGGTGCCTGGTGTGAGCCGAGCACCAGCACAGCCCCCTTAATCTGGCCCGAGCAGGGGCTTTGGAGAGGGTCTTAAACAGATCAGAGACCGAGCCGGGGGTTCAGAGCCAAAAACCTGCCGTCATCACTTCTGACTGACGTCCAGTGTGCTTTGGAGCTGGACCACAGTCCGTGGGCCGTCGAGGGAAAGCGTGCACGTGTGTGTGAAGTGTCCCTAGGTTGCGGCGTACACTCATGTTTTTGTATCTTGCATTTTTGTGTGTATGCCTGTGTCACGAGAGTCTTGAGACAGTCTAAGCAGCACAGCAGCCTGGCAGGCAAAGATGACAGCCTAGCCCCCCCCCCCCCCCCCCCCCCCCTTGCCTCATGCTGCTGTGTTTCCTCCTTCCTGCCTTCCCTCCCCTCCTTCGCCACTCCCAGAGCATTCTGGGATGTTGCTTATCACCCGACGCAGTTGAGTTTTTTCACAGTGCGTTGGCGTTCCCGCCAAAAGGCGCCAGTTCCCTAGTCAGTTTCCTTCTTTCTTTCGCTCCCACCCGCCCCATGACACCCACACAAACACACACACACAAAGACACACACACCAGTTCTTTGTGTTTGCATTCCAGGCAATCAAAGTGAAGGTTCTGCTCTGTGCATTTGCAGTAAGCCAAAAAACCCTGCCCGCTCTAGATTAACTGGACTAGGCAGATAAACAACTTGAAATGCGTAAACTTTGCGTCCGCAGACACACACACGTACATATATACACTCTCAGCACAGCCCGACTTAGATTCCCAACTTACACAATGTGCTCTATTTGAAATTGCATTCTGGCTAAGAAGCCGAGTAAATGCCATAACTCATGTGAGCTATCTGAGGAATTAACTTAAATTTCCTCTGGAGGACTTTGATAGTCTTGTGACATTTGTGTGACATTTGGTTGACTTTTCCCTCGTATTTAAAGTTATCTAACAGGTCTCTCTCTGTCTCTCTCTCTCTGTCTCTCTCTCTGTTCCTGTCTCCATGTCTGCCTGACTCTCTCTCTGTCCTCGCAGAACCCATTGCAGCATTCTCTCCTGAAAATTCCGGTGAGTTTGAATTTGATATGATGTCACTTCCTCTCTGGTCTTGCTTCCTGCTCGTTGGTATGCACTAGCCTGGGGTTTTTTGCTTGGTGGCACTAAGTAGCCCAAACCAGTCCTCACCGTCAACACAGAGGCTGAGTCTGCTAGAGCTGTGTGATTCCAGATGAATAAATCTGCATTCATTATTAAAACCCCTTGCTAAAACCTTAATTATCGAATTTGCAAATACCAAATGAATTTTCCCGAACTCAAACTAAGTTGGAAGATAGATTATTTTAGTGATACGCTGTTGTGCACTAGTTTTACCTTGTCAGTCTCTGGAAACAAAGGATTAGGCTCAAAACAGCAAACTCTGCGTGCATGACAAGCCAAATCAAGTGCACCTCATGGAGTCAGATATTTGAAAAGAGCTACATATTCTCAGTTCTACACTGCCTGACACAGCCTGAAGGGTTTTAAATAACTGTCTGCCTCGTGAAAAATATTTAGAGCATCCTGGGGGATTCTATGAGATTGATGTTAGTGTTTTGGCATCTCATAATGTCTTCCAATAAGATAAGAGTGCAAATGTGATGTGTGTGCACTTCTTTGGCTTTTCTACTCTTCTGCCCTCACACGCACACACACGCACACACTCGCTCGCACAGAGTCTCTAACACTTGACAGACATGTACAAACACACACATTAATACCACCGCACGCGTACACACCAGTGTCCCCGGTGAATAGCAATCAGATAGAGTGACTGAGCAGCGGCAAGCACGGGTGTCTCTCGCTCCTCTCTCTAACTCAGCTCTGTCTAATAAGTGTGTGCAGTGTGAAGTAGCAGGAGCATGCACCATTTCCCTCTGTAATTATGTGACACGGTCCAAAAATCAGGATGTATTCAGCTCAGCTTCACTTTCCCTAGTTCAATTTGACATTCTCTCGGTCTTATGACTCTCCACATTAAGTCTGTATGGTACATTTGGGTTTATTTTTTTCTTATTTTTTTTTTTCAACGTCTTCAGGGGTTCATTTTTGCATAGCAGTCTTGGATAGTCTGATAGAGGCTTCTTGGAAGGTGGTTAGTTGGTTCTTACTAAGAATTTAAGAAAGGGGGTTCAAGCCAAGGGCAGCAGTGTAGAGGATCTGTGGAGATAGTCTCCAAGGAGACAGAGCTTGGCTTGAAGAGGAGAGAACTGGCCAGGAGGCTGATGCATGAGAAAAAGGAAAATGAAAAACCAAAAACAGAGAACAGGATAAATTATGTACTCAAAACAAATCTGCCAACTCGAGCCAGCTAAATAACAAATCCCAGTCCAATATCAGCTCCGAGTGCTCTGGAACATTGGATTACCATGTGGTGTCCGACTGATTCTTGCATGGTTCTTTATCAGGGGGCTGTTTGTGACTTCCTGTGCCAGTGCGAAACAGAAAGACGAAGCTACTTAATTCAATGTGTGTGGGTGCTTTTATAACTAATTATTTTGGCGTTCATTTCACACCAAGTCATTCCGTTGTAGCTCTGAGAAAAAACAATAATTGCTTTGAAATTTGACTGGATCAACCATTGGACTGATTTCAAACCAAATCTCTTGATGATCTTGGTGTGAAAACTTGTCCTCCAACTGCAACCCAAGCTACATGAGAGAAATGGATGCATTTTAATTTTTCCTCTTTTTTTTTTTTGGCCTTGGAGATTTATTTAATTTTTTTGCAACTGGCATGCTTGTGCATGCTCATATGAGGTGCACGCCCGCTGTTCGTATGATGAAGACCAATAGGGATACAAAATAGAGAGTTAAATGTAGAAAATAAACAAGTGCCACTCCTCTCTTTTCCCGCTGGCAATTATTCTGTATCTCTCCACCAGGGGGAGGCGTTCCTGTGCCTCCCTTGCCCATCCACTGGTATTACATTATGGCCGCCGGGGGCGCCCTCCTTCTACTGGCCGTGGCCATCTTGGTCAGAGCCCTCTGTTGCTGCCGACAACACCTGGCCACCAAGAAGAGCCAGCTGTCAGTGGCCTATCACAGCTCCTCACAGTGCTTCCAGTATTCTAACTGGTCCTCCAGTATGGCCGCCCCAGGGGTGGAGCCAGTCCTGACAGTGAGGTTGGACAGCCGGGACCGACACCGTACCCTCTGCTGAAAAGAAGCACTTAGCTGCGTAGAGCAGGACGCCAACTTGTGATGTCCGTGGCAGTGTGTGTCGTGATGCCGCAAGAATATCCACTCGACCAACCCCTCCCTCATTTAGTTTACAGTTGCAAGGGCGATGACGACATTGTCCTAAACTGCCAAGTGAATATTTGCAAAGAAACACTGTGTGCTCTCTCTGTGTCTCCAATGGATGTAGCTTTCGGTTGCTGTTTTATTTGTTCCATTAAGGAGTTGGCTGTTGACGTTCTCACACTTTGCTGCTCCTGATGTGAGGACTGAAGTCAGAGTAAGTTATTTATGTGAACAGCTTGCTTCGGACCATTGAGTTCCGTCTGGCTCCTCATAACCCCAACGGTCCTCCTGGATTGACCCCAGCATGGACACGCACACAGACATGTGTGGGCTGGGACGAAAAGGGGGTTGAGCTGGTTGAGCTGGTTCCGCTGCGAGAGCCAGCCAGAGCTGCCAAACCACCGACTAAAACAAGACCCCAGAGACACGAGGAGCTCTGCAGTGATGAGAGAGGGGGGGGGGGGGACTGTTAGGCTGAGAGGCATCCAACGTGCTAGCTGTGGAAATTAACTGGCAAGCCCCAGAAAATAAAGCTCTTGGTATCTCTGTCATAACAACATGAGATAGCTGTGATATGAGTTGTAACAATAGTGGGGGGGTTGTAACGGAGGAGGAAAAAAAAAAAACCTTCTCCATTGTGCTTTTCAACAGAGCATGTGCACATTTAAAAACAAAAGAATGCAAATCCATCATACTTTAAGTCCTGCATCACAAATGGAGATAACCAGCTCGTTTGATTGAAAGTCTTGTCTTCTCCTGATAAAGGCATCAGTCAGTGATGGATGCAGCCGTCGTCAGTGTTTAGTGTTTCATCTTGATTCTCTGCCGTAATAAAGCACGTTGTTCCCACTCCCATTTGTGCTTCATACCACCCGCTCCCGTTGTTCTCCATGTGTCTTTGAGCTGACCAGATGAAACTCACGCTGAGCCAAGCTTTGTTCTGTTTTCAGTGGGAATATGTGCTTGTTGTTTTTAGGGTTGTAAATAGGCACAGCTGTCAGCCATCGCCATTTCTGTCTTGGTTTTTACTCCTACAAATCCCACAATGCCGCTGGACCAGCTGGAAGACATAAGTGCAGTGTTTTGCTGTATATGTGCACCCTTGAGAGAGATCCAAGACATGAAGATCAGAGCAGAGCCCCCGCTATTGATGGTCCTTTCTCTATTGCCATGAGATGCCATAAATGGCTATTTACATAAAACAAGACATAGCTAATGCACTTCTTACTAATGGTTAACATATCTGGGATCTGAAAGAAGGATTTATTGAGAAATTTCTCGAAACGCTGACCGAGCTAGACAAATTGGCACCAATTTCACTCATCAGTCGGGACAGAGGTGGTGAGGTTCGACGCGCTCACTTTAACGCTCTAGATTGAATGAAATTGAGATCTTCACTCGGTGGCTTAACAGGCGGGGCGTTCGTGATCCGTCACACCAGCAGATATCTGTCACAAAATAGTGCACAGCTCAGCAGAATGCACCTCGATTTGTTGCCACAATTTAGAAGCTGCACTTTTCTCTCCAGAGTGGGAGAGAAGTGTTTTTTGGCACACTCTCACTTTGTGCTTTTAAATCATCTTGGGGGGGGGAGGAGGGGTTGGACACCCTACTTGGGCCATCTCGACACCGTTGCGCTCCAAGCCTCTAATAGTTGTAATTAGTAAATGGACATATTACATTTATTCAGACTGTGCTAAGCACTTTTCTCTCCCATCTACCACACCTCTCCGTCGCCCAATGTGCTGCCAAATTCAGTTGCCCCGGAAACAGTATTGATAATGCCATTGGCCATCAAAGACCTCCAGATCCAGACGTGTCCCTTGCCAAGCAGTTACTCCCACTCCTGCATGCTTGCCAAGAGCAGCAAGTGCAAACACACACTTACACATTGACACAAATGCGCACACAAACACACACACACACACACAAAGAAACCTTATATAAAGTATAAGTACACTTAAGCCATTTGGATCAACTAAAGTGCTGCAGCCATTGCTAGTTTTACCACATTCATAATCTATCAACTCAGACTCTAACATACAAAATTCATTTTCTGTTCACACCACGTTTCAGAGAAGGACTGTCACAAGCACTACTTAAATGTTGACATTTTTTGCCACTATTCTTTTTTTCTCGTTTTTTTTATTTTTTTCTTTTATCATCTTATACACCACTCTTAAACATGACAGTAACAGTGTCGATGATTTTAATGGTGATAATGATGGGTATTGTTAACTATTTGATTAACGTGTTTGCATCTTTATTCACACATGGAATGAACAGTCTTATAACATCAGTATGCTATGTGATGACTGTGTTTGACAGGAATGTATCATGATGATCTTTCTCTATTAATAAAGTCATATTTTTCTATTATTCCGAGACATTTATGTGTGTGTATGGATGCTAAAATTACTACATGTTCACAACTGACATCAACAATGCATTTACAATATCCAAAGGGTTATTTATCAGTAAATACTTGCCTAAATAAATGCCACCTGTTATTACTCATTCTAAGCATTACAAAATGTATTAAATTGGAGCCATGTGTAGGATTAGCTTGATGCTTAAAGGTTGTGTTTCCTGTGCTTCTCTCTGACAGTTAAGAGACCCACTGAATTTGGAGATGGACGACTTTTCAGTGGGAGAGACCCACTAGGTGGAGGTAAGACATAAAGAACATACTACAACACCTTTTGATCATCAGAGCCTGAATTTTAGGGGTCTTTCACACCTGCCTCATTTAGTTCATTTGAATCGCACTCGAGTTTGTTTTCCCCCTTTTGGTGCGGTTCATTGTGCGGGTATGAATCCCGCAATCGCACTCAGAGGCACACCAAAAGCAGACCACGAACTCTGAATGAGAACGTGATCCAACTTCGAACCAACCCAACTATGTGTACTCCGCAAGTGGGAGCTAAATGACTCCTGTAGTCAGGTGTGCTTTGCAAACCGCGATGCAGCAGCCCATGCTAAGTGTGGCAGCTTTCATGGTTTCTCCCAAAGAAACAGACTGCGGCCAAGCTCGTCGGCACTCGCGTTTCCGTGGTCAAACCAGCCACAGCTAAAGTCAGAGACAGACACCGGCACAGCAGAGTGAAGTCTCGACATAGTGACGTCACTTGCGTGACAATGTCTGAAAAATCATTTAAAATAAAAAAGCTGGTTTGACCTTGGAGATGCAAGAAATACGCGCTAGTCCAGAACACAGGACATTCTTCATGTATTTACTTTCTCGCTCCCGCCCCAGACACATCTGACCAATAAGAGGAGTGAATGTTCTTGTCTGGTTTGTAGTGATGCATTTTGGTTTGCTTGGAATTTTTTTTTTGTGTGAAGCAAAACCGAACCACTGGGAAAACCTTGGTTCGGTTTACAAAACCCGATTCGGACCAGAGAACACATACTACAGGTGTTAAAATGTCCACGTCACTTCTAACGGTCGTAAAAATTAACTTTTCTCGTCTACTTTTTCTTCCTCCTTCCCCTCCCGTCACAGTTTTACAGTTCCCCGAGTGGAACACAGCATCGCCGTCCTCTGAGCCTCCGGTGACCCGCGTCTCAGAGAAGGACAACTCGTGGCTGTACACCCTGGACCCCATCCTGGTCACCATCATCGTCATGAGCTCTCTGGGTGTCCTGCTCGGGGCGGTGTGCGCCGGCCTCCTCCTGTACTGCACCTGCTCCTACAGCGGCCTGTCGTCCCGCTCCTCCACCACCCTGGAGAACTACAACTTCGAACTGTACGACGGCCTCAAGCACAAGGTCAAGCTCAACCAACAGCGCTGCTGCACCGAGGCGTGAGGAGGGTTCGAAGGGAGGGAAACGCAAAAGGAGACGGAACGGAGAGCGAGAGATACGGCCATTTTGTGGAAAAACCTCTCACTATTTTTCATTTTCTCCAGTTCACTATCAGTTTGCTTCCTCAGTGATGCAGATCCCTGGACACATGGACAACGAGAAAAGACACTTTTTTACTTTTTTTTTTTTTTTTTTGCTCCAATTAGAACTCATTTCTTGCTCGGAAAAAAAACATGGCACAGTCCAGTGTCGGTAGTTTTTGTGGTGAAAGTTACCCAGAGAGATTGTTTCATTGCAGTGATGTTAGGCCTCAAAAAATATCTACACATATCAATTACAGATTCCTGCGCCACCAAAAGAGAAGTGTTTATAAATGCATCATAGAGTTGTTAGAGGTCTAGTTTTGAAGCTGGATACTGTAAGCTACACATACTGAGTCAGAACACATTGTGTTGGAAAGGTGGTAGGTTAGGAACGTGCTTAGAAAGCGTCTTTTTTTGATCACATGTGAACACAGTGGCCTAGAACTTAGCTCCTTAGTGTGGCTCTTTGGCTTTTTTGGTTCCGTCGTAGACTCTGCTACCTACCAGCCTCAGTTATCCTCTTAGTTCCTGACAGTGTGTGGTTGGTTTTTAGTCGCAGACGTCCATCGAGTTTGTCTTTCTCATCACTCTCTTTCTGTTAAATGTTTTCGTTCTGGCCTATCGCCAGTCTGTGATGGCAGATAAGTTGAAAAAAAAAAGAGGCAGAGAACGTCTATGTGTGTGTAGAGTTGGGGAGGTGGTGGGTGGGGGGGGGGGGGGCATTTTAACACATTCTTTTAAGGACGGAGAGAGTTATTGTTAGATTTAGTTGTCAGAGACTGTTGTTACTGGTTCCTGTCAATGAGAAGGTCATGTTTACATTGTGGTTAATGGTGAAAGGTGCAGGCGCGTTGGTCGGTGCAACCTATGGATTGCTGGTAAGGGCAGAGACGGAAAACTACTGAAGAAAGACAAACAAAGCGAGAGGGAGAGAGACTATATGACTGACAGAGCACGCCAATCCCCTGCCTCTCTCTCTCTCTCTCTGTCAAAGGGGCGATGTTCTCCCTGGGCTTTTCGTGAGGACGGAAAGCAAACGGGATCAAAAAGCAAATGCCAGAAAGCGCTCGTCTCGATTGACTGTGCCCGGACACACAACAAAGCCTTAAAGCAAACTGTTTGCGGAAATGTTGAAAAAGGAACGTTGAGGCACCACAAGAGAGGAGGTACCCATCTCTCTCGTTTTACATGTGGACCTCAAAAGCCATGATTTAAAGGACCTACCCCCCCCCCCACCCCCATCTCACACATACCCACAGATCACACCACCCCCGCCTCAATCTACTGGTTCGTTGCGTCTGTTTTCTGTTACATTTTATTTAAATTTTATTTTAATGTCTGCTCTTGCACAGCAAGGTGGGCCTTCTTCTGGACTTTTTTTTTTAACCAATCAGAAAGGGTCTTGTGTTGCACTCTCTGAATGGGACTCATAAGCCATGAGAAGGAGAGGGTGAGAGAAGAAGTCTCCCTCCCACACACATACATTACACACATTACTTCACTTGTATATACAGATGTATATACAGAACATGAATACACACCCTCTCTCACATGAAAGTTCGGGGACACACACACACACACACCGAGAGGCACTCAGACCTAAAAGTGAAGAGAACAATGCTTGCTGCTGAAAAGCCAGAGGTATATATTTAAGACCATGTCGTACACAAATGCCATGGATTCACTACACGCACACATGAACTCAACATATCATCCCATCCACCATCACCATGTACACACACACACACACACGCTGTCCCTCTCCTCTGAGGCCCACTTCTATGGACCCCACTGACTCTCTTCAAAGTGCCTTGGAGCCTCGGGGATCCAGCTTGCCTTTGGAGCCGGTATCAGATACAGTAACTTGACACTCACAGTGACAGTCACAGCGCCCCCTTCTACCCGGGAGGACCAAACAAACGTTCAAAAAAGGACAGAATCCCCCCCTTTCGCACTGCTCGGACTGCTGTTGTTGTTGTTTTAGAGGGGTCTTTGTACAGAAATGCTCTTTTTATGATCGTTATTATAATTATTGTTATGATTATTTAATAAAGGATTTATACCATACTGAGGAAACAGCTGGCTATAGTTTTCTTGCTGTGATACATTGTATGAAAGGTTTGATTGACATTTTTGTTTCACCCACAAACTCCATCTGAGACTTTGAGCCAGACTCTCACTTTTAATTGCAAGAAGAATACACATGTGGAATCTAACACACAAACACACACATTCACACACATTCACACACATACTTACTTTATTTGTCACATACACACACATACATACATAATGCCATAATGTTGTCAGCCTGGTATACTTGGCCTCTAATCTCCACATGATGTCCCATTAGTATGGACCTCTGGTGGCCCTCATTTAGGAGCTCTAACATCAAAGCTTTGAAGGGCCCAGCGTCTCAGCCACACACACACACACACACACACACACACACACACACTCTCATACAGTACACATGCAATTACTCTGCTTCTCTTTTTATACAGCTTGCTGAGTCTCCCACACACGGTTCCATTTATCCACATACGCTTTCCTCACCTAAATGCAAACCCTATTAGCAAATAGCCCAGAGTTTCAGATCCAGATTGTGATATCTTTGACTCCTTTAGGTCTCGTGGACTGGCAAAGCGGCCCAAATTTCTTTCTTTAGGTGGCTGTTACAGTCATGACTTTGAAGATTAAAAAGAGTGCTGAAGTTATTGTTGCATTTCTTAGCTTGTATGCGCTCCTGAAATGTGTTTTTCCTCACTGAACTAGACTGTCATCGTAACTTTTTAATTATAGCCATGTCGAACACAACTTCGAGAGGAAATGAAATGGAGCCTGTAGCTCAGGTACCACATTACGAGCCATACAAAGCAGAATGACACGTGTTTGTCACTGCACAGCGGCGATGGCAGTGGCTGTTAGCATGCTCCGGTCCGTGACATAGCGGGCCAATTACCATCTCTGAAAAAACACAGACAATCCCCAGTCCACCAGAGGAGTGCGATGCCATCTGCTCACAGGTTTGATTGATCCCGGCAGAACAGTCACGACCACATCACACGAATGAACGCCGACAGGAAATTACCAAAGGAGCCAGATTGTCATTGTTCCAAACCGCCTCTTGTTTTCACAAGCAAATTATTTCTAATTTCTTTTCTTTTTTTTCTGTGAGTGTGTGTTACCCAAATGTTGTTTTTCTAGGTTTTTATCAGTCTGTAACGACACACTGCAGGGGCCCTTTCCTTTAGCCGTCAGATCAGAGAGTTCTTTTGCCTGTGAAGGCAAGGCGCCCTTCAAAGAAAAAGCTCTGGCACCCTGTAAGACGATAGGCCAGATTGAGACGGGAGCCCATTTGAGGGTCGTGCCACAGGAAGTGACTGCGACACACAGCTAATTAATGTGGGGATTATGTAATCAAGATGGAGGAGAGGGAAAACTGGCAGTTAGTCATCACAGTTAGGGAGAAAACTTTATTTAGTTGTCTAACTTAATCACGCTGTATTTCCTTTATATTACCGCATACAGGCTAGTCGCGGTGTCTGAGCAAAGTGAAACTTTGGTGTGTCAAAGGACACTGGTTTTGTTAACGCTTAGAACTAGCTTGCGATCATGCAGAATATTGATCAAATAGAATTATACCGTCAGAAATCAGAAATCCTCCATATCCTCCTCTCTGCATCTTCACTGAAGGTCTTGAGATTCTTCTTCACAGCCAGACTAAACCTTACATGTCTTTCAACAGCATCCAAAATGCTGTCACAGACTGCAGCAGCGTTACATATACACACACACAGAGACTTACATGTTGTACACACACACACACACACACACACTCACACTCACACACACACACACACACAAGCACACACCCACCCATATCCCAATAGACTTCCTGGGAAGGGGGCCCAGATAATCTCGTCTGGCCTGCCAGCGGTTCAAAGCACCTATATGGGTCAGAGCGGGAGGTGTGTGTGTGTGTGTGTGTGTGTGTGTGTGTGTGTGTGTGTGTGTGTGTGTGTGTGTGTGTGTGTGTGTGTGTGTGTGTGTGTGTGTGTGTGTGTGTGTGTGTGTGTGTGTAGGATGGAAAGGGGCTCTGTGGCAGCTTGCCCGCCAATGACGACAAACCCAATGACAACAAATGCCAAAGTCTTATATAAACAACAGACGGACCATCACTTTCCTTCCTCCGTGACATTATCCTCTCCCCAACACCAGAGGATACTGCCTCCAAAAACAAATACATGGAGGAAATGATTGGGATGAGAAAAGGTCCCGTTCAGGGCTCCGAACTAGGCCAGCTTTCTTGTCATTGTGAAGTGGCACAGAGGAAATTAACTCGATGAGGGGGATTTAAGCCAATTTTGGATCCTGTTGTCGAGGGACCGCAACACTGATGGTCTGTTTTTGCTCTGATGCTACTCCCTCTGGACTGGAGCTAATGCCTCATGCTGGGATCGCTCGGCAGCCATATTTGGGT
This sequence comes from Etheostoma spectabile, assembly GCF_008692095.1. Taxonomy (NCBI): domain Eukaryota; kingdom Metazoa; phylum Chordata; class Actinopteri; order Perciformes; family Percidae; genus Etheostoma; species Etheostoma spectabile. The sequence goes on along the minus strand of NC_045756.1, from coordinate 13,945,543 downwards.
TCAGAGCTCCGAATTTGATTTCTAAGAAGCATAAGATATTCTCTCCCGTTGACAGATTTGACACCACCATACTGTATCTGGAGCATTTCCTCGTGACTGAACTTTGATGTGGACTCTCAACGTGACTTGTGGTCCTATGTGGTGGGCCACCTGTTCGCTCCACTTGAGGCTGGTGTGTTTACAGTTACGGTTGCCCTGTATAGCACAAGAAACGTGTTATCAGGCAACGCGGGATGCCTCTCGCAGTGGGTCCTAACCATCTGTCTGCAGTGTTTGTGCTTGAGTTTGAGTGAAGGAGTTGCATCGCTTGACTTGAACGTCTTTAGTCTAAAATGATATTGTAATGGGGAGTAATTGCTTAATCAAAATCTATGTTGCAGTTTACCCACATTACCCACAATGCACCTAGTTTGGGTCATCTCTTAAACGTCCAGTCCACCCATCAGTAACTAAGTCTTGCAATTAAGATTGCATTCAGGTCATTGTTTTCTAAACATAAAGGAATAACTGATGAAAGGTTTTAGGGCGACCTAATTCTAAAAACAGATCAGAAGACCTCTTAATCAATATGAACTCTTGATCCTTGGGGGGGGTAAAAATATATCTGCCAATCACAGGTTAGTAAAGGAAAGCTGTTAGTGGAGCAATCATACTTGACAGGTTGTCAAGATTCCTGAACAAAACATCTTAAAGCTTCTGTGATCATCTGGCGCCGTAGACAATTCTTTACTCCGAATCTGTCAAATGATTTCAACAGAGCTGAAGTCGCCTGGTATTATTTGAACAAGAGTGGCGATAATAGAAGCAAAAAACAAAGTTGTGTTCCATGAAAAGTGGTAATCAATTACCAATGACAAAAAGCATCGAGAATGCAGCTGGGGCAGATTTCAGAAAACAAGCAAACAAACAGCTGTGCTCATCATGATTCACTCTCGCTGTCATTAAAGAAGAAGGAAAAAAAAGAAAATGCGAAGTAGAAAATCATCTGAATGCCTGAGCGTGTTGTGTGAGGCCGCTACCCCCGGTTTAGTTTGTGGAGTAATTGAAATGGCCTTCTCATAACTTTTTGTTCAAATTAGGGCTCTTTCATTATGTATTCCATCGAGGCGATAATCAAATTCAATTGCACTTTGAGACCCATCTGTTCTAAAATAATTGACGATTCTACCCTTCAAAAAAAACCTCCCGAGTCTCCTCTGCACTGCACATAAATCTCCTCATCTGAATCAAATTAGCTTCACAAGTGACGTGTGTTTATCAAGCGGCTTTGTGAGAACAACCGTCACATTTCCCCTTGCACACTCAGTGTGATGGCAGCAGAAATGCAGCAGCAAATTAAAAAGGTGCAATGTAAAAGCATGGAATGTGTTTTTACCCTAAAAAAATCACTTCAATTTGGTGCTATAATAAATGCTCTTTGGCTAAGCTGTAATCATACATTTAGATATATATAGCAGATGCATTTCTCATTCATTTACACACAACACTGACTTCCGTTATTGCATAAAATTGTAGCTGTCAGTCTTGTTTTGTTGTTTTTTCTTTTTATTCTGTGTTTACAATGTGATCATAAGCTGTGTGGAAAAGGGTTGTGGCAGCGGGAGATGTGCCAGTGAGACCTGCGTGGATGTGAAGCCTCAAGAGAAGAGATCTCTGTGTTTGGTTAATGTGGGATGGAGCTCTGAGCTCTGTGTATACCCCCAATCCTCTGAGTGGGTTGCTGTTGATGGTATGGGTTATATCTTATGCCTTGTAGGAGGTAGGAGGCAGGAAGTGTGTGTGCGTGTGTGTGTGTGTGTGTGTGTGTGTGTGTGTGTGTGTGTGTGTGTGTGTGTGTGTGTGTGTGTGTGTGTGTGTGTGTGTGTGTGCGCGCGCACACACAACAGTAATGTGGTGACATCCTTCTCTCCATGATATTTCTGTACCATGGCGCTCTGAGTAACTGCACCCAGGAGAAAGCCGATTTACAGCCTCATTCAACTGTGCTGAGCTCCAGTTAAACATCATTCAAACCGCCAACTTAGCAATCCCTTTCTCTACAGTATCTCACCCCACACACAGACACACACACACACACACACACACACACACACACACACACTCACACACCCTTCTTCATAACAACCCACACACACGCTATTGGCTATTGCTAAATGATGTCATGGCAGTAGATTCATGGGACATTTTGCTGTGTTCTCGAGCTTTATCTCTGCGTACTCCTCTCATTGTTCTGCGTGCTGTTGCTTTTCACCTGAATAGTGATATTGTAGAGGTCTTACAGTTGCCGCCAAGCTTTAGCACTCACACTCAGAGATATATTTATAAAATGTACATTGATTTAGAAAGGAAAGAGAGAGAGAGCTGTATAAAGGGAGAAAATGCACTGTACCCAAATGAAACAATTATTCTGCATATAAGCAAACAGAGAAGGGAGGAAAGGGGCCTGCTCAATTTGCTTATCAGTCCCTTTCAAGCTACAGTTTTGGACCCTTGGAGACATAACAGCATCAGGCCGCTGGGGCACACGAGCGGGGAGTCAAGTAAACACATCGTAGTAGAATAAGCAAGCTGCACAAAAGGCCTTCCTCCCATGACCAAGGCCACACACAAAGACGCAGCGCTGCAGTCTCCATATATACACTGGGAAGAACAACAAACAAGCAACCGAACCCACTGCCAAACACTGCTGCAAATATCAAATCAATATCCCGTCTTTATTTTTGAAACTGTTTGGACTTGGCGTCATCGTGGGATTATTTGTAACAGTAATAACCCTCAGAGGATGGAACCAGGGGAGCACACACCACCTGCCCTCTCCTGAGAACACACACACAGGGAGGGAAAGCGACATGAGTGGGTTGTGTGAAATTACAACTGTATGGATGTGTGTGTTTTTGCTTGCATGTACGGACCTGCTTGTGTGCATGCACAGGTTAAGTTCCCATGTGTCTTTCCACTCATGCTGCTTTTTGGTTAGAGGCCTGTCTTCTTCACCTTAAATTGTTATGGAAACAAGAGCAGCTGCAGGAATAGCATTAGCATGAGATGTTGCGTGTTAGCCCCACAGAGCATGGCATGCTAAAAGGAACGAGTTCAGCAGGTGAAACTATAGTCTTTCTCTCTCTCTCTCTCTCTCTCTCTCTCTCTCTCTCTCTCTCTCTCTCTCTCTTTCTCTCGGCACCTTGCCAAAAATAAAAAGGGCTTCTGTACTTGGACGCCTCTGTATTGAATAGATTGCCTCCCAGATTTATATAGAAGAGAAAATAAAAAAAGGTTTTTGCAAATTATGCGCATATAAATATACTTCTACTCTGCTTTTCACCTGTATTTTCCAGCCATTTGTATCCAAAATATGATTTATTTCTTTTTTCTCCTGCTGCACAGTCCCCTGTGGAGTGTTCACTGGTGACACTGTCAAAAAGGTTCCTATAACTCATGAAAATGAAATAATATATTCTGTTTGTGTCGGCACAGTATATACATAAGTGTGCATGTTTCTTATTGGATTACTGTGTCTCCTTCCTTCCCACCAATCAGCCTGACATGTGGTAGTGAGGAGGTAGCCTTTGACACAGAACACACCACTGGCATTGCAAACAGCTCCTTCTTCACAGTTACACTTGCACACATTAATTCATTTGCTCATGCATTGTCCAAGCCTTGTTTGCACTGTCCGTATTTGTCTAGCCCAGCTGTTGTCTTGTATGAATGTCTTTGTCCTTATGTATTGTTGTTTTAGTTGTCTAAATTTATCTTTCCACATCGATGTCTTGTATTAATGTCTGTCCTGACGTGCTGTAACCATGTTTTAGGTTTCTGCAGAACAGGAACCTGCTGAAAACCATTTTTTAAACTTAGTCAGGCGCGTTGTTATATTGTAATGTAATGTTACTTTATCTAACTTAACTAACTTTCCTGTATAATAAATGTGAATGAATGAATGAATGTGTCTGAGAGCATCATGTTCTTCATCAGCAAGAAGATGCTTGAAGTATTCCCACGACCCCCAGCAAAATAAATAACACGCCCCTGCTTGACACCAGTGGGAGTCCTTGTCTCCAGATGTTCTGCTTGCCTTGCTTCTACCCGGAAGGCCCCCCAGCCCCACCCTCCCCCTTCCATAACCTTACTACAGCCTTGAGGAAAGCAACAGTATACCTGTATGCAATCAGCCCGTGCACATACTGCAGACACACACACACACGTAGCCATGATGGATGGCCTTCTCTTCTCAGTAATGCACAAAAGCATTATCCGTCACCCTCCAGCCCGGAGAAAAAGAGATGTTCTTTTAAAATTGACACTCTGCTCCGTGGCAGTGTCCCCGACAAGCTTGTGTGCAAGTCGGCCCGGCTGCGGAGCCAATCATGCAGGAAGGTGCCTTCTCTTAATCTTTCTTAGGTCAGCGATCATAGAAGCACTAGTTCATTTAATACTTCTCACTTCATACTCCATTATTCAAAGTTAATAAGGATAAATCCTTAAAAATCCAGTAGGTGTGTATTTGTGTTTAATGGCAAGGGTGCGTGCATGTTGGAAATACTATAAATTTGTTGGTGTCAATGTGCATACACTACCAGTGTCAACTTATGAATGATAAATAAATCAGTTTTTTGTTTTTGTGCTTTTGTTGTTCAGTGCTACTTGTTTGTACCTTTTACCATTATGTTACATGACTGATACTAATAATATTACTAATACTAATACTACTACTACAACTACTACTACTAATAATAATAATAATAATAATAATAATAAATATGAGACAAAATTATAATTTCAGTTTTTATTCATTAACCTATTACACATTATATAACAATGACATATAACAAAAATCTAAATAAAGCAAGCATTGGCTCTCACCGAGCCGACTGAGGTATCAAATCAGACACTCAATCATCCAGACAATGAAACCTGATGGTTGTCAAATCTGGGTATTTCTTCTCACTTGTGTCTCCAATGTAAGGCATAACCTCCATAGGTTCGTCGTCAAGACAAGAAGACACAATGTTTGTTAAATCTGGGTATTTCTTCTCACTTGTTTCTCCAATGTAAGGCATAACCTCCATAGGTTCGTCGTCAAGACAAGAAGACACAATGTTTGTTAAATCTGGGTATTTCTTCTCACTTGTGTCTCCAATGTAAGGCATAACCTCCATAGGTTCGTCGTCAAGACAAGAAGACACAATGTTTGTTAAATCTGGGTATATCTTCTCACTTGTGTCTCCAATGTAAGGCATGACCTCCATAGGTTCGTCGTCAAGACAAGAAGACACAATGTTTGTTAAATCTGGGTATTTCTTCTCACTTGTGTCTTCAATGTAAGGCATAACCTCCATAGGTTCGTCGTCAAGACATGAAGACACAATGTTTGTTAAATCTGGGTATTTCTTCTCACTTGTGTCTCCAATGTAAGGCATAACCTCCATAGGTTCGTCGTCAAGACAAGAAGACACAATGTTTGTTAAATCTGGGTATTTCTTCTCACTTGTGTCTCCAATGTAAGGCATAACCTCCATAGGTTCGTCGTCAAGACAAGAAGACACAATGTTTGTTAAATCTGGGTATTTCCTCTCACTTGTGTCTCCAATGTAAGGCATAACCTCCATAGGTTCGTCGTCAAGACAAGAAGACACAATGTTTGTTAAATCTGGATGTTTCTTCTCACTTGTGTCTTCAATGTAAGGCATAACCTCCATAGGTTCGTCGTCAAGACATGAAGACACAATGTTTGTTAAATCTGGGTATTTCCTCTCACTTGTGTCTCCAATGTAAGGCATAACCTCCATAGGTTCGTCGTCAAGACATGAAGACACAATGTTTGTTAAATCTGGGTATTTCTTCTCACGTGTGTCTCCAATGTAAGGCATAACCTCCATAGGTTTATTGTCAAGACATGAAGACACAATGTTTGTTAAATCTGGGTATTTCTTCTCACTTGTGTCTCCAATGTAAGGCATGACCTCCATAGGTTCGTCGTCAAGACAAGAAGACACTATGTTTGTTAAATCTGGGTATATCTTCTCACTTGTGTCTCCAATGTAAGGCATAACCTCCATAGGTTCGTGTACAAGACAAGAAGACACAATGTTTGTTAAATCTGGGTATATCTTCTCACTTGTGTCTCCAATGTAAGGCATGACCTCCATAGGTTCGTCGTCAAGACAAGAAGACACAATGTTTGTTAAATCTGGGTATTTCTTCTCACGTGTGTCTCCAATGTAAGGCATAACCTCCATAGGTTCGTCGTCAAGACAAGAAGACACAATGTTTGTTAAATCTGGGTATTTCTTCTCACGTGTGTCTCCAATGTAAGGCATAACCTCCATAGGTTCGTCGTCAAGACAAGAAGACACTATGTTTGTTAAATCTGGGTATTTCTTCTTGAGAGTATCTCCCATGTGAAGTGGAGCATCAGCAGGGTCATCATCCAGACAAGGAAACCTGATGTTTGTTAAATCTGGGTATTTCTTCTTGAGAGTATCTCCCATGTGAAGTGGAGCATCAGCAGGGTCATCATCCAGACAAGGAAACCTGATGTTTGTTAAATCTGGGTATTTCTTCTTGAGAGTATCTCCCATGTGAAGCGGAGCATCAGCAGGGTCATCATCCAGACAAGGAAACCTGATATTTGTTAAATCTGGGTATTTCTTCTTGAGAGTATCTCCCATGTGAAGCGGAGCATCAGCAGGGTCATCATCCAGACAAGGAAACCTGATGTTTGTTAAATCTGGGTATTTCTTCTTGAGAGTATCTCCCATGTGAAGCGGAGCATCAGCAGGGTCATCATCCAGACAAGGAAACCTGATGTTTGTTAAATCTGGGTATTTCTTCTTGAGAGTATCTCCCATGTGAAGCGGAGCATCAGCAGGGTCATCATCCAGACAAGGAAACCTGATGTTTGTTAAATCTGGGTATTTCTTCTTGAGAGTATCTCCCATGTGAAGCGGAGCATCAGCAGGGTCATCATCCAGACAAGGAAACCTGATGTTTGTTAAATCTGGGTATTTCTTCTTGAGAGTATCTCCCATGTGAAGCGGAGCATCAGCAGGGTCATCATTCAGACAAGGAAACCTGATGTTTGTTAAATCTGGGTATTTCTTCTTGAGAGTATCTCCCATGTGAAGCGGAGCATCAGCAGGGTCATCATTCAGACAAGGAAACCTGATGTTTGTTAAATTTGGGTATTTCTTCTCATGAGTGTCTCCCATGTAAGGCATAGGCTCCAAAGGATTGTCAGCCAGACAAGGGAACAAACTTTTTTTTAAATCTGGGTACTTCTTCTCATTGGCACTCCAGGTGTCCAACACATTGTCAGCAAGTGGAGGACTTGGAGGTAGTGGAACTTCATGAGGCAACAGGTTGGGATGCTTTGGATCAGTGTCCTCATCCAAAGAATGAAACCCAATGTTTTTCAAAATCTTCTCACGAGCGTTTCCCATGCCCGACATGTTATCAAAAGGCGCAGGACTTAGAGGCAGTGGAATCTGAGCCAGGAGGCTGAGGGGCATCAAATCAAGACCTTCATCATCCAGAGAAGGAAACCATTTGTCAGAAAAATCGGGGTACTTCTTCTCATGAGCGTCTCCCATGTGAAGCACATGCTCAGGAGGTGGAGGGCTTGGAGGCAGTGGAACTTCATGAGGCAAAACTTTTGGATCCAAAGAATGAAACCCAATGTTTTTCAAAATCTTCTCATGAGCGTCTCCCATGCCCGACATGTTATCAAAAGGCGCAAGACTTAGAGGCAGTGGAATCTGAGCCAGGAGGCTGAGGGGCATCAAATCAAGACCTTCATCATCCAGAGAAGGAAACCATTTGTCAGAAAAATTGGGGTACTTCTTCTCATGAGCGTCTCCCATGTGAAGCACATGCTCAGGAGGTGGAGGGCTTGGAGGCAGTGGAACTTCATGAGGCAAAACTTTTGGATCCAAAGAATGAAACCCAATGTTTTTCAAAATCTTCTCATGAGCGTCTCCCATGCCCGACATGTTATCAAAAGGCACAGGACTTAAAGGCAGTGGAATCTGAGCCAGGAGGCTGAGGGGCATCAAATCAAGACCTTCATCATCCAGAGAAGGAAACCATTTGTCAGAAAAATCGGGGTACTTCTTCTCATGAGCGTCTCCCATGTGAAGCACATGCTCAGGAGGTGGAGGGCTTGGAGGCACTGGAACTTCATGAGGCAAAACTTTTGGATCCAGAGAACGAAACCCAATGTTTTTCAAAATCTTCTCATGAGCGTCTCCCATGCCCAACACATCGTCAACCAAGGGCTCACAATTGAAGTACTTCATTGGTGGAGGTGGTATGGTGGCTGCCTCTTGAAAGCTGCACACTCTGCAACAAAAGTGTGTAAAGATATCACTATGACACAGACAAGTTATTGTATGTTTTATGATAATAAAGATGCGTGGCTAACTTCATAGGCTGTGTACTTATGTTATTACATTATCTAGGTCACACAACAGTCATATAAACCCATAGATTAATTCTAGAATTCTTTTAAAATTAAATTTTTTTTGAAATAGTAATACATAAATATACTAACACTGACTTATTAACTTTAGTTTTACAGTTATTTTTGGAATTTATGATCAATAAATAAGGAAATTATACCTAATGTTTGAGTAAATAAATCAGTAATTAGGAATTATTTAGACTAAAACTAAAGGCATGGATGTTGATGGATAATCATAGACAGGAATACGTCAACTTTTACTCAATACTATTTCAAAACCACTTCAATTTTTTTTTCAACTGCTATATAATGAGAATAAAAATTAGAGATTTGTACTTGCCAAAGATCGTTGTGTGGAATCAATCATGTTATTTTGATTAATTAAAAAGTACATTGATATAGGAAAACGGGTCAATTTGACCCAAGGACAACATGAGGGTTAAGAAACCTATGTCTCCAATCCCCGAAGCAGCCAGACTACACAGTGGCATGTTAAACTAGGGCTCAACTGCTGAGCGGATCGTTTAAGACAGGTGTTTTAATGCTGATAAACATCTACTAAAACATGCATAAGCTCCTGTCAAAAATTCATTTCTCACTGAACAATTCAGATAATATTTGAACTTTGTTAAGACAACATAGAGAGATGCCTGTAATGTATATTGACAAAGATCCATAAATGCCAAATTGATGTTTAAAGATGCTCTATGTTGCATTGATTGCAATGGCATAGATGAGGACTATTGTTGATAAAATTCAGAACTTTTGCACACTAAATCTACAGTGACCTCCAAATGTTGTGATTTTTTTCCCCCATAAACATCTAAAACTAAACTAACATTTAGTTTTAAGTATCTGTAAACGCTTGTTAGCTGTTGAAAAAACTGTATATTTGAAGTTATTTGAAGTATAACAAAGGACTCACCTGTCAGTTTTATAATAAGGAGCTCTGCTACGGTGCATGTTATTGACATGCAATCCATCGGCTCCATGATCTTGTAAGTGCTCTTGATGTGGGAGCTCTACCAAACCGTGCTGGTGATGGCTGTTTGCCTTAAAAAAAAATAAAAAAAGGTTCTAATTTTGTTGGTTCATTTGCTCATTATGAATCATTTCAAGCACATTATTTTGTGATTTACAAAACTGAGACAGAGAAGAGTAACTTACCACACGCTGGGCCTTGCTTAGGCATTGGTCAGGCCAAAGCTTCATGTTGGCTCTTGGTTTGACAGTCTATATAATATTACAGAAAGTATTGTCAGAAAAGTAACATTTTTATCAAACTACTCAAACTGATATGTTAAACAACATCTATTTATATGAAATACAATCATAGATCAGATGTCAATTGAGCTGTTTTGGGAATTAGAGATCCATAAAGCTTTACTTCAATGACTTTTTCCAATCAGTGTCACCAGCAGCCTGTAGTTTTCTTGAAATATCTCTGGGTCTTGTGAAATGGTCGATGTTTCGAGTAAAGTTTAAGAGTAGTGTCTTTCAGTTGTGGTGCATTGAGAAGAATGTCAAAATTGGAATCACTTCTGTGACATACAGTAGTACATTCTGTGATGGAACTTCCATCAGGTTCTAGATGCAATGAACTCTAGAATACAGTGATGTTTGGTTCTGTGTATTTAAAATGTTCAAGTTGACACAAAAACACATTCAGTAAAATCCAACATATTTAACGTTCTTTAATAGCCTTACAAAACATATTGCTCAGCAACATTACAAGCTTCATCTTCAGAGCTGTTTTTATTGTATTCAGGTTGCTTCACTGATATTAAAATGTGTACACACAAAATGGTTTAAAATTAGAAAATATTATAAAAATAGTACCTCTTTTTTACCTCTTTTTGGTGCTGCTGACTCCATAGTCTTCAGACCCAATAAACGTTTTAATTTACCTATTTCACACTCACTGAGAGTGAGGATGCAGTTTACAGGTGACAGTCAACGGACACATAGAAGCAGCCATGGTTGTGTTCGTGTCACTGCAGCTCACTCTAGATGTTGAAGATTTGGCCGAAGTTGCATTAAAGTACCTGAAGGTCAAACCCAACACCCTCATGACATTTGCAGCAGGCCATTAGAGGACATGAGGAGCTAGATTCACTCATCAAAGACTCCATCACTGGTGGTGGTGTCAACCCCCACATCCATAAATCTGTGACTGAAAGAATTTGGCAACAGGTGACTGTTTAGCCTCAGACAGCTTAATTTCTCATCTTAGGGCTTACTCTTCAGTTGCGTCAATAATAGTGTTTATTTTGTGGCTTTTGATGAGATAATCCTGCATTTTTGCGACTTATTTGGAACTGTCCTAAACATGTGTGGCATACTTGTTTGAAGAGTGTTTTATGACTTGAACAGAATAGAAAACAATAGATTACGTTTGTTTTATTGTTATTGGACAGAACCTGTTCAACAAACTAAGTACCACTATATCGGCAAAAGACAAAGAATAAAAACAGAACATATAATAAATACAGTAATAAAAAAGTCAGAAATTGCACATTTGAATTTGCAGAAAAAAAGTTGTTAGTGTTAGTGTTTACTTCCTGTACTGTACATGGGAAAAAACTGTTCATAAGTCTGGATGGACCTTCGTGGAAATATTATTCTCAGGACAAAATATTGTTCTGCATCAAAACCGTGAGTTTTCAGAAATGATGTTCCTTAGGTCAACACACATTGTCTCCATTCCTCTTTACACGTCCTTCTGTCCACCTTTCTTCCGTGCAGAAGTGAAGGGCAGGAGAAAGGTGTTGCTTGTTTTCCAGTCCGTAAAGCACTGACTTTATTCAGCACTGATATACTGTGGTCTGTGGTGCAGCATGGCAGTCACCCTGAAGCGCTTTCTTTCAAGTTCATATTACATTTTACTGTAAGGTCTGAGCGCACAATGTACAATAACCCACTTTTTTCCATAATTGTTCGGATTATCTACATATCATTTGCCTCAGGGAGCCACAGGTTTTTCTACATGTGCGACTGCCTCTAGTGTTCGAAGCAATATACTTGTGTAATGTGTGTGTGTGTGTGTGTGTGTGTGTGTGTGTGTGTGTGTGGTGTGTGTGTGTGTGTGTGTGTGTGTGTGTGTGTGTGTGTGTGTGTGGTGTGTGTGTATGTGTGTGTATCGTACAGGAAAAAGGTGCTGCTACTTTTCCAGTCCATTGTGCCTGAAGTGTGTAGATAGGTTAGTTTGGGGCTCTGTCTGCATCTTCTCTAACAATACCTCTCTGCCTCAGCCTATCGGTCTCTGTATCTGTGACAGATTCACCCACACACTGGTTTCTCTTGTCTTTGTTATCTTGCACACACACACACACATACACTCTCCCTCTCCTTTCTGTCTTTCTCTACCACTTCTCACTCACCTTCTGAATTCCAAGCCCCCACCCCACCCTGTGGCAAGGGTGCAGTTCACCAGCAGTGGAGGCAGCCCCCTTTTGTGTTTATCAAGAGCAGTTTGACAGGAGATCTTATCCCCTGTGCGCTGCTCGCGTCATAGCAGGAGAAGGTCGCTGATCTACTCTCCGTGGGCTGCCAGGGTCGGACCCTTCAAGCTCAAACCAGGAGAGATACAATGTCAAGCTCAAGAGGCCAAGTGGAAAGTCTCTCCAAGTGGAAAGCTCTTTCAAACATCTCTTAAGCTGGAGGCGGTCAACCCCATGTGCTGAGACGTTAGTCACCCGTTTAAAAGCTTTGGGTTACATTCATAAAGTATCAAAAAATAAGAGTATCCCATTCTTCCTTATCCGCTCACAGAAACTCTGTAAGTTGATGGTGCCTTAACTCAGCACAAAAACTGTAGGTGGTCCTTTCACTCAAATACCACAATGATACCAAAGGAAGAGTCTAGACCAAATGTCTAAAGTTTAGTTTCCTGAAAGAAAATGTGCTTGTTTTTTAATCTAAAACCCATCACATTTTCTGCCAGGAGCATTTGAGTGGGATTGTAACTGTGGGTTGGCTCTGGCAGATGTAGTATGTCTGGCAGAAAGAGACATACAGTTAGTGAGGGTGAAGCTGTGGCATGAATACAGCTGTTCAAAATATGTGATATAGCATCATACTTTACAATATACAGTAAAGTAAGAGTTGCCTTTATTTATACTTACTGAAAAATGTGTTTAACGTTGCATCCCTGGAAGTAATGCAATACTTTGTTTTTATTCTGAAAATGAATGTCCCGAAAATGTGGCTTATTATTATCATTCATTCCTTGCCCAACAGCCCTGTGGCAAATGCAGCCTGTCTACACATTTGGTAGACGTTCAACTTGATTTGTGAGTATTAAAGGTGGCAAAGGTCATCTGCCAGTGAGCTAGTGGTAAGAACTGCATTCACAAAGCCCAATCCTTCAGTGAATACTACATTCAGCAGAACCGAAAGCTTTATTGATCGCCCTCAGTACTAATGAGATTGGACGTAGCATTCCTAACACCACCAGTATTCTTTTCTCACTAAATCAAGGGATTAGATTGACATACACATCCGTCTTATCACAGCCTGTTACCATCCATATGTGTCAGGCAGCTTCAAGAGGACAAAGAAGCATAAATGAGAATGAGAGAAAAGGTGGGATTGAATACAAGAAAAGACACACCGAAAAGACTTATAGGGCTCCAGCTGAGTCCGTATGCTGAGGTAGAGACGCCCACAAAAGGGGAGAGAGATGAGGGTTGTGATGGGCAGGCCATCACATCCACAGGGAGACAAAAGAGTGGGGTGACAAGCAGCCGATGGACAGAAGGTCCATTTCCACTCACACAAAAGATCCGGAGAGATGAAGCAGATTAGCAGCTCTTTATGCCCATTGTGGAGGTTCTAAATGATAAGATTTACCCCTTTTCCATCCCAGCCTGGGTCCTGTGTGTGTGCATGTGTGAGTATAAATTCACACAAGACACCACAAGATCCTTTTCTCTTTCACTCCATCAGAATATGCTTCTCTTCTTTTTCTTTCACATGCAGGCACTTACACACACATACAGTTTTTCCGAAAAGTCTTCAATTCGTCCTCATAGGAAGGACGGACGCGACAGATGGCTTTTGAGTCACTTCCCTTCTTTGTACTACACCGTAAATTTACAGTTTGATGGGAAGCTCTTATCTTATACCCTTTCATCACTAAAAGACCACATTCTTTATATGTTTCTTTGACTCACAAATGTCTTTTTTCAGTGGAAGAGGCACACTTAAGCCATGTTGCTACAATCATTTATAACTCGTGCACTGGTCTTGATATAGCAGTAAAAATGCCAATAAATATCATGCCATTATATTACATTATGTTCCATCTTCAGGAGTGTTTTTTTTTTGTCTCACCATCTATGTCTACAGTCAGGGAGGTTTTATAAACTATTGTTCAATGAACAATAGATAATATGAACAATGTTCATAAATGACTCCTTTGATGATTTCCTCTGATCATATCTTAGTGTTTAGTGCCATCTACTGATCATCTTATAACATTGCAAGCTCCCATTTTTCCAAATTTGATCAAATATTTCATACAATATATTGCATAAGATACAAAATAACCTTAAAGTGTATGAAATTAGAGTTTAGAGTGTATACCAGTGCTGATGCTTGGTTCATGATGTAAATGTAAGTTTAAAAGTGACGCACTGTAGAAAGTAAAAGAAATTTGCCTAATAACATTTACACTTAAAAGTCATACTAGCCCAAATGGGTTTAGTTTTGTTCTTTTTCATTAAACTGTTAATGAACTGCATTTTATATCTAGTGGAGGAAGTAAAGTGCATTCGTGCAAGTGCTGTACTTAGATACAACATTGATGTACTCGTAATCAACCTGCATATTTAAATTTTATGTTGTTTTACACTCATTTAAGAGGGACATACTGTACTTTTTACTCCAGTAAAGTACTTTCATCAAGGTATCTTAACACTTATTTCAACCATTTTAATTTCTTATTTGTATTTGGGTCTATTAAATTGGACTTTTGTTCATTTCTTTATTGTACAAAAGTTTATACAAAGGTACACACAAATACATAGAACATCCATAACAAGACAGGAACTAAAGAAGAGACAATACCATAAAAAATACTTTTACATTTCATAATGCCAGAGCATGTGTCATATCATTCATATTATTCATTTAACATCTTAAAGGGCTTAATGGATTTTATATTGCTAAAATTCCTTAATAATGTGAAGGACAGTTGGTGCCCGACCATTTTTGCTTATGGACATGGAATTTTCCCAAAATATAATAAATAGTTGTATGAAAGTCCATTTATTAAGGCTGTGTCCATGCTGTCCGCTATCCGGTCTGGGAGAGTTAGGTCTGTTTTCATCCTGGATACGGCTTTGATAATGAGGGTCTTCGGCCGCCTGGGGGCGCTGAGTGTCGGGCCGTGCAGCCCAACACTGCTGGGTCGATTGCCGAGTCATGGATAGGAGTTGTTTAACATTTACACAACAAGGACACCAGCCGCTAACAGCACGAGTCTACAAAATTGACGTTAGAGATGACAGGCGCCTGGCTCACTTTTACTATCACCAGTCCGCCACGTTGTGAACTATCTTCTGTGTTTATGTTAAAGCTGTGTAACGCCGACTAAGCTAGCTAACAGCTAATAGTTGTTAGTGGATTTGCTAGCTTCCCTGGCGTTACGTTAACCTCTGTTATTGACAAGTGAGTGGGTCTCCATCGTTGAAGTGACTGTGAAGACAGCAACCGTCTTGCAAATAAGGTAATGTCACAATTAGCTAACTTTATGTGTAGAGCCTCTGAAATACATGCCAATAGTGTTAAATTCATTTTGCCTATTGTCCCTTCACCTTCTCAATGTGAGTAATGTTGGAGTGGGCATACATTATGTTTACACTTCATACGAAGTGTTCCTGTAAAATGCCCTAACTAACCACCACATTTGGTACATTTTGGAAATGTGTGGCGAATGTGTGGTAATTTGTGGTAATTTATAACCAGCAGCTAAAGCATGTTAGGCTACAACAGTGAGTCAGCAATTTATGGTGTCACTGACATTAACGGCTTATACACCCAGCCAAGTATGTAGAGACTCTGCACTTCTTTATTTGGAGGATTGTTAAACTACCCAACAGTATGTACATGTCCTTTTGTTGTAATTTTAAGTTAAGGTGTACAGTCTTCTAGACATTTAATCTGTTACTTTTAATCTTGCTGTATCTCTAATGAAGTGATTTCTGTCTCTCCCCAGCTGCAGCCATGGGGTTTATTCAGAGCTACTGCGAAGCCAATTCCTCCATCTCCCACACCTGGGTGGATGAAGGCATCTCCCCATGCTTCTACTTCACACTGGTCCCCACCATCCTGCTAACCATCTCCTTCTTTCTTGGCACCATCCATTGCATATTCTACCAGAAATATGGCACAGCAATGGAACCCAAGTTCATTCCACGCTCCCGACTCTTTGGTTTCCAGCTAGCTGTCTCTGTCCTTCTCCTGATCCAGTTTCTGGGTGGGATGGTGTGGCGGGCCGCCAACGGAGGAGAGCTCCCAGGCTACGTGGTGTTATATGGCTGCTTCTCTGTGCTGGGCTGGGCTTGGGCTATAGCCGTACTCAGGGTGGAAAGACGCAGGGCCCTGCTGATGGACCGGACAAGGGGCCACAGCATAGCCCTGCTGCTGTTCTGGGCTGTGGCTTTCTCAGCTGAGAACTTGGCCTTCATCTCCTGGTACAGTCCTCACTGGTGGTGGGGCCTGGAGAACAATCAACAACAGGTGAGGAAAGATCACATGGCACATGAGATACCTTTTTGCACCATAATTTTGAAAAGTAAACTCTTAAGAGGGCTTGGTCTTTTGTAGCAAAAGCCTCTTCTCTTTTTTTTTCGAGACTGGATTTGATCAAAATATTGTACACTGCATACTGCATTGAGTTAACATGCATTGCTTCACTTTTGTTCTCTGTACACACATGCAGCATGTCTGTGCAGTTTATCTACATTCCTATCTATTCAAGATTAAGTTCATTTTTCCAATCTTCATTTTTTGATTACAAATATGCACTGGTAGCTTATGCACATATTCTTCATAAGGATAAAAGTCTCTTCTCTATCATTCTATGAATGTTGACAATGTGTGCTTTAACAGTCTAATTAATCAAAGGTTTATTAGTTATCAGTTTTTTGAGACACACCTAGAACTTGGCTTAAAGCAGTGCGGGTTGTCTACAAAAAGCTGCCGCACCCAGCCAACAAAGGGAGACATGCTGCAAAGCATGCATAACACCAATGTTAGTAAGTGCAAGACTAGAGCCTTTTTTTGCTGAGTCATTGCCCAGTCCAACTTTCAGATCCCAGAAGGTACACTGTTAACCAATCAAATTATAAGACAGAATCTTGCCCCTCCCACACTGAGTCAGACTTCCTGGTTATATAATTGTAAGCATGACTTGACATTTTGTGTTCTTTGTATTGTTTTCTCTGTCCTTCATTTTAAATGCTGTTTTGTTAAAATGTTAATCCTGTGTTTTACTCAATTTGCTACCTCTTTTTCATTCGAAAGACCTCACATTTATAAGTAACTTGTATGATGAACACCTGTTATGTGGTGTCCATATTGATCTGTTTTGATTGCCTATGAAACCCCTCAGGTGCAGTTTGCCCTGTGGCTGATGCGCTACATTGGCACTGGGCTGCTCTTCCTAATTGGTTTCAAAGCTCCAGGGTTGCCCCGGAAACCCTACATGCTATTGATAAATGAAGACGAGCGGGACGTTGAGAACAGCGGACAGGTAACCACCTGTAAAATTGATTACATAATTGTCTACTTGCAATTTTTTTTTGCGGTTTCCTTCTTTAACCGCAATTAATTGCTGACATTAGCTATATGACTGGTAAATGTTGATTTTGTTTAGATTTGTAATTGTAATCATATAATGAATTATTGGTTGGACTTAATATTATTATAATTTTTTCAATTGTTAGCAAAATTGTTACAGCTCTACTACAGGTAACGCAACAATAAAGCTCTTATTTGGCACTAACATTGAA
The DNA here is from genome assembly GCF_008692095.1 of Etheostoma spectabile. Lineage (NCBI taxonomy): Eukaryota > Metazoa > Chordata > Actinopteri > Perciformes > Percidae > Etheostoma > Etheostoma spectabile. Next base: position 13,928,065 of record NC_045756.1, on the reverse strand, counting down.
AATGTCACATCTCAGACACGTCCTCTTTCCACTTTCATAAATGATAAAAAAAGATAATAAATGCTGTGATTAACACAATGCTGTGTTAATTGATTTCTGTGTGTCTGTCTCAGAGCCTTTTGGGCAGAACAGAGGACAACCAGTCTACCTGGCAGGGTTTCAGGAAAAAGGTCCGCATGCTCCTTCCCTACATGTGGCCCCGGGGCAACATCTTCCTCCAGCTACTGGTCCTCTTCTGTTTGATTCTGCTGGGACTCGAGAGAGTTATAAATGTCTTTGTACCTATTTACTACAAGAATATTGGTAAGGGATATATATTGTTACCAAACTTTTTAGACTCAGACGTTGATTTATTTCAGAGCTGCTTCACAACTTAAACGGTCAGTTTCTGTAACTACAGTGCTGCATCAAGCTATAGCCACAAGCTAATAGTTTTTCAGCTAACAGTTCTGAGCCACAATTTGAAAGCCTCAAGAGCCACATTCCAAAAACTATTGGTAAATATACACCAAGTGGCTTCAGACTCACTGAGCTTAACACACTCTTCCACAGGACGTGTAATGTGATCAAATTGAGACCTCTTTTTTTCTGATAAAGGACCAGAGAACACAGTCCAAATCTTACTTGTCTCTTTTTATTATCTTGTTTATCTACCATATCTTCAAGCCAAGTAGCTGACCCTCAGAGTTTTTTTTTTTCCTTTACCTTGATGTATTTGTCCCTTTCTCAGTGAATGAACTGACTGATGGCAGCAGCTGGAATGCTCTGGCTACTACAGTGTGTATTTATGTCCTGCTGAAGTTAATGCAGGGCGGCGGGGCAGGTAGGACCAACACATTCATGTTCTGGACGCATAATGTAGAGAGTAGACTTTGCAGTGCCACAGAAAGACAGACACCTTACTGTACAAGTGATACGGCACATTGATTTTCTGTTTCTAATCCCATTTCAACATGAAGGTAGTGATAAGGCGTGTCCATCACCTTCACCATTGTCTTTTCCTCTTCCCAGGTGCCTCAGGTTTTATCAGTAACCTCCGCGCCTTCCTGTGGATCAGGGTTCAGCAGTTCACCAACCGTGTGGTTCAAGTGCGTCTGTTCAGCCACTTGCACTCCCTGTCCCTGCGCTGGCACCTGGGCCGCAAAACAGGCGATGTGCTGCGAAGCATCGACCGGGGCACCTCCTCCATTAACAGCCTGCTCAGGTGAAATGACACTAGATGGACTGGGTTTCTTCTGGACCCATATTTTTCCTGAAATTGGATTCTCCTATTTGAAGAGAAAACTGACTCAACTGTCCCTTTTTCCCCCACCAACAGCTACATAGTGTTCAGCATCATCCCAACCATTGTTGATATTGTTGTCTCTATTATCTACTTCGTCACTTATTTCAATGCCTGGTTCGGCCTAATCGTCTTCGTCTGCATGGCCCTCTACCTCAGTAAGTACTGCATGTTCAACCATAGCTATCCGAAATTCTAATTCATTTACCAATAATAAAATTAATAAACAACTTGGTTTAGCTGAACATATCCCCAGATATTATTGGCTGTCAATATTTCCACCAGCTCTGACCATCATTATCACTGAATGGAGAACTAAGTACCGGCGAGACATGAATCAGCAGGACAACAATGCCAAGTCCAGGGCTGTGGACTCCTTGTTAAACTTTGAGACGGTACATCAAACATTTCGTTCATCTGCATTACGTGCATATTTAGTTTCAATAAATAAGATGCCAAACTGTGTTCCACTTTTTATTTTGTCTGTTTAATAGGTGAAATACTACAACGCAGAGAGCTATGAGGTCAGCCGTTTTGAGGATGCCATCTTAAAATATCAGGTAAGTTAGAGGAGACGTTTCCATTTGGACATTAATCCTGTCTATGTGGAATCATCACTGCTTTTAGTGTCAAGCTGCACACCATGCTGTGTGGAAGCCAATCAGCAACTTTCCCCAACAGCAAACGGCCAAATCCCCCAAGAAATTATATGTACATACTGGATACATTCTTCTATAGTCATTAGAACATATTGAAGATGCTATTTGTGTACAAGTTGATGTCCAATGTTTACCCGGCCCGTACAGGCATGCGTCTGATGGTTCTTTTCTCGTCCTGTTTTTAGGTGTCAGAGTGGAAGACCCAGGCGTCCCTGGCCTTCCTCAACCAAACACAGAACCTCATCATCGGATCAGGCCTGCTGGCCGGCTCCCTGCTCTGCGCCTACTTTGTAACTGAAGGAAAGTTTCAGGTACTGAGCACTTCAACATGGCTTTTTATGATACAAATGGTGACGTTTTTATGATGTCATTATTTTATATATATATATATATATATATATATATATATATATATATATATATACTGTATTCTCTACTAGAACCACCGCTTGTAAACTGAACGCTCCTAAGATGATGTCTTGATAAAATGTGTGTGAGTGTTGGCCAGGTTGCTCAGTGGTAGAGCAGGCGCACATGTAATCGGGATGTATGATTTCCTGCATGTCTTCCCCCTCTCTACTCTTTCTCACCTAGCTGTCGTGTCAAAAATTAAAGATAGGAAAAGCCCCAAAAAAAATCTTTAAAAAAAAAAAATGTACATGTGAAGAATAACAATTCTAGTTTAAATTGTGCCATTAGTTTTGACTGTGAAAAAAAATCCTCTTATCCTAGATTGGAGATTTTGTTCTCTTTGGTACCTACATCATCCAGCTGTACACTCCCCTCAACTGGTTTGGAACCTACTACAGGTAAGAAGAGGATGAAACAACTTAAAATGCAATTTGGTCGACTCTAGTTCAGTAAAGTTTCTTGCTTTTGGTTCATTCTTGTTATCGTTGTAAACGGTTGCCTCTTTTTGTTCTTTACTGCAGAATGATCCAGAAGTCTTTCATTGACATGGAAAGCATGTTTGAACTTTTCGAAGAAGAGGAAGAGGTACTTGGTCTATGGTTTTCACTTGAGGCGCTGTATTGTGATCCACTTCATTATTAATGATATCTTCTGTATTTTCTTCTGTATTGCAGGTGAAAGATGAAGTAAATGCAGGAAGTCTTGTATTCACACAGGGAAAAGTGGAGTTTGAGAATGTTTACTTCAGCTACACAAACGGGTGGGTTCACACTTGATTTGATAGCCTGGGTAGAACTACAATTGTGTAAAGTTGTTAAACTAGATGTCAACCATGACTTAGTTTTATCATACTAGACTCAGTTCTTGGATTTCCTAACTGTTTTACAGGAAGGAGATTCTCAGGGATGTTTCCTTCACTGCACTTCCAGGACAGACAGTTGCCCTGGTAATGAACAACTTCAATTTAAAATGGATTTAGACACTTACACAGTCAAAGTGTCTGTGTTCTGTAATTTGCTCTTAATCTCTCCAGGTGGGACCATCAGGCTCTGGGAAGAGCACCATCATACGACTCCTCTTCCGTTTCTATGACGTTCAGGGAGGCTGCATTAGCATCGATGGGCAGGATATATCAAAGGTAAATGTTTGGCACCATAACTAGCACATGGAAACAAAATTCCAAGTACAATTAAGCATACAGTGATAAAAGCAAAGTTTGTATATACTTGAGTTAAACACAATATGTTCCACGCAAAGGAAGTCCAACTTCTATAAGCATAAATTAGCCCCTTCCTGTGTTGCTCTTGAGATTACCAAGATAAATGAAACCACAAGTTACATTGTCTTTAATATTACATTGCATGTCATTTAGCTGACGCTTTTATCCAAAGCGACTTTATATGTCAGAGGCTGCACGTCTCTGGAGCAACTAGAGGTTAAGTGTCTTGCTCAGGGACACATTGGCTGATGTATCGCAGGGGGAATGGAACCCGGGTCTCCAACACCAAAGGCATGGGTCCTATCCACTGTGCCATTCCCAGCTGGATGTGACTGTGTGCCTTCACAGGCACACTCGGGGATGGTAATGACTATGTCTTCATTGTCTTTCCTCAGGTGAAGCAGACATCGCTGCGAGCTCACATCGGCGTGGTTCCCCAGGATACCGTGCTTTTCAACAACACCATCCAGGATAACATCCGCTACGGCCGCATCTCTGCTAGTGACCAGGAGGTGGAGGAAGCTGCTTTGGCTTCGGATATACATGATAAAATCATGACCTTCCCCGAAGGTAACCTATGGATTAACCCCCTGTGCTTTAACTGATGCATCACACTGTAGTGGATGTTCAAGTTAACGTGGGGGATTGAATATCTCTACTAGTTTGTCGTGCCTCATCGTACAAACTTCTTTTTTTTTTTTTACCTCCAAGCTGTGTCTTTCTCTGGCAGGTTATGATACGCAGGTGGGTGAAAGAGGTCTGAAGCTGAGTGGAGGAGAGAAGCAGAGGGTGGCTATCGCCAGAACGATCCTCAAAGCACCACAGATCATCCTGCTGGATGAGGTGAGATTACAGGAAGGGGCAGTGATGTCTGAGTGGACAAGCAGACCAAAAACTGTTGCTTTTTTTTTTTTTACAATAGGGCTGCACAATATGAGGAAAATATAATAGTTGAATATCGCGGTAATAACATTACTTGCGATAAATAAACATATTAAAGTGGCCTTTCTGCTGCTTTCAGTAATCTGTTAAAATACAACAAATTGCTTGTTGAATTTAAAACAAATATAAAGGAAATCATTTCCAACAGTTTTATTAAACAAATTGAACATTGAATAGAATATAAAAGGCACCTATAAAAAAAAGTGAGTTATATTTTAAAGTGCCGTTTTCTACTGATATTTTCTCTCTGATAACAACAAATCTCTTGAGTGTCTTTTAGCGATATGCTGCAGCCTTTGTGATGTGTTGATTGCGCCAGTTGAAAACAATATATTGCGTAGCACTAATCAGCATTGAATCTTAAGATTGAAGTCTTACAATCATTACCACAATGTTGCCCTATTTGCCCAACTTGTTTTACTATCATTCCACTATAAATGGCTTAAGTGATTGCTGGTATTTCCAGTTGTAACAAATAATGTCTCTCTGTAGGCCACATCTGCTCTAGACACACAGACAGAACGCAACATCCAGGCCTCATTGGCTAAAGTCTGTGTCAACCGTACAACAATCGTCGTAGCTCACAGGTAAGAGATGCATGTACTGTCGGGTTGTTTTCTGAAAGGTTTTAGTTTTCCTATTTCCTTTCTTTCAATGTTTTTTTGTCTAATGGTATGTGTGTTTTCTCTTTTAACTTGTATATAAAAGGTTGTCTACCATAATTGGAGCTGACCAGATTCTGGTTATCAGTGATGGCCGGATTGCTGAGCGAGGACGGTAAGTGACTTAATGTTCTGAATGTCATTGTGCCGATCCCCTTCTCCACTGAACTCCAAGTGACTCCCTTTCTCTCCATCCAAGGCATGAGGAATTGCTAGTCAAGGGAGGCTTGTATTCAGACATGTGGATGAGGCAACAGCAGGCCCAGGACTCGGATTCCTCATCAGACACGGAAACCAAAGACCGAACTTCAGAGAAACTGCAGCCGCCATCATCTTCTTTGGGCCACCACGGCCACTGATTGTATTTATTTTGTTTTGAAAGAGAACTTTCTTTTGACTGTGCGATGGTAGGTCATGGAGAAAGGGGAAGGTGCCTTAACCAGACTGAGGAGGGACGCACAATCTTACTTTTTGTACCCCAAGGCATTGGTTGTAATAATTATGGTCAAGGTTGTGTATGCAGGGACAGGACAAAAAGATCAAATTATTATTATCATAAAAACAGACATCTGAACTTTTTTTTTCTCCAAACCTATAGAATGAAAGTAGTGCATGTTGTCCCATGCCTTCATCTGGATGACACCTTGGGTGTTTTGAGAATGTTGAAGTACTTCTGTTAGCTTTTAAAATGTTGTCTCTATTTTTATATTAAACATTGACTCTTGTAAGTTTGGGCTAAATTTTCTTAAAGATCTCTGACCTGATTTGGCATAAATTATTTAAAGATATAAAGAGAGAGTTGCAAGAAATAAGGGAATAGAAACACTAAGCAAAGCATCTTGTTGAATTGAAAAACTAATGACTGCCGTCCACTAAATAATATCATATGAATGTCAATAAGCTGGTATACAAACTGTCAGGGATTTTATTCATCTTTTTTTATTTCTTCAAGTTTTTGGTTGTCGATGTCTGAGCTCCAGTTATTTATATTTAAGGTGTATTTATACTTTTTGATCACTACGGTAAAGTGGGGTGTGTTGCTTGTTATACTGTGTCTTCTATTTAATTGTCAAGGATTAATAAACACACAAAAAGTAAAGGTATAAATTGCCAAGCATGTGATTTGTTTAAAAATAATTTACATATAAAGTGCTACAGTCCATGACTGCCTGTACTTGGCAAACATTTTGACCTGGTACATGGATGTAATGGAGCTAGGTTATCTGCTAGACCTGCTTTTTCTGCAGGAAAAAGGCCAAACTTATGGCCATGAAAAAGATGTACCATAAAACCAACATTATTCTCACTCGGTGTGATGTTTAAGTATATATAACCATATATACAATTTATGGATAAGAATTTGCAATCATTTGATGTTTTATACCTACCTCAAATGGTATTGTCAATGATTATTACATTTTGTAAATATTATGTTTTGTCTTCAAAATAAAAGTTAGTGTTTTTCCCCATGTTTTCCGGTCTGTGAAATTCATACATTAAAAGTTCCAGTCCAACCATTTTTAAAAGAAAATATAAAGAACGACAATTAACGACATAATTCCAGACGACTATTGACCTGGGAAGGCTTAAGGAACATGAGAACAGAACTGTTTTCTTTTAGAAAGAATAGTCTCGCATTGCTAAACCTACCTACAGGGCCGGGAGTGCTGACTAGTTAGAAAGAGTAACTATATACGAACAGATATTAAATATGGGCCATAGACTATAATGCAGGGTACGTTTAAATAAAAGAAAATTAACGTACTGAAATACGCCAAATTTGTTAGTGTTTGGGAAACAAGATGGAATTGGTTAAAATTTGACGAACCTTACCTGAAAACCTTTTTGTGTTTGTGTACAGTTAAGAACCTTAATGTGTTCTTATGTATCATAAGAAAGATATCTGCTTTGAAGAACCTGATTGACAGAGTGAGAAAGAGTAGGGGGGGTTTAAAAGCAGATATTATTTTTGTGCATGTGCCTGACTCCAGTGGTGGATCCACGACTATTAATCCATATTCAACTAACACCAGAAGATGGCGGTAATGAACTGATGCAAGCTGCCGTTTAGAGAAGTGTCCCATGTCAGGCAGGGCGTGTTGCTGTCTGAGCTCTAGCTAGCAGTTTCTTGTCAGACGGGGGCCAGGCCAAACAGTCGTCTTTTTAACACTGGGCGGACCCATGTTTAATCTATAGTAGATATGGATTTCGACGCTTTATTTAACGAAAAGACATTTCAGTTTTCGGACTTCCAGGAGTTCACGGTATGTTTTTGAGTTACGACAACGCTAGGTCCTCAAAGTACGGAAGCTAAGGCTAGGCGCTTTAGCTAAGCTAACGTTAGTTGACGGATATGTCAGCCAGTTAAGTTAACATTGGGTCTCTTGTTTGAATTTCGAATATGCTGCCCAGGAATATACCTAACGTTACCTAGTTACGGCCTATTTAAGTTACATTGACTAGCTATCTAATGTTGCCAATTCAAAATAAATCATGTGTTGTTAAAAACAACGTTAAGTAACGCTAGCTCCTAAGGCTAGTACTTTGTTAGCTAACGTAACTGTCATGTTGTGCTCACTCCGTTGACAATCTATCGTTACGGGCCTTAGCCTAGCTATATAACTAGGTTAGTAGTTTTAATCAGCTAGCTAACCTAGCTAGCTGTAAACTCACGAAACGTTAGTGTTAATGGGAGCATTTTAAATGTGCGTCTTAGTAAAATTAGTGCTGAGCATATTGTTTTGTTTGAAGGCAGGGTTTTACGTAACGTTAAGCGAGCTGGCTAGCTAGCTAGCTAACTTAACATTGTTCTTCTTGCAGTTTCTTCCAGGACACCAGAAGTTGAGTGAACGTGTGAGAAAGCGACTGTATTATGGCCTGGACAAAGACGTTTCTTTAGATGGCCTCTCTTGCCCTGTTACAGGTGAGTTAAATGTTAGCATTTAGCGTTAAACTAGCTAGGTAAACATAGAACTAAAGCACCTCCCCGTCTCACCTTAGTGATAAAAACTGGATGTGCGAGTTTTTTTTTTTTTCCTGACTTGTTATAAGTCACTGTCAACAAAAGAGGAAGTCCCCGTATGTGACCTGACTGTTACACATTAGATTCTAAACCCAAATGGATTGTGTATGCACACAAGTGAACTTTTGTTTTTACTTACTGTCACTCTAGATATCGCTGTTGAAATCTTCCAGAAGTCTGCCCCAAGCCCAATACGAAAGCTTCAGAAGAAGTATGCTGCTCATGTTTCCAGGTTTGTACTTTGTATTATGCATGTATGCATAGATTATATATTTTATAGGAACCAAATGTTGCACTGCCAGTCATACATCTAAAACTAATTTTTTTTTTGCTTTAGGGAGGCCTGCATTTCACCATGTGCCATGATGCTGGCTCTAGTTTACATAGAAAGGCTCCGACATAGAAACCCTGAATACCTACAAAAGATCTCCTCCTCTGACCTCTTCCTGATCTCCATGGTATGTGTGTTAGGTTCATAGGTCATTCCATATGTGTCAATGGTATTTCTGGCATTGTTGGCGCTCATTTCAGGAAGCATTGTAAATTGATACTTTTGTTCCCAGACTGTGAGCATAAGAATACTACATTGACAAATCCACTGAACTCTCACACTTAATTAGATGGTTGCTAGCAAGTACCTGTACGATGAAGGGGAGGAAGAAGAGGTTTTCAACGATGAGTGGGGAGCGGCTGGGAAGTTGGACGTCAAAACTGTCAATAACCTGGAGATGAACTTCTTGAATGCCATTGTAAGTGTGTTTGTGCGTTAGCAGATAAAATGTTCTCACATTGGCATTTTGGTTCATGGTCTTTGTCCCAACCATTGTGTCGTATCTTCTAGGAGTGGAGCCTCTTCACAGAGCCAAATGACTTATTTGATATACTAAGTCAACTGGAAACCAGGTTGGTATTATAAAAACCTTTTTGAATCAGCACTGTAGTGGCATAGCTAGTGTAAATGGAGTACTTCTGACTCTTGCCTCTGTATCCAGCATTGCAGAGCGGCAGGGGATGAAGCGTGGCTGGTTCACCTACACTGACCTCTGTGTGCTACTGGAGCAATCGGCATGGAGTCAAGCCCTCACAGCCATCTATCAGCACTTTACCAAGGTTTTTTCAATGTCTTTATTTTCTCCTCTAGTTGTTACTTAAGACCACACAAACATTGCAACAAAAAATATATAATCAAAACTAGAGGTATTGTAATTGTGAACTTATAAGATTTGCTCATCCGATAAACCTCACTGTATTTTCAGGTTTCGTGTATGCTCGGCCTCGTCTATCTGACCAGTGTGGCTGGCCTTATTGCCACCAGCGCTGTGCTGCACCAGCTCAGTCTCTCTCGGAGCAGCCAGTCCCTGCTTCTACCTCCAGCTGAGATCAGTCCGGACCTCTCCAACCAAAATGCAGAAGCTCCTTCTCCAGCCCTGCACCTCCCCCCCTGTGTTCTGGCCAACAACAGTCTGAACCATCAGCCCGGTGCAATTGAAACCGGCCAGGACCACGGACAAAGCCCCCCCTCGGTATCCTCACAGACATCAATATTGTGTCTCTGGGGCTCCATGCTTGCCTCAATGGGTCACATACATCCTGAAACAGATTCTGATATGGAAGCTCCCCAAACCTGGTCTCCTGTCTTCTTCTTCTGTCCTGGTTGTCTTGCATCCCTCCGTCCTCTTCAATGCAGGCTTAGAAACACCTCAACACTCTTTGCTCATGGCTCTTTTGATAACCATCATGCAACATGGCTGGCTTCCAGCCTCCTTGGATGGCCAGAACCAGGTCTAAACTCTCGCTACACTCCGCCTATACAGCTGGGTTCCTGCCATCCGGAGTCTATGTTGCCGGTCGACAAAGCCCAAGCTCTGCTCATGCCCGGTTAGTCACTGGCAAACTCCACCCGTCAAGCTGTGGTAATGGACTCTGGAAATTAAACCAACACTGATTTCATGACTCAACAACTGCCTCAAGTCATGTTACTTTTCCAGATCTAGAGTACAGGTGCAAAGGCCAGAGTAATTAGCCACAGACAGAGGAGATTTTGAAAATTCACTTATCGCTCAGCGCTGCAGAATCCATTTGCCACAACTAAAATGCCATAGTGTCCGTTGCTCTGCAACTTGTTTTAAACAAAGAAATGGAAGCTAGTTTTTCTTGGCTGCAACCCAAATATTTTGCTACCCACATTTATCATTGTTTGAAAGTTCAGACTGGGATGTAGGGCCTTTTGTGATGGGTTTTGAGTTACTATATTACAGCTGTAATATTAAAGCTGCTTGCTACTTGGCAAGTTGATGAAAGTGTGTGTGTGTGTGTGTGTGTGTGTGTGTGGAGGTTTTCACAGCGTATCTAAAAGTTGAGTTTCACAGTAAGTGTGTTTTTAGTGATTGGGCTCTGTGAGAAGAAGGGACTAAACCAGTTTACTTACAGTCATTTTGGCTTATCCATATTTGCTTAGGGTTACAACTTATATTTCATCTATGCATAAGCAGCTTTACATCGGGCACTTGTCATACACATGCAGCAAGCACTGATATTGTACACCAAATAGTTTCTGTTTGTGGATCAAATTAATTGCCTCCTGTCCTCAAACTTTCCTTTTTCTTTATTCAAAAAAAAAAGGAACCGGACAGTTTGAATGGAGACACTGTCTCCATACCTCAGTGTAACGGTCATTGACCACACAGAAATCAATAACATCAACTCCTTATTTTGTTCATTTTTACTAAAAAGTCTCATTTTCTTTACTGTCAATAATTGCCAGATTCTATGTGGCAACACATAACCTTAAAGCCACTTCTCTGTCACAGGGTTGTGTATCCAGGTGAGATTCAAGAGATCAGTTTCCCTTTCTCCAATGGGGAAGGTCTGCAGAAAGGATGGGCTCCTGCGGTTTATGCGATATGTATTTGGTTTCGGGTTGGGGTTTTTGAGGGAACATACTAAACATGTTACAGGCTAAGAACCATGTTTTTTTTGTGGGTGCGGTCTGACATTTGCACATCTGGCTCCATTTTCACGGCAGCAGGACATTTCACTCTATTGTCGGGCATTGCCCCGTGCATCTTTTAACCACAGAGGTCTACATGGTCCCCAGGACATTTATTTTGTAATTGAACCTTTTGTCTAATTGTTCTGAGCATCTGAATTTGATACAGCACAAAGTCCTTTAATTTTGTACATTGTGTAAAATACAAATACTGTACAAATCTGTAGAAAAACCAAGAATCTAATAAAGGATGCATTTCTTTGACATTTGTAAGTTATTGTCTTTGTCAACAACAGTCTAAAGCCTGGGGAAATCATTGTTAGAAGCACACTACCGTCACAAGTTGACCGCCAACAATACGTTTTTTTATGTAAAGCCTCTCTGAAAGACCTGTTACTGATTGAAGCCCATATAAACCACAATGTAATGCCTTTGTATGCCTGATGACAGGCCATGATAATTAATGTAAAATGGATTTGTAAAACCTCTTCAATGACTAATTCTATATCTGAAGTTCTTCCTTGTGTGCGCTAAACCTCATTGCAGCCAATAAATAGAGGAAAATGAGATCTGAGATGGCAGTAAGTGTTTTTAGGGAAGCCAGTGCGTTCCTTTAAACCAGCATGAAGGCAAGATAAATGACGAGGGTGTTTTAAAGGGACAGGGGCGCGGATGTCTGGTTTTGGCAGATTATTCAGTGTCCCTCCCCCTGAGCTTGTGCAAGCTTCTTTTACCCCTGGCCTGCATACCACCGTATATAGACTCCTAATATAGACCCAAGTGCTTCATAGGAAAGGGCAGGAAACTAAGCGGAGTCCCCAGCAGTTTGAGATTGCTGCTTTGAAATCAACTTTTTCATGGAAACACCAACCGAATTATGGAGCCTCCCTCACAGGTGAAATGCTACTTTGGGTTGAATATAACTTTAAGAAAATTGTTTGTGGAGTTTAAACTATTCTGACAACGTCATGTGTGTTTGCTCTGTCGTAGGTGTTACTCCCAGGAAAGAAGCGGGAAATAAAGAAACAAGGTACGATTACAATAATTTGCAAACCTATACAGTATGTCTTTGTAAATGTGCAAATAAGCAGAGTTGTATGTACACATTCAGTGCAAGGATCAGTGCTGTTCATGCTTGTTTAAAGGTGTGTGTATGTCTGTGTCAGGTAGTGTGATCAGCAGTTATGATATATAGTATAAAATGTGATTCCACACAGATGCTGACGCCACAGTCTACATGAATTTCATGAAAAGTCACTGCTGCTATGATGCCATTCCAACCAGCTGTAAGCTGGTCATATTTGATACCACACTGCAAGTAAGAAACTCGTGCACAGGGGTTTGTTTCACCATTGGGATTTATTTGCCGGTAGATCTCCGCTCTGACTGTAAATGTTATGACATCCAAAAGGTGAAAAAGGCCTTTTTTGCACTGGTGGCAAATGGCTTGAGGGCTGCGCCTTTATGGGACAGCAAGCTGCAGAGATTTGTGGGTAAGACGAAAGCTTATTGAAACAGCCATAGTGAAGTATTGGTCCCTGTGAATTCTGATAATGGAAACATTTCACAGGTATGCTGACCATTACGGATTTCATCAACATCCTCCATTGCTATTACAAGTCCCCTCTGGTGAGCATGACAACCCTACAGCACCCAATATGTAAACCCTGATCATCTTTATTATTAGGATTGTATAAATATCATAGATCAGACATTATTATTTAACATCCCCTTCTTTATTTTTTTAAATTATTTTTTTAGATTATTTTTGGGCACTTTAGGCCTTTATTTTGATAGAGCAGCTGAAGACGTGAAAGGGGAGAGAGAGGGGGGGAATGACACGCAGCAAAGGGCCGCAGGTCGCAGCCGAACCCGGGCCCGCTGCGTCGAGGACTAAACCTCTACATATGGGCGCCCGCTTTACCAAATGGGCTATCCGGGCGTCCAACATCCCTTTCTTTTTTAACATAACCAGAGATGGCCTAAATCAACGCAGTGTTAAAGCCCTACAATTATAAATAATATTGGATTTGACCTCCTTGAATGAATGGTAATCTGACACATAACTTGATGTTTGGGTTTTCCCTCTAAAGGTTCAAATGTATGAGCTGGAGAACCACAAGATTGAGACATGGCGAGGTGATTCCTTTCAAAGTAAATAACCAACACTGATCACAGATATCCCCCCCCCCCCCCCCCCTTAATTTTTCTGTGAATTTCCATGAAAGCTCTCTGTCTCTCTTTTTTCTGTCTAGATGTCTACTTACAGTGTTCCAATCACTTCCTCATTAGTATTTCCCCAGAGGCCAGGTGAGTGCACACTACACTCCTCTAAACTATTTCAACTGATTTCCAGTCAACTGGCAGTAAAGGCTCTCCTCTCCTCTTTCCCTTTCAGCCTCTTTGATGCCATCTATTTCTTACTCAAATATAAGATCCACAGGCTGCCAGTCATCGATCCAGAGTCTGGAAATGTCCTGCACATTCTCACCCACAAAAGAATCCTCAAGTTTCTCCATATATTTGTGAGCAAGCACATGTTTAGCACATGGCTCCCTCACAACCTGCTTTTTGTCCCTTTCACAATGTTGTTTGGATTTTTTCAGCAGAAAAAAGTTCCCAAGCCTCCATTCATCGGAAGGCCGATCCAGGAGCTTGGGATTGGGACGTTCAGGAACATCGCCACTGTTCAGCAGACAGCATCACTATATGAAGCCCTCTCCATTTTTGTGGAAAGGCGAGTGTCTGCACTACCTGTGGTGGACGAACAAGGTATGCACTTCAAAATGTGAAAATTAGATATGTATTTATTAGTATTGATGAGTATTACAATCAGTTTGGGTTCAAAAGAAAGCATATAACTGACCTGTGTGTCTATGCTCTTAAAGGGATAGTGTCCAGGTACACAGGTCAGAATTCATCTGTATTCCTAAATTGTATTGATGCATCAAAGGCATTTGACTGAATTAATCGTGAACGATTGTTTGTAAAATTTCTATGGCAAGAAGGTATTTTGTCTCCTATTTTATTGAATGTTTATATGAATGAATTATCAAATCAGCTAAATAGGTTCAAAACTGGCTGTCTCGTGGGCAACATCTTATGTATGCAGACGATCTGGTCCTGCTCTGTCCACATAGTGGTGGGGGCTGATGTGTTCTTAGTATGGCCTTGATTATGACATAAAGTATAACGCTAAGAAAAGCCACATAACAATAGTTAGAAGCGATGAGGACAGGAAATCAACTATTCCGACCTTTTTATTGGTCAGATAGTCCTCTTGCTGTGTGTGAGGAAACTAAATATTTAGGTCATGTCACATCTAATGACTGGACCGATGACAAAGACCTCGACCGAGAGCGATGTAAAATGTATTCTCGAGCTAACGTGCTAATAAGGAGGCTTTCAATGTGCTCTGCACATCACACCGCTACATACTCGAGCTATAAGCAAAAGGGTATGCATAGGCTCAAGGTAGCATACAATGATGCAATTACACTGCTGTCCCTAGGTGGCATAGTGCCAGTCAGCTGTTTGTGTCCACTAGAGTGTCAACCTGCGAGACACTCTTAAGACAACAGATGTTTAGTTTTATGTGTCTTATGGACGAGTCAGAGAGCCATATAACTGAAGCCCTACAGTCCTCTGAAAAGCTGACATAGATACACTTCCAGATAAAGACGACATGGGTGCTATAGCCTGTATATCCTGTAGGCGAATATGGTATTACTTTGTATGTTTGAATCTCCTTTTTATACTGTATGATGTGTAATATGGACCTGTGTCTGCAATAAAGCTTTTACATAATACAGTTTATTAGAAAGTATCTTCGCACTGATATTATGGAGTCCAACATTTTGTTTTCTCAGGCAAAGTGGTGTCACTCTACTCAAGATTTGATGTGATTGTAAGTATTATGTCTTACACAGTTCTTCAATTCTCGAGGAATCCCTACAGTTTTTTCTTTAGCTACCAGTTTTTGGTGTCACCTGCTCCCACACTGAGGTATCTGTGTTCACGCCACGGCAGAATCTAGCAGCCCAGAAGACGTACAACAATCTGGACATGCCGATGCAGGAGGCCGTTCGCAGGCGCTCGTGTTTTGTTGAGGGAGTGATCAAGTGTTACCCCGATGAAACCTTGGAAACCATCATAGACCGCATAGTCAACGCTGAGGTAGATATTTTTCTTTGAATGAGTCTGGTCTCAAATATTTCTCATGAAATCAGACAATCTGAAAAATGTAGGAGAATGTTCTCTCCTTGTCATTTTCAGGTCCACCGGCTGGTCCTGGTGGACCGGGCTGATGTGGTGAAGGGCATCATCTCTCTGTCTGACCTGCTGCAGGCCATGGTCTTAACCCCCGCAGGTATTGATGCCCTTTTGTCCTAGCACCAGGGGACAGGTGGTCCCCTACTCTCCTTTATCACCTGTGTAGGCTTGATTCCTGGCCGTGAACCCAGCCAGGTAGGCCTCTCGAGCCTTTTTTACTCATTGTAGTTGCCAAGCAGAACGATAGAAGATCGTGCTTATGTCTTTCAGAAATCAACTTGTGACTAAAGTGAGAGACCACAAAAGGAAGAAAAATCCCCTGGCTGTGCTGCTGTTATCATGAACATGTCTTCCATGATTAATAGTGTTAAAGTAACTATAAAGGACAGTGGGCCAACCTTGAAAACGTACTGAATCTCTATAAGTCTCCAAGCACAATGTCCATATTGGCTGCATTTGATCAAATTGATCAATATGTATGCAGCACTGTATATTTCTGTATTAAACATTTGTATCAAAACTTGCAGGTGTGTGGTCTTTTCAATCTACATTTTCTGGATAAATGCAGTATGTGGACTATGGCCGAAGATTGCTTTAGTGTTCATTAAGTACAATTACAATTAAATACACTTAAATCTTCCAACCAAAATACACACAATATAAATAATGCCAGTAAGAGCACTTGTATTGAGGGTGTACACCTTGGAGGTGAACAGGCACCTCTCCGAGCTACCAGTCCACCACCATACTTTGATCCGCATGGGGACTTGAACCTGCGACCCTTGGGTTCCCAACTCAACTCCCTACGAGCTGAGTTACTAGAGATTAACTGCAGTGGCCTTAACAGCTTAACGTAATGAAATAACACGCCGGGTTTAACAACTTCTAACATTAGCTCAAATCGTTTTTTCTTCGTAATATAAGTTACATTTAAATGGAAAGCACTCGTCAACGAGCTAAGTGCAGCCAAAATGTATCTAGGTAACGGTAAAAATGAGATGTCAGGCCCTCTAGTGGCCAGCTACTACAACTGCATTAGTATCAAGTTAGAGGAATTGCATTTAAGCAACAGCTTCCGGTTGGATCCTTCAAAATAATAATCTACAAACTGCATTAATATCAATTTACACGCTGTAATTATCCGGTCATCATTCAAAATGAAGCACATAAACATAGACAGGTGATCATGTACATAGACACAGAAAGTGAGAATACACTTGATATACAGTATAAATGGACACATTGACATAGAAGCCAAGCATAGACATAAAAATAGTCACACAGACGGTGAGCACAGACACATAGTATGTATAGACTCAGAAATAGATAATTAGGCAAAGAAGGAAATCATTGACACGTATAGCAGGTATACGGATGTGCTTGTCTTCTATTTTTGTGTGTCTATTTCTATATCAAGTGTATTCTATGATTATCTGTTATTTCTATGTCTAAGTAGCCTCAATAATGTTAACATCAATGATAGGATAAAAAAAATCGAATTGTTAACAATAGCTCACCATGATAAGATGCTGACATGGCCCTCCGAGGTTGAAGGTTTAGATTCCAGCTCAGTCATCAGTTTTTGATTTTTTCTCCTCAGTAATGTGAACGATAAATACAACCTCCATCTCACTGGCTTCATTATGTCTATGTTAACTACAACTACATGTCAAGTTATTGCATATATGCAATCATTTTCGGTTAAAACATTTATATAAGCAAATATCCTCTAAACGAAACCGTCTCTGGCTGTAGGTTTGGGAGAGCGTTTGCAGGTGTTTTACCTTTGTGCAACATTTCATAAGTACGATGGGCTTTGTAGGCTTTAAACCCATTCTCCGTAAACAAGGAAACACGTGATCCGTACGCCCCTCTGTATCGCTACATCAAGTTGCCAGAAACCATCAAGGACAAGGACGGAAATGAATCTTGCCTTCAAAGAAATAATAAACTTACAGTGCCCGACATAACCTCTCTAAAATGATCACTAATCATTATATTTGAGTTTTTTTGGAAGATAAAACACCTTAAATTTTTAAAAATGTTGACCAAATACATCTCTAAGTTTCTTGTTGGTGTTTTGTATTTTTATGAGCGATGTGTTTTATTTTGAAACTAATAACCGGAAGCTTACTTTCTCTGTAAGTCTGTCACACTTGACTCTGCTCTTTGCATATACCCCGTGATATCCCAACAACATAACAAAGTGGGTAAAACATGGCGAGCGAGGAGGAGGCCAGAAGACGCCCATCGGTTACCTCCTCTTCTGTCGGTCTTGAGGCTCTGTTCCCTTCAGGGACATCGGAACAGAGCTGCGGGGACGAAAACCCGGAGCTCGTCCGCCTGCGGGAGCGTCTTCAGGGTTGGCTATCGCAGTATGAGCCCCTGCTGCTATGGGTGCAGAGGCTGTTGGTCTGGGAGAGGCCATTCTACAGCATCTCTGTCGCCCTGACACTCAACACATTATTTTGGTAACCGTGGAGTCAGTGTTTAATCACGTAATTCACATTGTTGACAGCGCAGTGAGGTTGCATTGAGCAACAGTAGCTAGGCTGGCTAACACCAGCGAGGACGTTACGAGTGGACGTCAGGATAAATTAGCTAATCCCACGTCTTTAGCCAAATGCTAACGTAGCTTTCAAGGCAGCTTAAACTTAATTGTTTTTTTTAGTCCGGAGAATTGGGTGTCATGCATTAAACACTATCAGCAAAAACATTACAAAAATAAACAAAATACGCAACCAGAGTTATTTTGAGTTACACCCGTCAGCTTTGTTCACCTTACTCCTAACAAACACTCATGTCATGCTTAGTGGCCCAGGCCTCGTGAAGCAGATGTCAATGACAGGTCCGACTGACGGAGGTGCTGTATAGATGTATTTATTTAGTTTACTTTGGAAGTGTGTTTCCTGACATCACGTGTATGTTTATTATATTTGTGTGTTGAACAGGCCCATTGGTAGGCTGTTTATCTGTGTGTCTCCACAGGCTCCTGTCATCCACCTCCCTGCGGCCTCTGTTCCTGTTGAGTGTGTCCCTGCTGGGACTCATGCTACTGGAGAGATGGAAGCCCAAGTTGCCCATCATTACCGGTAAAGCCAGGCCTTTATGGAATTCCAGCCTAGTTCTCAGACTTTTGTCACTCATTGCCCAAGCACATGTTCACCTTTGCTGAGCCAACTAAAATCAACATTTGTGGAATCACAGTAGATAGAGAAGCCTGCTATGACTGGGTCAGTGTGTGGACCGTTTATCTGCTTAAGATAAAGTATTTGTCCTGCAGTGTTTGGGCCTTGTCACGGTGGGAATTTCTCAAGCAAAAATCTGATTGAAAGACCATTCCACTTTTTAAAAACCAGCAAAATGTTGTTAGTGTTCTTATGTGTCAGGTAATGCATACCTGATGGAAATCTTACCATCTAATCAATCTCCAATTCCCATCCAGTGTACGATTGCTTGATAATAAACAACATTAACATGTAATCAAACACAATACATACTTTTTTTTTATCCTCCAAGGCCCAAAAGCATAAACTCCTTGAATCTTTTTAATAATCTTTAAAATGTTTGCTGAAACATATGTTGATGATCTGGTGCTAATTGTTTTTCAGTTGAACATGCTGAGGCTCCTGCCGCACAAAGGTATGTAGTGTATGTGCACGATAAACACCCATTACTTGTTAGATTTTCTTTATGACACTGCTCGTGTGTCTTCATTTTGTAAATTGAAAGTAAAAGCATCAGTTAAAATCGCTTTTTTGTGAAGTCGGTCTTTGTTTACAAAATTTCAGTTATCATCAGAAGTTATTTTAGGCTACCGGGCGTGTTCACCGTCTTTCCATTAACATAGAATCAACATTACCACTGCAAGCATTCAAGTACAGGTTTTTGTTCTTTATCAAATGTTTTGTCTCTCTCTCTCTCTCTCTCTCTCTCTCTCTGTGTTTGCATACAGTAACACAATGAGTGTGGAGCAGCATCTGCTCAGTATTCCTGAGCTCAGCCACCACCTGGCTGAAAGCTACCTGACTTACTGCCTGTACCTGCAGGAGATGCTGCAGTACAAACAGCAGAACCATGGCAAGGTACAGCGCTTTGATTCTACCCATTGACACACAAAGAAAGGAATTTCAAACACCCTAAATGCTTGAATTTTTAATTACTGCAAATTCACCTTGTACGCAACTGTATATAAGAATAAGTATGGCATAGCTACATTGCACGGTGCAATCCGTCTGATCTCGGCAGGTTCTGCATTCTGCACAAACACACTACACACCTGCAGAGATGCCACGTTTTCACTTCCTCATCCTGTACCCTGTGCAGCTTGAAGGTGTAATAGCCTAATTTCCTTCACTTGTTCTGTTTCCCAGTTCTGTGTGATGATGTGCAGTGGCTGTCTTGTACTTGCCGTGGTCGGGCACTATGTACCAGGGATCATGATCTCCTATATTATTGGTGAGTCACCTTTTGCCCAATGGGCATGAAGAAACTGTTGCGCTAAGCCCTGCATTTACATTGGATTGTGTCATTGTCCTGACAAACAGGGTGTGTGTGTGTGTGTGTGTGTGTGTGTGATAACAGGCAAGGATAGCGATTAATGGAGTAGTTAAATTTACTTGTGGTTTTGGATTCCCTGGTAATCTGTTCAGTAAACAGGAATCCTGTTGGTGTAGTCCATTAAGTCATGCTGCTTGTATTTTAATATTTTGTAGCAAGTGGATATTTATCACATCAACTGTAAAAATGGATGTCATCATTTTTATTGAATGGCACTCTTGTTGTGATACTGGTGAAGGAAAAGGGCAGTAGAAGTAGAAGTTGATACTGTTTTGTCTGTGCACCTGTTCAGTCCTGAGCGTACTGTTGTGGCCCCTGGTGGTGTACCACGAGCTGATCCAGAGGATGTACACCGGCTTGGAGCCTATCCTGATGAAACTGGACTACAGCATGAAGGGAGAAACCGAGCACCGCAAGCACGACAAGAGGAGTGAGTGCTACTGTGACACCTTCAGGCGACAGATTTAGGCCTAACGCATTACATCAAATTAAAAGGAATGCCTGTGTTTGTAACATGGTGGACACATGCTTTTGGTGTGGGATACCTGGGTTCAATTCCCACTGCGATACATCAACCAATGTGTCCTTGAGCAAGACACTTAATACAGAAGAGTGGGACTTCTGACATATAAAGCAACTGTAAGTCACTTTGGATATAAGCGTCAGCTAAATGACATGTAATGTAACATTAATACAGGGATGTGAGGATGAAGTGAGAACACCTTTCTTCTCCCACCACATGTAACATAATTGTGTAACTAGAACCATGTTGAATATTAAGGACTCTGGTTATATTTATGCCTAGATCCCATATCTTTATTTTGACCGATTTACAAAATGAATAACGACAACAAAAATGTATTTAACATAACGTGACGCATTCAAAACGGGATAGAAAGCCCAGGCTTGTCAAGTCCTGCCCCCGGTCTTTACCATAGACAAGTCCACAATCCAATACGCTAAACTAAACCGATCATTTCAAATAATACAAAATACTACTCCAATTTAAGTCCCACTCTATCAAGCTATTAAGAAAGGGAGAGAAAAAAACAATACAAGCACCATAACGTTGGTGAGATTTACATTCTCCTTCCTCAATTCTGTACTTTTCCAAAAAGTAAACCATTTGTACATTTTTGTAAAATGACATTGTATTTATTCTTTGTTTGATAGTTTTGTCAAGACCTTTCCACAAAACAAACCCGCAAATCAAAATACACATACTTTTGAGATTGGATCCGAGCATACTGCTGTTTCAAATTGAATTTTCCTCTTAAGTTGTAACCCCCCCCCCATGTCTCCTAGTGTAACAGTACAGTGTATACTGTTGCTCATTCTGAAGATGTGGCATAAACCTGAGTGCCATTCTGTATTTTAATCAGTTCTTAAGGCCAATGCATATTCCTCTCCATTATAAGTGTGTGTGTGTGTGTGTGTGTGTGTGTGTGTGTGTTTTAACAGAGGTGAAGAAGGAGATGGAGGAGGGGGACGAGCCAAGAGCCGAAACGGAGAGTGACAGTGAGGAGGAGCTGTCCTGTTTTGCTCCAACGGTATGGAGACACACCTTCAAACTCAACCCATGTTTCACTGCCACTTCTTTTTAGACTCCGAGAGGGTGTACAGCATAACACCAACACAGGGAACAGTAGTGTGGGAAGCAGGAAATGTGTTGTTGTTTTTTTTAGTTAAAATGGATCTCTGCAGTTTGGTGTAGTAAATAGCTTCAAAAATATATATTTTTCAAGTGTGACTGCATTCCATTACGCACGTGCAGGACACCGTTCCATTCAGGAACTGATGCTGTAGCTGTAATGTCAGGTAGGCGGTCCATACGCTGTGTCTATTGAATGAACTAAGTAGGGGTGTGCAATTAATCAAAATTTGAATCGTGATTACGATTTTGGCTCTTTGTGATCACAGAGACAGAGTAATTGTTTTGCAATTTTGTCTTGTGTTCTGAATGGAAAAAAAGTTCAAATGGGAAAAGTATGGAGGGAAATGTCACAGTTTTAGGTGTTTACTCTGTTGATTTGTTTCACTTTTTTTAAGTTTAATAATTGCACAATCTTTCCAAAAGACAATGCGTAATAGTGTTAAATAATCGTCATTTCAATATTGACCGAGCAGCTCTAGAACTTAGACGCTGCATTTGTGTGTTGGCAGTGGTATGACGCTGTGATTTTGTTGGTCAGGTGGATGTGAAGACCACAGCTCTGGCGATGGCCATCACAGACTCCGAGTTGTCAGACGAGGAGGCATCCATCTTGGAGAGCGGAGGGTTCTCCGTGTCGAGAGCCACCACTCCTCAACTCACTGACGTCTCTGAAGGTAAATGATCGCTCGGATCACTGTCGCACATCAATTCATACCCATACAGAAGTATGGGTATTTTTTCTTTTTGCTTGGTAGGAAGTTCAAAGGAACTCAAAAATACAGCAGAACACATCACTCAATGGCAGCATTGCTGATGTTTGATGTTCACTTTATTCATATTAGAGCCACAATGCTGAACAGTGATGTTTCAAAGGAAGTGTGCGTGCAGATGTGTTTCTTTGCCACACTTCACTGGTTCATTGCATTAGTAGTTTTCTTTTGACTGTGTAATTACAGGATGTTCAGCTCAAGTCTGGACTTGAGTAAACCTATATTTGGGATTTTATTGCTGTCATATTTAACCAAAAATATCTTGATTTGTGAATTATATTTGGCTTTGATGCTTGTGTTTAAAGCTGTCTCACCTCTACTACAGACCTGGACCAGCAGAGTTTACACAGCGACCCAGAGGAGTCCTACCTGCGGGATCTGCCTGAGTTCCCCTCTGTTGAGGAGTTCCCATCCATCGACCACACCCTGCTCCACTTCCCCCTGCGAGGCCCCGGCCAGGGCGACGGAGCCCAGGCCGTTGCTCCGTCCGAAAAGGAACCGTTGAGTCCCGCCAGCCTTCTCATCCAGCACCTAGCATCTCCGCTCCACTTTGTGAACACGCACTTCAACGGACATGGGCGACCACCTGGGGGTGTGGAGGGCATGTTGCCTGTGGCAGGCGCAGGGGAGGCAGCGGGGACGCTGGGGGAAGAGGAGAAGGAAGCTGCCGTAGCCCGGGATACACAACAGTCCTTGGAGGCGTTGAGCGAGGAAATAGTGAGCACGGCCATCTCCACCGTGGTGCAGAACACTCTGTCGGCCATGCTGCGCTCCAGCGAGGCCAGCGAGGAGCCCTCCCTGGCCGAGTTCCTTCCCACTGAAACCCCGCCCGGCGCTCTGGAGACCTCCACCCCACCCACTGAGACCACTGCTAACACTATGATTACTACAATAGGAGCGCTGGAGGCTGACCAGGACCCGGATGAGGCGATTACGACAGAAAGCGGCACCGGAGAGGAGATGCCCGACGACACGCTTGTTCCGACCGAGGAAGAGGACTTTGAGCTTCTGGACCAAAGTGAACTTGAGGGGCTGGACCTCATGTCTGACAGACAGCCAGTGGAAGGAGCCTCGGTAGCTGCAGAGACGCCTCTGTCTCCTCAGCATCAACCACAGTCATAGCTTCCCTGTTTTGCTCCCCCTGCCCCCAACTGTTGTGTTTTTATTTCTACATTAGACTTACATTATATCCATTCACAATGCTATATACAAAACATGTATCAAAGAGTTTGCCGTTTAATACTGTTGGTTATTGTGTGGCGCATGGATGAGGATACTCGGTGCGTCAGAAGGGTCTGTTCAACCTCCAGTTGCATTAGTGATTTTTTTTCAGCCTGCGGGCCAGATAGTTTATCATGTTCTAGGAGAGCAGGGTCAGGCCAGAACCGGGTTAGGTTAACTGTCATAGAGAGGGGTTGAACAACGTTGAAATTTGCTCGATAAATCAGCAGGCAAATATCTTACAGCCTAGTGGAGAGTCTGTCCCACGTTCAGTCTCACGTCAGAATAATGACGCCTTGGTTTTCCACCGTGGCTGAGCGCTTAATAACCCTTCCGTCTTGTTTTCATAAGGGTCTTTATCTAGATGGTGTTATGAAGAGCTGAAATGTTGGATTATATAATAATTAATATATGCTATAAATTATTTAATTTAACGTCATTCAATAATACTTTATTGTTAAGCTGAGGGGAAGTTTAAAGTAAATTGAATCCCTTCAGTTGCCCATAATGATTGTATGATAATTGTTTTAATGATGACACGTGGATTGTGGTTGAACATGTTGTCTATTCCCCGAGCTAGACTTAGTAAAACAGTAGTATTGTCCTTCACTTTATCCTTACCTCCAAGGTCTCCGAGGTTACAGTTTTGACAGAAACATTCAGTCACTAGTGGTCTTTCACTTGTTGCCTGGAAACGGAAACTTAATCTTTGACATTGTTGGATGTTAAAAAGTAGTAGATCTTTACCCGTACACGTAAGTGACTTTGACATGGCAAGATAAAAAGAAAATGGTCCTGAATTTTTGTCTCTTTGGTTGATGCTTAATTTTATCAATAATTGCAAATGGAATTCAATTCCACACATCCATATGTAATTGAATTTATTCTTTATCTACAACTCTGTTAAAAGACACGCTTCTTGTTGATAGGCCCGTCTGTGCCCATCTATTTGTTACATGTATTGTCAAGTCATACATGTAGTAAAGTTAAGTCCATGCATGCCATGCATCACGCATGTATTTACCATGAAAAATATTTGAGGTCAATTTTCAAAGGAGTGTTACTTTTCACTGGCTTTCTTGAGTGACATGATAATTGAATGACACACAACGCATCTGGCCGCTGCTGGGAATTTGTGGAAAACGTGACAAAAAGGAAATTTAGCGCCATGCTCAAGTGTATAAAGAGGCCGGTTTTGCTTTTGTAAACCACTCAGCATCCACGTCTCAAGGGTGGGTTGTACAAATTGAATATAACATTGCAGAATGTGTGTCCATTTCCTGAGTTGTCGTAATGCACTGTATTTGTACTAACCTTTCCTTTTTCAGTCAACGCCTCCTTGTGTATAGTGTAGAAATGTTAAAAAGGAACGTGTATATTCTGCATGTAAAAACAGCGCTCTGTTCAAGTTCTCCTTGTCAACTGACAACGTACTGCACAATTTGTGAGAAACAAAAAATCCAGACGAATGTTTCAGGTTAAAAGAGCCCTATAAATTCAGTTTGTTTATAATCGAATTAGCAACGAGGGGAAGAAAAGTTTTGAAGTGTCCTCATTTTAAAAAGACTGCTCTACTGTAAAGGGAAATGGGTGACAAGTGATACCATCAGATTTCGAGAAGTATATTAACAGTTTGTGTATGTTAGTAATGTGTTTTATGCTTAAAATATCGCTTCTTGAACTATAAAAAAGGCACTTACTGAAATGTACAATTTTAAAAAAGGAATATATTTTCTAATTTCTCCTTTTTCCATAAAGTACTCAGTTTGATCTTTTACATGTAAAAAAAAAATATATAACGGCAATGGGCGAGTTTCACGAAGCAGAAAAGATTTATTGTCATTAAACTGGCCAAATAACACATGTGAAAGTGAGAGAATAAAAGAACAAACTGAAACAAACTTAAGATGTAGGACTGCCTTTTATCTGAATTATTTCCCTGATCATTGTAACCAACGTCTAACCTTTTACGTCTGGGTTGTTAATATGCACACTTATTTTTTTTTTTAATTAAGATTTTGTTGGCATTTTTCTGACAGGACAGCTTTAGACATGAAAGGGGAGAGAGAAGGGGAATGGGCTGCAGGTTGGGTTCCATCCTGCCGCCCTTTGCTGCATGTCACTGCGTCAAGGACTGAGCCCCCGTACATGGCGCACGCTCTACCAGGTGAGCTACCAAGGCGCCCGTTATGCACATTTTTAACACCCATCAACTGTCTCCTCTATAAGAATTGTGCAATTTTCTGATCCAAGTTCTTTTTCCTGGGGAAAGGAAAAAAACCTCTGTTAGTACTTAGAAACATCTTTGAAATGGTAACCTGAGATTGCAGCGATGAAAATGTGTGTTGTGCAACATCCCTTGTTAATTTAGTAACTAGACATACTTGCCAGAGTTCACTTGCAGAAAGCTGAAGTCTCTCCTTCAACTCGTCTCCAACGGTCACGTCACACAGCACGGACCATCTACCGTCTGTAAAGGTTGCCGGGATTGAGAGAACGATGCCATCTGGGAGATTGTGGTACCCTGCAATATAAGATAACAAATTACACATCTAAACTAGCTAGATCAGCCAAAATCAATGTCTAAAGGCGTGCTGTGTGTTCACCTAGGCAAAGTACACCAATAGAGAAGACCTCATCTGGACTACAAATGCCATTCCAAGCCTTTAGGACAGCAAGCACCCCATTGGCCCCCGTCATGGCAGCTGCTCGGCGGGTCTTTGAAGTCACAGCTGCACGCTGACAACGTACCAAGTTTTGAAAGTCTGTTTCCAACCATTTCCTGGAAGACAGAAGGAGAATAGTGGCTTTTTTTTCGGTATATCCCAGTGCAGGGAGCTTTGGATCAGAGCATTCAGAGTACAGTACTGTGCAATTAACATTGACACAGACTGAAGACACAGCAGAGTACAGTTTGGTCGGCAGTTTTGTAATTTGATATTACCCTTATTGTGTTGTTTGTTTAGCCAGCAAAGTGCCAGGTGGGTGGAGTTAACAAATCCGGCATTAAAGTATATAACATCAGAAAAGCCATTAATCTAGTGTTTAAAGCACACTAAGATGTACTTACCGGTATTACTTATTGACATCCTACTTTTATTGGAACAAACCTTTCTTGGAGAAGGCTTTTGGCTGGTTGGGAAAAGAAAGCTGGTCCTTTGATTGCCCCGGCATAGTTGAAAACCTTTGCCCTCTGCAGGTCAATGTAGAAACTACCACTGATGTTTCCCCAGACAATGACATTTGCAATATCTAGAGCAGAAGAAGAGGGAGAGGTCATTCCTCTTGGATGAATAGTGGCCATGCTGAAATGCAATTGTACGAAGGGAGAGAATTTACTACCTGAGGTTCTCACTTTCAGCTTCTTTGCAATGATAGCCTTGGCTTCATTCTCCAGTTGAGTTGCCACGGCGACAAACTGGCGGCTGTCAATGGAGCGTGCGTTGTCCAAAACAAGTGAGCATCTCAGGTTCAGAAAAGAGTCACCAGACACGATCACCTTCACGTCCTTGTTGGCCATCGTGTCTATCAGTAGTCCGTACTCTCTGTACCTGTCTGAGATTCCCTTAACCATTTTCTTCTTCGTTTCCTCCTCATTCTCTCTGTCACCGTCTTCCGACCACCCCTCATCCAGCAGGAGAATGACAGCCGCCTCTCGGAAGGCCTGTTCCAGATCTGTGTGAATGGTCACCTGTGGGGAAAAAAAAATATTGTTAGATGGTTTTATTTTTCTTCTGATATGCTTAAAGCCACAATCCTCAAAAGTAGCATACTTGATGGAGCAGACCGAGTGCCAGGTCCTCCGTCTCCATCCTCAGCCACTGCAATTCCTCCATGTTCCCCTCCAGGTCCAGTAGGTGGAGGCTGATTGCCGACACATGGGGGAACACCTCAGCAGAGAGCAGATAAGGGATCAGGAAGTGGCAGGTTGAGCTGAGAGCACTGGGAATGTACGTACACCATACTTGAAACAGTTCCACACAAAAAAAAAGTAAATTGTACATTTTTCTTTGGTTTTGATTCTTTCATAACCCACCTGCTGATCCATATGTGAAGGGGTTTGACCAGTCTGACACGATGTTGCTCCTCTGCAATGAGATTCATCTTGGTCTCCAGATTCTCTGCAGCAACACTGAGCATTATATCCGTGGACATGTCTGATGTGATGTTGTAGTAGTCCTACACAACCATTGATTACAGAATTGTGCACATATGGAAGTTGAGAAGTGATTTTAATACTGAAAATATAATAAATGATACTGATTCAATGTCATTTTGATTATGCATGTTCTGTCCGGTACTGTGGATTATCAGTTCAACATGAAAACAGACTGCAAGTGATGCAAAATATTGGTAGAGTTGATTTTAAAAGGGTAGGGTCTGCTGCCAGTATATGTTAGAGTGGAGCACTTAAAGTTCAAATCATATTTTATGTCATAAATGGCTCTGTTCCCAAATATTTACACTCTTATGTAAAAATGGTTCATATGAGAGCCAGTGTCCGGTCTTGTAAAGAGCCCAGAGTCAACAATGCAGCTGGAAGTGCTTTTTTTCTATAGGTAGGCAATAACATTGTAGAAAAATCTGCCACTTTCCCTCAAAATTATAAATACCAGAGGGGCTTTTAGACATATGGTTAAGGCGTTTTTATCGAATAGAGTAACCAATCTTTTGAATTAGAGTAGACTGATTATTTTATGTGAGCTGTGATTTTCGGATTTTAGAATGCTCTTGATCCTTGGATGACTTATGTTAAATGTTATTGTCTTTGTCACGTGTAAAATGTAACCCTAACCCCAAGGACCATGTTGGAAATAAGTATAACATGGTTTTTTTGGGGGGTTATGTTGACTGTTAAATCCAAAATAAATCAAATCAAATACCTGACAATGCTCTAGGAAGTCACTGAAGTCCCCTAAAATAATCCCTTTCCCCCCGTGGTCCACCAGTTCCCTCCAGACCAACGGGGACTGCTCGTGTTTCCAGCCATTTGTCTTGCAGGTGGCCTCCAGCCATTCCTGTCAGAGACCAGTGAGAGGTCCAATTGAAGTGACAAATAAGTAACACGGAAACTATATTAATGGTTTGTAAAATAAGGAGACTTTAAATAAGAATACCTTCCATTCACGTGGGAGGATTGAGATCTTTTGGATCCTGAAGTTTGGCAGACATCGCTGCAAACGGTCTGCTAATAGTTCCGCTTTAGCGTAATGTGGACAGTCTGTTTTACCTGTAGAGGTTAAAATTGTAAAAATCCGCATTGCGATATTTTGTGTACATAATATGAGATAAAGAGTAAAAGCAAACTTTACCAGCAAGCACAAATTTTGCCATACTATCCAATCTCCGGGAGTCAAGTGCTTTTCCTCTAGGATGGCGAAGTCATGTCCCGCCCTATACTAACTTACTCTGCCTCTGATTGGCATACCCTGCCATTCTTGCCCAAACCCTAACCAATATCATTCATCTTGCGTAAATCTAACCAATCCAACCAGACCAAGCAACGCGTGCTAGCCAATCAGAAGGAAAGTAGGGCGGGTCGTGCCTTCGCCTTCCTGGAAAAAAAACATTTGAGTTACGTTGATTGCTAGGCAACCATAGATGTTGCGCCTATTTGAGTCCGTGTAGGAAACACCCAAAACGAAAAGAATATCAGGACGTGTTATGGTGACTGTGAGACCCATGGTTTAAAATACACCACATGTTGGTTTTATTAACTGTAAATAAAATTACGGTGGAGACATTTTTCTTCCACAATAAGAATTGTTGTTATATATATAGTTTAGTAAGTTACGTAATGTACCAATTTGTTGAAAGGGGGAATAAAGATCGCCGTGCACACAGCACGGAGCAGCGCATGCAAGCAAACGATGGACTATCTTTACAGCTAGCTAGTGTAGTGTAGCTCTGTGTCTCTTTACTGAAAAACCTTTAATGTCAAATATTACATGGTCTAGCAAATGCCATGTGTTACGTTGGGACAGTTATTTGTATGTTTCCACAGTTAGAGTAAACTTAGCTATCCTTTGCTAGCTAGCTAATGTAGCTAAGATAGCCAGTGTTTCCTGTTGACCTTGTATGCAGCTTAGTTATAGTACTTTGTAATACATAATTTGTTCTAATTACTTCCATAACTTGACTCTGTTTATGTGGCCAATAATTCAAAGTGGAAACCCTCGGATAATTATTAACTTAACGCTCTTTTTAGCGTCCCCTATTAAAGAGCAATGTCTGCCCGGGTAACAGAGGAAGTCATGAGATGGGGTCTGCGCTTTTGCAGCCGCATGTCTCTATGGCAACAGCGCAGCTTCCTGGAGACAACATCAATTAAAGACAAATCTTTCCCTAGTCAGCAGTTAGCACACATTTGGGGCACAAGGCAAAGCCAGGCATGCCTGGATAGGAGTATTGCTAGTTCAGTGAGGTATTACTCACAGTGTAATACTTACAATGCAGACTTGGAAGAGAAGGAGCAGAATCTCTCTTCTCCACTGGCAGACTCTTCGCTGCTCGCTGAAATCCAACCTGATGCGACCGCCTCAAGACAGAAACAGAAGAGCTCACCCTTTATGGAACACCTGCAGCGTTGTGGCTCCCCATCAGACGTGTTGGACCTCACCTGTCAATACTCACCCACAGTTCGACAGGTCAGCAACTGCCTGACCCACATCTGGTCCATCACCAAGAAGATGTCAGATGATCAGCGGCGCTATGAGCTGCAGCTGATGTTTGAGCATCCTGCTTTTGACAGCCTCCTGCAAAAGGCCATGAAGAGGGTGGGGAACATGCGCAATGACGACATGGCTCACTCTCTCCTGAGTATGGTCAAACTTGGTGTCCCCCAAAATAGCCGTGTGGTCCAAACTTTCCTCCGATCCTGCCAGGTAGGCAGGGAAAGACAATCGACCAGCAAGCAAACCTGTTTTTATTTTGGAAATTGTTTTGTCGTTTATCCAAATCTATTTTATTTTCCACTAACAGGAGAATCTGAATGACTTTGATGAGAAGGCCCTGTCCATCTTGGCCTCCTGTCTGGAACATATGGAGGACTGTACCAACGTGGTTGCACTTAAGGAGGGCATGAGGTCAGGATTGTCATGTGTTTCAAGATATAAGCATCAGAATTTAATAATTAGTGCTGAAAAGGAAAAACCTTTAATACTATGTATAGATTTCTACCACTTCTTTTCCATCAATGATGTTTATTTTTGGCTATGTCCTCCCGTAGATTGGTGGTTGAGGCCCGTCTTCCCAGGATCAAGAATGTAATGGCTCTCCAGACCATGATGCGTCTATTGGGGAAAGATGCCCCGCTTGACCTTAAACGGAAACTCGAGGTTGGTTTTGACCATATTTGGTATTCATATCCCTCTATATGTGATTCTGAAATGATCCAGGATTGTGATTGCCAGCTGTTGTGCAGGCATGTCTTTGACTAGTCAACATACTCTCTGATATCAGCTTTCTCCGTATAACATTGGAGTATTTTTGAACGACGGGGCAAAGTGTCCTGTATTTATTCCTGCAACTGAATCCATTCCACATCGACACTCATTCTGTACACTGCTTCCTCCAGGCAAAGGCCTTATCAATGAAAGACCAGTTCAGCCTTCCCAACACCCAGTACATGATCTCCACTATGGCCACAATGGGCTTCTATTCCAGACCACTCCTGGATGTCTGCAGTAAGACGATTAAAGGTAAAAAAAAAAAAAAAAGTTGTCACAGGATCAATATAGGAAGCCAAGAATATTATAATTTGCTTATTAAAAGACCTAAAGTTTTGCTGCCCCTCTTTGGTGTCTTTTCCACGTCTCTCTGGTAGAAAACCTACAAGGAATCCCCTTCAACAGATTGTTTACAGTCCTGCAGTCCTGTTGGAAGCTGCACTACAGAGATGTTGAGCTTCTCACTGGCATTTCAGACTACGTCGCCTCTACGACAGACATCTGGACCAAGAAACAGGTGCTGCAAAAATACAACAGTTTACTAAAAAGTTTAAGCATTTAAGCCAACATCATTAAGTATTTAAAAATATATACATATATATATATATATATATATATATATATATATATATATATATATATATATATATATATATATATATATATTCTCCTCTGTGTTCAGGTGGTCCTCTTCCTGTCTATGTTTGAGAACCTTGCCTTCTGTCCCGCTGCCCTGATGGGGGCCTTTGCTGATAAGGTGATCGCCAATCCAGATGCTCTGACACGTAAAGACCTCCTCTGTGTCCTCAAGGTGTACTCCTCTCTTAACTATGACCTGCAGCACCAAAGACAACAGTAGGTCTCTCGCATGTCTTCATCTTTCAAATTGTACTCAGGCCCATCATATAATATTTATAAACAGTAAATGTTGCATAACTGTCTTTGTTGGGTTTCATCTTGCTGTTCCAGGTTCCTGGATAGGCTGAGCCAGGCTCTTGACTCGTATCTGCCCAAAATGTCTGGCTTTGAGTTGTTAAAGACTGTTTACCATCTGTGTCTAATGGGTCACTTCCCCTCTGCACCACTGGAGCAACTCCTGCAGAGCAGTACACTGGAGAAGTTTAAAACGACAGGTACGATGATGGACTCACTCACACATGCAAATGCGGGCCAATCTAGTCTCACGTTCTGCCTTTTGACTTCTTTAACTCGTCTTTTTTGTCTGCCACTTCTAGGGCTGGGCACCAAACTTAAATACGTTTTAGGCACCGGCCAAATTGCCTCCATAGTTTCGAGTATTAAAAAATTAGATTTCTATACCAAACGTCAGACCCTAAGGAGTAAATCTCATCAGTGTTGCCAGTTAGCCAATAAACATGCAGCATGCTTCTACCAAGATTTAATAATGTTTGTGATTGGCTGTCTAATCTGTGTAAGTGTAAGTGTTGTATTTCAAAAAGACTAAAACTAAAAAAAAGATTTTTACTGTAAAGTTGTAGTTTCTCTTGTGAAAATGAATTGTATAACATTGGCATCGTTCAGGAACCGTTATCGAAGTCTCAGTATCGGTATTGTTTTCGGTATTGAAATCTTTTGAATGATACCCAGCCCTAGCTACTTCTTCCCCTCGCACATGCATTTGAATTTGATCCTTCTGAACTTCCTCTATTTTTTCCTCAGCACCCAGGTTCCTCCCTAGCCAGGAGAGAATGTTTCAGACAGTGAACTTGTGCCTCCGTCTCGAGGGTCCTCCGCTCCCTCAGCCCCTGACGGTCCCCCCATCTGTCCTGGGAGACCCCGGCCCTAGCAGTCTATCGGTGAACCCGTTACTCTCGCAGGGCCTGCAGACTATGTTGGGGGACCAAGCAGACACAATGCTGCAGGAAATGGTGATGGTGGAGAAGTTCTACCTCATAGGTAAAGACAGAATATTGGAGGAAAGAAGTGAAGTCAACAGAGGGACACATTGAGTGCTTGTCACAGTCTCTGCTTGGGTTTATGTCTTTTTGTCTATCTCTCCACAGAAAGGCCTTAATAACTAATAGTGTTCACTCAACACATGATAAATGTAGTTCGTTGTGTCTGCATTTTGCTCTTTAACTTGAAACTGTGATGCGAGGAAGCGCCTGTGTTTGTGTGTGTCGACTCTCAGACTGTGTGATCACCAAACCTCTGCCAGACCAAACCCCCGTGACTGAAGCCAGTGGCTGTGCAGGAGTAGAGGGTTCTCCAGCAGAGAGCAGTCAAAGGTAGGATGTCGGTTTGCAGTCAACAACGTCACCAGACTCGATCTTGAAGAAATCCCCAGTGGCATTTCGTTTTTTTATGCAATGTGCTTATGACACATTTTTGGTTAAGTTTTGATGATGTGAAAGCAGGTGGAGAGGATGTTTGGGCGTTCGGTTCTGATCATGTCGGGCATTGACGCATGCCATGATAATGGATTGTATGTCAAACGTGATTCCACGAGTCAACAACCACAGACCGTTATATAAAGAGCTCCGAAGGGCATAAAATAGTGTTCTAAAAGTAAGACCGTGTGTTGACTATAACACCACAATGATTACAGATGCTTTACATTCCCATTTGAAATAATTTAATGATTTTAAGTAGTATATTTACATATAACTTTCAGTCACTTGCTTTTACTGAGCAACAAGGTTGCAAACAACTTAAGACACGGTTGAAAATGATGCGTTAAACAAGAGAAAAACTCATCCAAGTACTGTAAACAATAAATAACTTTAACATAAGTTAAAATGTCACAACGTTGTGTATGTGCAATTGTGTAGTGTGCATCTAGTCTATTTACAACCTTTTGAAATGATTTGGATATGACATTGCATTTGTTTTTACTCTTAATTTGTTTGCACATCTATAATTTTTATAGACTCTTGTCCTCTTCTTGGTACCCTTTTTTGACCAGCCCTACACATGTAGTTTAATAAGTACTCATTGAAGGCTACACAACATATACATAGTCATCTCTAGTACTTTATTTTTCTCACTATTGCACACACATTTCTTTGTCTAGATTTAGTGAATTTAAATCATTCATAAAGTCATTCAGTGTGGATGTAATTAAATAGATTTCCATTGAGCGTGCTTATGTATTTTACCTGCACAAATTCAGCCGAATCATTCACTGTACAGAGAAAACTGTAGAAATACATTTTGCACACTTTTACTGAACTTTTATCATAATGCATAAAAAACATAGAATTTAAACAAATGTTTAAAGATAGATAAACGTAGACGAGCGAAAGAAAGTAAAGAAATTAATATGACCCTATTTAGTCAAATTCTGTAGTCAAAAGAAGCAACTGTGTCAAAAGAAGTCTAAAGTGTCTCAGTTTAAAGAAAGCCACAATCTGCAGGTTTCACATTTTTGTGTCTTATAACCAAACCGCCACTTTCACCCTGTCATGCCTGCACCTACGTATATAAAAATGTTGACCTTTTTTTTAGGCTGAGAAACTCTTGTCTTGATGTCCTAGAATTGCAGTAATATGTGCACCACGCTCTGGTTTTTGCTATGGCACGTCCAATCCCCGTGGTCATCTGGCTGTCAAGATTCGCCACCTGAAGCTCCTGGGATATGACCCTGTCTTGGTGAGACTCAGAGACGATCACAGTTTGAGTTTGGCTCTTCCTTTTCTAAGGATTGAGTAGTTATAACACTTCACCAAGTGTTAGAATATTATTTCCACATTTGGCCACTTACATAAAACCCGCCTTCAGCCACATGTCCCTTTCAGATACAAGTGTTTAATTTCCTCAGAATATATATATAGTTAGACATATCGTGTTCCTCCTTGACAATAGCTCACTGACATTTAGTAAAAATGCTTCTTTCAACTATAAATGAAACTACCACTAATTAAAGTAGAAACAGTGTTGAGTGTTTCGGTGATAGCGAGATTAACATGATCCTGTTCTCCAGGTACCGGAGCACGAGCTGCAGTCTGCGACCGAGGAAAAGAAGACGGATTTCCTAAGGGGACATATTTTTCCACATCACAAAAGAGCAGACACACAACCTAAAGCGGAGCACCCGGGACCTTGAGGACAGATGTCGATGTCCACACCTGGTTCAGTAGTCTCAACCTGTGCAATTGTCACAAACACACCGATTTTGTTGTGCTATTTAAAGCTTTGTAAACTATTAAGAATAAATACATTTATTCAAGTTTTTAAATAAATGAGGATACATGGAGATAAACACAAAGTGAACCAGAACTTTTCTTCCCCAGTTTGTAAAACAGTGTCATTCTTCTTTAGAGAAGTGAGTGTGCGGGATGGAAACAAATCTTTTAGTGTTTGTTTTTTAATCATTTGTCCCAAAATGGTTCAAAACAGAAACAATATGTTAATCTTGCTGATGTGTGTGTGGTAGTTGATGAGTAAGCTGCTGAATGAAACCAATAAAAGCAGTGTGTGCGCTTGCAATAGCTGCACAGGAACTGCAAGGTGAGCAAGGTAAATGTTAGAAGCTGCCACATCTGCAGAAAGCACGACGAAGGAAAGAAACCGTAGAGTAAGACAGGAAATGGTGCAGATTGTTATTGTTTGAAGTGTTCGCCTCTCCCTCTGGTATATCTGGTTCTCATCGACTCCAGCGATGTTAACTCTCTGAGAACACATTTCGATCTTTCTGTCTTCTTAGAAATAAGAGCGTGGAAAAAGATGTGTGATGTGAATCAGTTGCATTCAGTTTTGTTCTGTGACTCCATAACACTGATAACGGCCTTTTACATTTTGGAATTGTGGTCAATCGTGATTCACATGTACCACCACACAGTTTTACAACCTGAGTGAACTTTTTTGAAATGTGGTTAAATCCCCTCGTTCAGACACCACCTTCTGTTTCAACCACAAAGAGGGGTTTCCAGCTACAGATCTGTGTGTGTGTGTGTGTGTGTGTGTGTGACAAATAGGGAAGTGAAACAGAAAGTGGGTACCCTTTTTTATTTTTTTTATTGTATGAAACAGCCACAACTGTAAAAGGAACAGCTACTTTCTCTGTGTAGAAAAAAACCAACCAGTACTGACAACACAATGGACTAAACGAAACCCCTCACTCACTCTGCACAGGGCAAGCTACTACAATGACGCCCTCGTGTTAATGGTAAAACTAACAGGGATAGCTGTGCAACCAGTGAGACGATGCACGGGTGATCAGAAGTATCGTGGTATAGGATTTTGAAACCCTCTTTTCTTGCGGTTCCTTGTTGCTTTGGGTTTGGTGTTCATGTAGTCACTCTGGGAATCCGACCCCCTCCACTTGACCTGTAAGACAGTTGAACAACAGCATGTCTGTGAAGATTCATAATACATCACGTACAGTAGGATGATGTAGCTATCATTAAGGACAACAAGATTGTGTCCTCTGGATTTGGGGGGGGGGGGGTTGGGAATTTGGGGAGCTGATGTGTAGCTTTCATGTCATAATTTAAAGGTTACACGGTGAGATTTTCAAAGGCGGATGCCAACAATTTTTTTAGATTTTGATTATTTTCTGGCCAAGAAAATTAAAATGTAGAATTTTCCCAAACTGGATTTAATTGCGAAGGGGAGGAAGCTATTAGAGAACAGTTTTGAAAACATATTGGTGGAATACTGGGAGATACGATGTTTTTTGAATGAAGAAAAAAAACACAAATGAAGAAAAAAAGTGAACTGTGGGCAAGGCTTGTGCACATTGTGTCAAGATAGATAAGGACACAAAGCGCTCTCCAATTATATGAGTAAGAAGTGAGATGAGATGTGAAAGAGATTCCATTTTTTAAAAGTCACATCTATGTTTTGACTTTGTATGTCTTGCAAAATAGATGATTTTGATTTCGTTTTAGGCAATCTGAAATATGAATTACTGAGGGGTGGTATTGTTGCAGAGAACTTTGTAACTCCCAACAAACTTTCATGCTTTTAAATTTCACTTCTTTTAATTAAATGATAATGTTTCCTAACAGTCAAAGAATGACACAAAATGGCTGTTACTGTCATTTAAATATCATACGTGCTTCTATATACAATTTCCAAACTTTAATTTTTTTCATCTGCTGTTAGTTTGCATGTCCTTGAGGAATATCTTACCCAGATGATGCTGGCAATAATGGTGACAATTAGGCTGTAGATGCCAAAAAGGACGAGCGCCAGGATCCAAACCCAAAGAAATCCATTCTTCTGATCTTCTCCTGTTGTAGGCTTACTGTAAGTTTTATTGAACTTGCAGTGGTCTCCTGGAAGACACATATTTAAGTAAGTAAGTAGTGAAGTATTCAGTGTACTTGACTATATGCACACAATTATTGATAGGCTCCTGTTGGTTTAAAACGTATGTAAATTTACCTTCAACAAGTAACAGGATCCGTAGAGTACTTGGCACTGTTTTGAGGGGGGGCGGGTACGTGACGACGTACTCACATCTGTAGATACCATAGCTACTGGCATTCACTCCAGTGAGCATGAAGCTGTCTGGTTTGTTTTCTTTGTTTTGATGCAGTTCTACGCCAACCCTGGTGTATGGTGGTTTACCGTGAGATGCATTGTTTTTCTCTGCGTTGTATGTATGGTTGTAAATCATTTTGTCTTCTTTAAAAAGTTTAAAAGTCACATCCTCGCCTTCCAGCTCTGGGCAAGGCACGGACACGTTGTCATTGGCAGGTACACAGACGATTTCCAGCCGGTCTGGAGAGAAAAATGTGAAAATGATTCGGGGTGCAACTGTATTCAGATGTGTAACTATAGATGTCTCTTACATACACAGTATAACATCATATCTCTGATTAGGTCTCATGAACTAAGGAAAGTGTGCTAAGCAGAGAGCTACAGTGGGTTTTTTTGCAGTAAACCGAGTCAGAAGGCCTGTGTCTGTAACCATCACCAAACACCTTTGCAAAGGAAATTGCTTCTTACAGCTAAAACTCCTGCAAATATTGATTTATCTGCATTTAATTCCCCAAACTGAAATATTCAAGCCTTGGAACTCGTCATTTCACAGCAACTCCACCCCCACACGGAATTTGTTCAATAGCAGCACATCTTAGCACGTTTACCTCTTTTAACCTGCCTCACATTTCTCATGAAAAACCGATTTGCCGTGTGAGTGGCATACTTGAGTCAGCCACTGACTGACTTCAGTATGCCACTCACAAAGTGGTGGCTGTGGTTATTGTGATCTAGTGCTGTTTGCAGGGATTAGTGTTGAAATGAATGCGTAAACAGCAAATATCCCTAAGTTCCCTAAGTTGAGCCGACACTATTTGATATTCCTCTGTTGACTCGGTTCACAATAAAATGCCACAACACACAAATTCAACCAGCATAAGGAGACTGTTAGGTTCATCTTAGGTGCTAATCAACAGATAAATAGTCAATAAGTGAATATAGTATATTCTCTAGAAACTAAAGGGAACCTGTTTCTATACATTCCTATTTCTTCCAACTTGCTTTCCCGTATTTTATGGGCCTGAACTTAACCAAAGCCGTCAACTAGAAAGTAGTCACACAATACATACACAATACATATCCAATGCAAATGAAACCTCTAAATACATTGAAGCTTAAATTTTACTGCACAACTACTAAGGGTGTTAACCTCAGTGTTTACAGATGAAACCAAACAGTCCCACTGTAACCACATGTATGCACTGTAAAGTATTTTGCAATTACTTGTATTAGTTATTTCTTGCTAATTAATCTACCTGGATACTAATCTTAATGACTATATGAATTACCAAAAGCTATGTACGTGTTGCAATAAAGTCTACAACTCACCTTTGGGTATGCTCTGAGACTTAGTTGCACGAGATAAGCTGCAGCTCAGGAGGATCATGAACATCCAGCAAGCTCTCATCTTCTGCACCGAGAGTGTCAACTTGCCTCCAGCAGAATGATGCACTCGAGGCTTTCCCTCATCCCCTAAAAGTTTTAGCTCTTTCAGCAAACTACATTAACTGTATGCTGCGGAGAAATCTGATCCGGTACTTTGATATCATCAACCCTGGTTCCATGCATGCGTTCCTCTGACTGT
This sequence comes from Etheostoma spectabile, assembly GCF_008692095.1. NCBI lineage: Eukaryota > Metazoa > Chordata > Actinopteri > Perciformes > Percidae > Etheostoma > Etheostoma spectabile. The sequence continues at coordinate 13,888,919 of NC_045756.1, read as the reverse complement.
AATGCATCATATTCTCATTGTGCCTCTGATTGAAACACTCCCACGGTGCTGCAGTGACTATACCTCACACATCCTCTCATGAGGGAAAACATCCTGTGGCAGAAAACGCCTCCTCCCCTGACGTTTCCGCTCTCTCCCAGAGTTTGTGACCTTTACTGACTTTAGTGTTTAATTCATTGGAGACTATGGTTATGTGTTCATTTAGAAGCAAAGGTCATTGCGAAACAGTTCTGTTCCCATCAAGTGAACTTATTTGTTATATTGCATTATTGTGTGGTGACAAAGATTAAAGGTCCCCTGACATGGTGTTCTATGGATACTTTTACATTGGCCTTAGGGGTCCCCTAATACCATATCTGAAGTCTCTTTCCCAAAATTCAGCATTGGTGCAGAATTCCAGCCACTAGAGCCAGTCCCACAATGGAATTTCTTTAGTTAGTGCCACTTCTGAGTCTGCAGTTTCTGAGGAAGAGGGGGGGGGGGGGGGGGGGGGGGTGTGGCCTTGACCAACTGGCACTTTGCTCATTTGAAAGTCATGATGTTTCTCTCTCATGGGTGGGCCAAATTCTCTGGGCGGTCAAAGCAGAGAAAGAGGAAGTAACCATGCCCATTACGACCTCATAAGGGGCAAGGCACATGAACCATAGGCAGGCTGGGGGAACTCATGATGATGTTAAAAAAACCTCATAAAGTGAAATTGTCAATCCATTGAACCTTTAAGAGAATGAGGAATACTTACATGGAATGCAAATGGTCACTCGAAAACATGTTATGGGAAAAGACTCTTGAAATGTGTGTATTTTCTGCTGTGTAGCTGTTTGTTGCAGCCACAGTTGGAGGTGGAGTGAAGGACCAAAAGTGCAGTGACCCAGCGTTCCATGTGTGAAGGTCTGCTGAACACAATGAGAAGCACAAAAAACGATATTAAGCAGGTTTAAACTGACAGCTGACATTTGTGTGATTGTCAAAGTGTCGTTGCCTTGCTAAAAGGCAGAGAGGTAGCCCAAAGGATAAGTGGCAGAGAAAATATTTCTGGGAGAAGCGAACAAGAAACTGCCTCCATACTGTATGAGTCATGGATTAAGACACATGTACAGACGTGGGCACAGTAAGCATGTGATTAAGAAAAAAAGAATACAATATTAGAGAGGTTTATTATCTTTCATGGTGTAGTCCCGAGAGAGGTTTGATTCTTTGATTTAAAAACCCATGGCTGAATCAACAACATATTTAATTAATGGTAATTTGAAAAGTGCAACAGCTTTATTTGTCCACTAGATGGTAACAAAGCATTTTAGTTTTAGATATCTACCGCTACAAGTCAGGGAAATAGCTATTCAGCTCCAATCTTCTAATAACTGCAACTTTATATCACTTTGCTTCAATGCCTTTCCCTGTTCTATAAATACAGGTCAAACTGCCCAGAGCAGGGATTAGAGACCATAGAGGGGTAGAAAATACTTTGTGTGGCAACACATGGTGACAGATTCATGGGATTGTGAAGTGGGGATTATAGCATTTCTAAAATGTTGTTTGTAATTCTGATTCAGAAAATGGATGATGGGGATTGACGGGTTATTAATGCCATGTGTCCATATGGATAACACGCAATAATCTCCTAATCTGGAACAAGGCCCTATTGTCTGGTGGTGGTGGTGGCTTTAGGAGAGCATCAGCAAGAACCCCCGCAGAGCTCCAGTTTGGTTAAATGTGGCTGCTCACATCTAGGCTGCTATATTTTAACTATTTTACTTTGAATGTATTCTCTATCTTTTTAGCTTGTGTAAATAAGTATATTTGAAAGTAGCAATATACAATTTATTATTATTATTATTATTTTATTATTATTATTATTATTATTATTATTATTATTATTATTATTATTATTATTATCAAGGAATAGCTACTGGAGACTGATGCTGCCTTCACTGTTCCTCCAAGACTGCTACTTTCGTGTACATGTTTTCGTTAACCAAATAATCATCAGATAACTGGGCTAAAAAATGCGTCAACTAGTCAAATCGTATATCACCGCAATTTTATCTCTTTTCCCGTATTCCGTGTTCGTATCTGTCATTTGGCTAGATCATTCCTCTTCTCTGCGTTCCACTCTAATATAATATATTTCCGACAGGCCCTGAATGCAGCGTTGGGTTCTGGGCTGGACAGGAAACGACGGAGACGCGCAGCGTGTCTCCTCGGCAGCTCCGGGAAAGAAGAGTGGGAAAGGGGAATGGGATTGGGATTGTATGAAGCCTAGACGAGGCGACGTGTGGAAACATGAGGATAACGGGCGGGTTTTCACTAGATTAATCTTTTAAACAGATCATTACACATCTATCAGGAGTTTTTCACCTTTTCTCCCCTAGGGCAGGGATATTTGCTCTCCCCTTGGAGAACCCAGGAGAGGCGAGGACCCTCTTTGTGAATCCCATTTCACTGTAAGTGATTTTTCATTACTATTCCGGAATGTTTTACTTCTTTAACACCTTTTTTTTCTCTCCTTTTGATAAGCATGTCAAGAGATTAAAATGTCAGTTATAAACAAATGACAATGTATCAAGCCTGCCCATCCATCCTGGGATGTGTTCTCGGGAAAGGAGAAGGGAGGGGTAGCCTAGCTATACTGAATGTTGACCATACTTCTTAAAGACAAGCACCAGTAGGTTAGGAAACAATGTAAATGTGTTGTTGACTGTTAGAACATGTGTGTGTTTGAATGGGGGGGGGGTTTGTGCCCCCTATGCGACCATTGAACGGTCCCTTTCTTGGGGAGAAAGGGCGTGCAGCGTTTGGGCCGACTGGGAAAAGAGCCGCAGCTTTCATGGGAGAGGCAAATGAACGTGAGCCTATTGTTATGTTGTATGCTAGTTGTTAATTATGTTGCCAAAGCCGAGCCTGTGCACTCTGTCGTTGCCGACAAGGTATTTTCAACCTAATTGTCCTCCTCTGCATCTTACTGAGCAGGAGGAATATGTACAGTCTCCACCCTGTTCCACGGGAGGGGGCTAGCACCAGCTCCTGGTAATGGCCGATGGTTTTGTCGCGCTAATGTTTGTATCATACGGGTGCGTTATTTTTTTGGAAGCACCATATTTTATGTCTTTAAAACCTTTTAAGATAAGTGGTAGTTTACGTCAGTGTGGCTGGGTTGAGCTCATTATCAGTTACCCTCTTCACTGCAGCTCGTGAACACTGTTTTAATTCCCTTTGTTGGATGACGCCGCCGGAGATTGGGTAACATGTAGCCAGTTCGACCGTTGGCCATCATCAATTTAATGCTAGCATCCCCTTTAGCCACGAGAATTATCTTTTTGAAAACTACACTGCTTTTATTTGTTTAGAAAACGTCTTAGGGAAGCCTGGTGGAAAAGTTCAAGCTCAAACATATTGGGTTTAAACTTTGCTGCTGCTTTAGTGGTTAAAAATAATGCCTAGCTTTGTTTCCATCTCAAGTCTACTTCAAACATTTAACACTAGAAAGATAATGAGCCTTCATTGACTGTGGGGTTCAAAGGTCATTTGTAGAGGAGCTGCCTTCACACCTTGCCACTGGCTGGCTGGCTACCACATGGGCCCAGGTTATCACCCAGTAAACATTCCCTGTGGGTTAGTTACTCTACTAAGTTTTTTTTAAACTGTTCAGCTTCTGTTCAGGGGTGAATACACAAAAAAAAGCCACTGAGATACCACTTGGTCTAGCCTTTATTCCCCACAGTGGCATTATAATAGGCCGTCTGTGTCCTTAAGGCACGCTTAATTTGCATCCACAAAGCACTAGACTCAAAGCACATTATTCTGGGCATGGAGACGGTGCAGCAACAATACAGCCCATTCGCTTACAGTGCAGTTAATGGGATGAAAATAACTGCTGGCCTTCTGGTCGCTTCCCCTCAGGCGGTATGTCATGTTTTTTGCAAGAGGAAAATAACAAGAATCATATGCTCCTTATTACTGTATAAATACAGAAAATGAACCATGTTGTTTTTGTTCCTTTGGGTATTGTTATTGTGTCTTTGTGTCCTATGCTCTGTCCCATAATGAGTTGAAGAACTTTTATTATCAACTGGTTATGTAAAGTCAAAACCAATGGTTTGTAAATATTTACTCTGTTTTTAATATTAGAGGCAACTTTTGTGCTTATCTTAGGCCTGTGGCTGAATTACAACATGTTTATTGTCATCGCAGTTGTAACAAGATCATATAATTTAAAAGATAACAAGTGCCTGTTTGATTCAGTGTCATCATTTGCATATGCCATGGACAGATTTGTGTTGTGATGGCATTGGTGCACACAAATAAACAACTTAAAAAGTAACAGTGGACATGCACCTCATAATACAGCCCCTCATACAAGGCATTCACTCAGTAGACTTAATAGTCCTGAAGTCATTGCATTGAGGTAGTATGGTATACAGCTTAGTCATAAAAAGCTCATGCATGGATTGAGTTTCCAGCCACAGAGGTAAAACACATGTTAGAAGAGAGCGTGTCATTTCACTGCTTCTGTTTAGAAGCACATGTAAGGAATTTTTTACTGTTCACTTTCTCTCTCAAGGCTATTGAAAAAAGAACCTAGGGAGCTAGAGTATATATTTTGGAAGAGCTCAAAATACATAACCAGAGACATGGTATTCTCATTCTATCCACTGTCTTGTTTCGCCAAGTGGAAGGGAAGAAGAAAAAAAGCCCTTCTGCTTTCCTCCCTCCATCCCTCTGTTGCCTTTCATCCTTTTTTTGTGTACGCTTGATTTCCTTGGGATGTAGTTGATTAGATAAGAAAAACAGTTGTCAAATAATATTTTGGGCTTGAGGAATGATGCCATGAGATTGTGTGTGCGTTGAGAGAAGACAGATTTGAAAGCTATTCCTGGTTTGTGTGTTAGCAGCTCTGCGTGCTGGTCTGTCAGCACTTTACTGGCTCTATCGTGCGAGTTGCAAGGGCCATGTCTGACGACCTCCCATCCATCCACCCATGTCCCATGGGCATAAGTCTGATCTGCACAAAAGCTCCAGAGACGAGGTTGGGGGTGGCGATGGTGCTAGGTGTAAGTTTACCCAGGTTGTGTTACAGCCGGGGGGTGTAGGTGGGTAATTGTGGGCAGGGGGAGGATGGCACTTCAAACGCAGGCTTCAACATACCCTGATGAAGACCCTGAGGGGAGAGTGTAACCTGATAATTCTACTGATAGGAGGTACCTTGGCTTGGGGTCGGGGAGTTATGAGTAAATTGCAAAAGGCCACCAGCTGCTTCAGCACTCCTTGGTGCCAAACAAGATGCAACATTCTGGGTGCATAGCATGAAAGAGAAAGCGTCTGTGTCATTCCACCTAGGTGTCCCCCCCCCCCCCCCCCCCCCTCTTGTCACAGGCACGCAATCCCATCCTCTGTAGGGCTTTGTTTTGTAACATTTTGCTGACCTTTGGTGACTGCTGCCCCTGTCATTTGGAAACAAAGAGAAATGGCTGACCAGCCTGCCTGTAGCCTGCACCACTACTGTTTCAGATAGAGTTGCTCTTCCTGTTGGCCTTTTCATACAAACCTATAGACGTATAGCGGTGCCCTCTATGACAGGAAATCAATTGTTTGAGATCCATGCAGCCTTTTCTTTTGTGATCATTGATTTCTGTTCTTTCGACAAGGTGAATGGTAAGGATAAGGCGGTGGAGCCTGAGAAAATGGTGTAGATGGTGTAGGGATCAAGGTGTGTCATATTTTCCGCCTGTGCTAAAGCAATGTATTGCCAATACAGCCTCTATTCTCCGACTACACCGCTGATTGGAGTAGGCAGAACCAGGGCACCCTCCTCTATTTTCAGGGCAATACATGATCTGGGTCCTTGTTCAGCAGATGCACTCAAGCGCATGCACACCGGTATATAAAGACAACTAGAGATATAAATGGCGAAGAACTACAATTGGATGTCTTTGCCATGTTCGTTTTCATATCTGTGCCATTAGGTGAACACTTTTTCCTGAGAGCGCTTTCACGGGTGTATACATTTTTAGTTTGGGTCAGTCCTGGTGGGATTTACACTCTTAAAGGAAAAGTCCACTTTTCAGTACAGTACATAGGTAGATAATATTCAATTTGCTGTTTCCACTGTGTTACAGGGGTTATTTCATTAACATTATCGGAAAAAGGGCCAGCAGTTGTTGCATCTAGCTGTGAGGTAAAAAGTATAGATGAAGAGAGCTGGTGCAAATTCTGAAGTGGACAAAAAGTGGTAGTTGCACCCCTTACTCACTTCACTGTCCACTGAGGCTACATTAACTGGAGAAAGTGATACCTGTGCTTCTGTTAAGATGGACTCTTCTTGTATATTGTTAAGCATCTGTAGAAAATTGTGGGTCTGGAAATAAGCCCTTACGTTTATGATACAAGAGTTGATGCCCCTATTAAACTACATAACTTAGTGTACATACCTCAGTCTTTCAGTCTTTATCTCCACACCCATTCTTCCTTGACCTATTTTCCTATATTTAATCTGATCTGCTACAATATGTAATTGTTAAGTTATTAATTGTCCCTTTTGTGTGCTACCTCTTTTCCTCTCCAATGTATTTAAGCAGCTTAGGCAGCTATTAATCGGTGTGACATTGACAATGGCAGGTGGCTGATTCTCACTGCTGGGCTGCTGGTGGGACTCCCTCCTCCTCTACTGTATTACAGATGGTGTGTTCCATTCACTGGTGTAGGGGGTTAGTCTTTGTTAACTAAAAAGATTGATTGATTGTTACTTTTTTATCACATGCAGTCTGCATGATCAACACCTGTGACTACCCTATAGTCTTTAGGCCCATCTGCTGTGTTTTTTCTTCACCTACCTTTAAGTAAAGTTTCATACAGTTGGGTAATGACCCTGAACTTGATTTAGCATGCTTAGGTGGAAAAGGGAATCTCATTCTCAGCTAGAATTCCAGCAGCCGCATCAGGTATCGGTTAGCTGAACGCACAGGGAGCCGTAGAGGCGGTGAGTTATGGTATCATGTTTCTTTGTCTTCCTCACCTGCCTACCTAATCCACCACAAAGTCCAGTCAAAGCTCCACTGTAACAGTCACGGGATGGGTTGATGGATGGGGCGGTCTGTCTGTGTGGACTGAGTCGAGCCATGGATAATGGGTCTTTGACATGGAGAAGGCAAGCAAGAGTGCTTCAAAGAGTATTAAAATACACACAAAGTGCTGACTCAGGGGAAATCTGCATGTGCTGACTAGCTGCTCTATAGAAAATAAACATTATTGGCAGTATGATGTATGATCTGTCTAGTGTAAGATGTAGATTTGAAAGAAGAAAGTAGATTTATTTCCTACTTTGTGTATTGCTTGTTGCGCAATTTTGCAACCCTGGTTGAATTAAATGGCCAGTTCTTTACAGCAGATCACGCGACGTGTTATAGCCTGGGATAAACATCAGCACTGCCAGTTCCTGTGTTGTCTATTTTACCCGTCTGATCAGAGTTCAGCTAGTTCTCATGAAACCATAACAGCGGTTTGCGTGTCTGTGTGTTTATGGGGCTGGATTGATGGGGTTTGTTTGCCTTTTTGCAGTCTCTGGTAACACTTACAGCCCATCATACAAACACAGATGGAAGTAAAATGAACTGCTGTTTTCCCTCACCTCCCTGTGAAGTGCCTGCCGCTTGGCCCAATGCTTGTAAAGTTGCTTTCTGATCATTGACCTCCCGGTTACATTCCAGTCAAATCCACTGAGGATTCAGATTTATATACCACTTAGAATACACTAACAATCGTGGCATTATAAGACTATCAGAGAAAGTTAAAGATCTAGTTACAGTTATTATAATATAGACATTAAAATGTCCTTAGATCAGCGTTACATTGTGTTGGGGATGACAAGTTTGTGTGTGGTTACAAAAGCAACATTATGTGCCTCAATCATTTGGAACAAACAAATCTATTGTCACGCATAGAAAATAGATTTAAGACCTGCTGAGCATGCACTGTATTTAAGTTGTCATCCTTTTGAATTGTAGCAATTGCAAGGATTTTGTTAAACTACATAGTGTACACACATACATACACCAAAGCGAAAACTCGTACATTATTGAAATGTTCCAACCGTTTCAAGTGTTTCTGTGTTCAGTTCAAGACACAAACTAGCACTACACCCACAAACTGGGGCTGAAATGGCTTGTTTTGCTATTAAATATGCAATATAGCCTACTTTCCTCCCCTTCAGACTTTAACTACACTCTCACCCATAATCATGAAAGTTACCCCAGCTCATGTCTCTTAGAAGTAGCTACAGTATCCAGGCGGTACTTCAGAGTGCGGTTCCTCGAGGAAGGGAAAGGAGAGGGGGTTGGAAAGCAATCACAGCTCCCGTTCATAACATCCAAAGGCAAGAGCCGCAAGGGTCACCACACATCGCCATGTCACTAGTGACTCCACAACCGAGCTGGCTGCCGGAACAATTCGGGGAAGTGGCAGAACACCTGTGAGGGAAAAGGGTGAAAAATTAAATTTGGTGAGAAGTATCAGATGGAGGATGCGGAGATGTAGGGAGAGGACAGAAGAGCGAGTTTTATGAGAACCAAGAAAATGTTCTTCAGTGCAGCTGATGTCATGTGAAATACAACGGCTCGGAAACACTGAGGTCATTCTTCGTTTTCCTTGTGTCCGCTGCCAAATTCTGGAAGTCACACTTTTTTTCACAACACTTTGCTTCAGGCTAGTGCTCTGCATTTACTGTATAGCCTGATGTTGGCAGGCTGCTCCATTTTTCTTTTTTACACCAACATTAATGTGGGACACTGGAGGAATCTCGAGTTTCAGGCCTTGACCTACAACGCTTGAGAGAATCCAAGTAAAAACGGCTAAGCTTGCCGTGGTTGAAGCGGATTGACACATTTTTTGCTAGAGAATCCCTTGACAGTCATTCAAACCTGCAGGCTTAATCTCACAAAATAGCGCTGTGTGTGTGTGTGTGTGCTTGTGTGACTGCCTTTTGCCAAATCTCATTGACTAATACCCTGGCAGCTCTGCGAGTCAACCCAAGCCTCTATTGAATGAGTCTCTGGGTTGAGTTAGTGGCTGAATAGCTTGCTAATCTCTCTCTGCTCCGCTGATCTTCACTCTCTAGTGATTCCTGATTATTTTGCCCCGCGTGCCACACAGACAACTCTACTCAGTGACTGACTCAAGATCTGCCCCCAAATTCGGCACCATGCCCGGCTTTAAGGCTATATGGGGAGGGTCACTTGGCGTATTTGAGGTCAGTCAGATTGACCCCACGCTGCTGTTGAGAGATTATTGGAGGGAAACCGTGTAAATGAGAAGTGATTTTTCTGTTATTTAACCACAGCTGTAAGGAAGCTGTGCTAATGATGAGGTTTGAACTGATTTATTTAGCAGTTAAATGAAACCAGTGCACACAAAGGACTATTATGATCCAACACAAGAGGAACAGGTCCAAATGTAGACTAACACAAGAGGCATTTGATCATGTAACTCTGTATGTGTGTGTTACATTACCCATAAACCCCACTGGCAGCTAGCCAGCCAGTGGGACTTCCATCAGATCCCACTGGCCATCGTGGGAACATTCCTGACGCAGCAGTATTCCATAATTCCCACCATGTGTGGTTTTTCCAGAGCAGAGTGCTTGCCTGCTGTACGGACCGTGGAGAATCCCACCGAGGAGAAGAGATCAGCTCCTTGTAATCGCAACCAGACATCACGGTGTGAGAGTGGGAATAGCACAAGTAGTAGAAGGTCGGTTCAATAACCCCCATCACCATGAGGTAAAGCTGATAAAGAGGGCAGGTTGTTTGTTTAGCCTCGCTGGTAAGTCACTTAAACAGAAAAATCCAATATTCACCGGCTGGCAGTCATTTGAGGGACACAGCCCCCCCAATGCCGGTCATGTTGCTACCAGAACCAGAACCAGAATCGGAATCAGAAATACTTCATTGATCCCCGAAGGGAAATTCTGTGTTACAGTTGCACACATTGCACAAAGGGCAAAAGGAATATAAATAAAGATAGTGGTATATATAGAGTATATAAATATCAGCGTAAAAATAAAAGAAATATAAGGAGTGTAGATATGTACGATATTTACATTACGTTAAAGGAATTGTTATGATACAGTATTTACATAATTAAGGAATTGTTATGGTGAACAGTAATAATGAATAAATAGTAGCAATAAATAGTAGCAGCAGAGTATTGCACATTATAATTTAAGCAGATGATATGCAAATCCAAAATTGACATAGACAACTTTTTTTTTTTTTTTATACTACTGAAGAGGTCAGGCCATCCACTGAGCAATCATGGAATCTTTGAGTTGCACTTGCCATGGTATAAAAGCTCACTGATCAATACTAATGCACCTTCTCAGCAAAGATGGGCTTTGTAGCGAACCATCAATTATCTGACTGCTGCTTTACCTAAATGCCCTTACAAGAACGCTCAGGGTCACTGCTAAGGCCTTGTCTGGTTCTGAAAGCAGACTAAGATGCCGCTGGGCGTTTCCGATCAACAAATCTCCTTTGGTCCAGCCATTGTTGGACAGATTATTAGTGTAGACAGTGGTTCTCAATCTTTTTCGAGTTGCGACCCCCCCCCCAGAATAATCAGGTTGGTGTTCGCAACACTAAATATAACGCATAAAGAGTACAAAACTCACACAGCATTCTAAGAACAATTCCTCAGTGTAAAAATCATATGTTAAATGTTGTTTTATGTAACTTTTTCTGATGGTATTTATTGAATGATAACCGTATAATCGATAAAAATTAAGTCTTTGAATGAATTATATAATTGAAACTGTCTGTTTTGGGCCGACACAAGTGTCTAAGGGGCATGATTTGCGCGGATCCGCTCAGTTAATGTGCTCGGTCAACCTGAGTAACAAAGACTCAAGCTGTGTAGTTGCTTGTGTGTCATTTTGTCTGTCCTTTGGGACTTGGATTCTGTTATGTGGTCATGTAAAACCCTTATTATAGAATGTGGGTTTGTATGGATGACTATTCTATCTCAAATTATCACAGGAAGTCCTTCTCACAGTATGATTAGTAGATGTCACATATATTTGGGATTTGGCAGACATACAGTGGTGCTCAAAAGTTTACATACACATGCTTAAGTTGACTAAAAAGAGGAATAAAAAAATCATGTTTTGGAAATTTATTTTAATACCTAAATTAAAAAATGAGGTAAAATCCAACCTTTAAGGACACCAATTTTCTTTGTGAATGAATAACGTATTGTAAATAAATAAATGTTCTTATTTAAAATACAGGGGTCATAAGTATACATACCCCTATGTTAAATTCCCATAGAGGCAGGCAGATTTTTATTATTAAAGGCCAGTTATTTCCTGGATTCAGGATATTATGCATCCTGATAAAGTTCCCTTGGCCTTTAGAATTAAAATAGCCCCACATCATCACATACTCTTCACCATGCTTAGAGATAGGCATGGTTTTATTTCAGTTAGACTAATACCTGGTTTGATTTGCATTGAGAGATGATTTTATAGAAAGTATCCCATGCCTATCTCTAAGCATGGTGAAGAGTATGTGATGATGTGGGGCTATTTTAATTCTAAAGGCCAAGGGAACTTTATCAGGATGCATAATATCCTGAATCCAGGAAATAACTGGCCTTTAATAATAAAAATCTGCCTGCCTCTATGGGAATTTAACATAGGGGTATGTATACTTATGACCCCTGTATTTTAAATAAGAACATTTATTTATTTACTATACGTTATTCATTCACAAAGAAAATTGGTGTCCTTAAAGGTTGGATTTTACCTCATTTTTTAATTTAGGTATTAAAATAAATTTCCAAAACATGATTTTTTTATTCCTCTTTTTAGTCAACTTAAGCATGTGTATGTAAACTTTTGAGCACCACTGTACAGTACCAACATACACTGGACACACATATTGAGGCCTGCCTGCTTACTCATTTGCTGTACTTCCCCTGCAACAGTCCTGTCTTTCTTTTCCTGATGTGACATCATCAACAGCCCTGCTCACACAGTGCCCTGCCCTCCTTCCCACTTCCTGCCCTGACAGAAAAAGAGCTGCCCCGTAGGATTACTGTTAATAGGGGAAGTGTGGGTGGACAAGGACACACCTGTGTCCACTACATAGGACTCTGTGTTTTCCCCTCGGTCTGTTGTTGAAGTGGGGCACCAATCTAGGTCACATAAAAACTCTTGAAACTAACTGTTGCAAGGGTAGTGATACACAGGGCATCATTTTGGGCAAATGCATGTTTTCAGAGTGCCCAAAGAGTCTCCTGAGCATAACTTTATTACAGAATTTAGAGGGGAAACCAAGGAGGAAAATGTACCTATGTCGTGTCTGGAATTGTTGATTTGAGTCTTTGATGATGAATGATTTTTGATTTTTGAATTACTTTTTGATCACGAGTTGGTAATCTTTGTCTGTGCCTGGGCCGCTGGCCTGCCTTTGTTTTCAGCATTGGAGCAGCTGCCCGCTGGCTCCATGTGCTGTTGTGACTGGAGCAACTGTGTTCCCTGCAGCTGCACAGACCCATGTGTCACTGCCACACCTGCTCAATGGCCTTGTGTTGACTGAGCGATATCACACGTTAACTGTGTGCAAATTACACCAAAGAGATGGGGGAGGGTGGCGACCTGTAATCTGAGATGGCAATTGTGTGTTTTTGACCCACATGCACGGATGACGTGCACATGCACAGACAAGCACACTAAGGTCATATTCTTCCTGACGTCCTGTTACAAGTAGTAACACACATGCACACACTTTCTGCCAAGAGAAGGGCCGCATGCTGTGGCTGAACAACAGTTGGTGTGTAGAAAAACGAAGGCAACAGCTGAAGCCAGCAGGAATAGCTTCCTAGTAGACAGCAACAACTTCAGCTGCCTACCTCTCATACACACACACACACACACACACAATGGACACTATGACCAAATCATAGCATTGATGTTTTCAGGCCAGCTCAGCATGTTACAATCTACAAGCAACATGTTGTATGACATGGTCGGATTATAGTCTATGACCAGACTATGATTCAGCATTTAGATTGTTTTAGATAAAATAAGGTTAGGCTGGTATTAGTCAGCAGTTATGCGTGTAAGTTGATGACTCGTGAAAATGTTTAAAGCCTGTCAGCATTGTGGAGACTGGTGAGTCACAGTCAGTCCACAAGTAAGAGTTTTGACAAGGTTTGGGTTTCTACTCTGACTCATGTTGTGAAATTATTAGCCTGCAGTGGTTGCCATGCTTATTAAGTTGGCTGCGTGTGTGGCTCTGAATTTGACTTTGTAGTCAAAGAAGGCCTCCGCAGCTCAAATGCCACATTCTAAATCTCACAGTAATGATGAAGACAGCTTTTAATGAAGGGAGAACTGCTCTTGATTGCTTTCCGAGCTTTGCGATAAGTGTCTTTCTGGCTGTGCGTGTCATTTTTGTCTGTGCTTAGTTAAGTCTCTCGCTCAAGCACACTCCACAGTTAATCCTCTGCATTCTTGTGACAGGGAAATCACTCTGCCTTCCTCTAGCTGCCTTCTGCCAGGTCTCTGAATTTTCCTGCAGTGCAGTGAGACTAAACGCAGTCGACCTATGAGAATTTCACAGACTAATGGCCTTGGATGAGACGACCAAAGAATGGATTGTGTTTTGCTACCATAGTCGCAAAAATAAACACTAAATCATATCTAATAGAGTTTCTTCTTCCTTTTTTTTCATTTCCAGAGGATAAACGCCCTGTCACAGAGTGGAGTGGTGTTGTCGTCTGAACTTTAACCTCAGTAGGAAGGAGACAGAGCCACTTCAGAGGTAAGAGTTCCTGTAAACTGGAGTGAGTAAATGGTGCCATTGCTACTTTCTGTGGGTAATAAATTCTGAGCAGAGGAAAAACGGTATTGACGTTGCTGCCAGTAAAATCACAAATGCCACAGGGACAGTTATTTTTGACAAGCTGCTGTTGTAGCAAGCTGCCTGAGATGTTATATTTAAGGTGGTCTCAAATGCTGGTTTTATTGCAGCGCCTCTGACATGCATGTCTGAAACATCTTGTGCTCAAACTAGCTATCATCTGTCATCTTAATACTTTTACATTTTCCAGAGAGCGGAATCCCCATTTGACAATGTAGATCCATGTGTTTGTTAGGTGTTGTAAAAAGAAGTAAATCCAGAGCTTGGGGAGAGTGGTAGGCTTCACCCCCCTCCTTAAAACCTCCATCAGAAGGCCTTGTAAATCAAAGCCAAATGAAAGAGGAGTCAAGCCTCTGAGGATGTTGTCAGGAGAGTCTTACTCGCCGAAGGAGATAATTCCTGACTAAAGTAGAACCATGTGAGGGCCAACTGGGCTGTGGTTTGTAGTAAAGAGCTGCTCCTTACAGTGAGCCTTTATTCTCTCACTATCACAGATCTGTGTTGAATTTGTAATCCTGAGTCTCAGTGTTTCCACTTGTATTTATACAAGGGATGGCAACAATGTAATTTTCTAGAGTCTCTTCTTGGCTGCGTGTGACACATGACCATCAGCACAGATTTTTGTCACTGTCAAAATAAAATAAAAAAACATCATAGTGGCTATAGGGAGTTATGGCTCAAAGAAGTGGCCCACAAGACCCAGAGCACAAGCACATTATAAATCAAAGCAAAAATAACTCCACAACATAAAATGGCATCCTGTTTGCTATTTTCCATGTAATTTTAGTTTGTTGTTGTTTAGAAAAACTAGCCAATTCAATTGTCCTGGAGGCATTTCGGTTGCAGTGGTGGTGTCCACATACTGTAGGTCAGGTAAGCTTTATTAAGAAGACGCATATGGAGTAAGAGATGTATTTGTTACTTGTAACCTTTCATTATTTAAACCTAGACACATGGCTTTTCCATTTGTGATGAGGGAATAAATTTGAAATGGTTGTATTCATGTTATAAAAGTTAGACCATGGCTTGTCAGTTGGGAAATGCACATCTGGTGAAAGTATTAAGGTGTCTAGAAAACACTAATGGGGGAGAATGTGAATGGACAAAGTCCCAGACACATACTGTGTAAAAATAAAAATAACTAAAAAAGTGAGGATGTGGAAGGAAACCTGGTTATAAACTGGGACCCCAGCAATGATGGAGCCTGAGGCAGAGAGGAGGAAGCCTGTTCCCCTGGAATTAAACTGTTCCAGAGGAAGTCAGGATGCATGTGTGTCTGAGAAGTTTGTTGCTGTGTGTTGGCGGGTGACTCTTTGTCTGTCTGTCTGTCTGTCTGTCTGTCTGTCTGTCTGTCTGTCTGTCTGTCTGTCTGTCTGTCTCATGTGGGCTGTCGTGCAGAGTTGCTTATTGACGGTGACACATTTAGCTGTCAATATTATTCGACATGTTCATGCAGGATCATGGTTAATATGTCATTGTTCTGTGATGTGGTTGTCATGGCAACAGTTTCATTTATGCACTGGGCATTCTTGAAACAAACTGTCCTTGAAACGATATTCCCTACTTTTCCCGAGGATAAGCAAGTTGCAACCACAAAGACCTCTGGGAAATGACATGTGTGTGTGTGTGTGTGTGTGTGTGTGGTGTGTGTGTGTGTGGTGTTGTGTGTGTGTGTGTGTGTGTGTGTGTGTGTGTGTGTGTGTGTGTGTGTGTGTGTGTGTGTGTGTGTGTGTGTGTGTGTGTGTGTGTGTGTGTGTGTGTGTGTGTGTGTGTGTGTGGTGTGTGTGTGTGTGTGTGTGTGTGTGTGTAAAAAATTGAAAGGATGGCAACATTGGCACGGCAGGAATGCTGGAGGTGGCGTGGCAGGAAACGGACTTGCACATTTCTTTGTGTCTGTTTGGATGAGACACAACAACACACACTTGGAAAACAGGAATATCATCATTAGCCAATCAGTGGCCAAGGGTTGTGGGGTGAAGGACTGAGCAAAGGGGAGATGGAAAACGTAGTAAGCTAACAGAGGGAAACATTCCCAGCTGCTTGTGGCATGAGTGCAGACATGTGTGTATTTTCTTGTTGCCTTTAGGTGCAGCACATTGCATATGGCTGGCTTGTGGCAGTATGAATGTGTTGTTGTCACCGTCCACGCGTGTGTCTGGGCATGTGTTGTTTGGGCAGTATGTTATACCTACTGTGCTTTGTATTCTCTAACAGGTGGCTGAGGCAAATCTCATGTTCAGCTAGAGGATGATTAAAAAAATTCTATCTGAACACCATAAATACTTTAAATATATCTAGAGTAGATGAGAGGGCAATGAAAGAATATTGTTCTATACTGCGGGGAAGTACGAAAGAAATGTGATATAATAAATAGTTCTAGGTTGTATTGCTCCTACTATTTTTTTTTATTATACTTTCATATTTTGGCTGGTATGATTTGTGAAACAGGCCTGCATTGTATGTGGTATTTAAAAGGTCTGTGTGAACCCTGATCAAAGAATTCAGTCTTTGGGTACGTCCTGTTTTATTTTATCCAGTGTCCTAGGTACAACCTATTTATTATGATAAATTACAGCAGGTTCTAAATGTTCCAGAGTTACACATTTAGCATTTCTAAGCGAAGCTGGGCAGTGTATGGATATTGTGATATGAGACTAGATATCACCTTAGATTTTGGATATCGTAATATGGCATAAGTCTTTTCCTGGTTTTAAAGTAAAGTAATGTCACCAGACTGTTGTAACTGTTCTATTATTTGCCTTTACCCATTTAGTCATTATATCCACATTACTAATGATTATTTATCAAAACTCTCATTGTGTATATATTTTGTGAAAGCACCAACAGTACACACTACAATATCGTTGCGATATTGAGGTATTTGTTCAAAAATATTGTGATATTTGAGTTTCTTCATATGGCCCAGCCCTATTATTAAGCAACAATTTACATTACAGCATTGCAGCTTCTTACCTTTTTATGCTTTAGCAGAGCAGTAGAGAACTTTTTTAAAGAGTGCCCCTTAAATGTCAGGCTAGTTCTTCTCAGCAGTCAGCCTCTGTTCTCTGCTGCTGGTGCAGGGCTGCATCGTGTTTAATGTGTGTGTATGTGTGTGAGTCCACTGCAGCAGACCACCTAAACCCTGTGTGTGTGTGTGTGTGTGTGTGTGTGTGTGTGTGTGTGTGGGGTGGTGTGTGTGTTGTGTGTGTGTGTGTGTGTGTGTGTGTGTGTGTGTGTGTGTGTGTGTGTGTGTGTGTGTGTGTGTGTGTGTGTGTGTGTGTGTGTGTGTGTGTTGTGTGTGTGTGTGTGTGTGTGTGTGTGTGTGTGTGTGTGTGTGTGTGTGTGTGTGTGTGTGTGTGTGTGTGTGTGTGTGTGTGTGTAACCCAATCTCCTAGGCCAGGACGACTATTGATTTCACATTTGGATGGCTGCCCTGGAGGAACGCAGGGAGGCTGACACAACCTTGGTGTGTTTGTGTGTAAGAGAGAGGGAGACTGTCAGGGAGAGAGAGGGACTGAAAAAAGCCAAAAACTGGGACTTGCCCACTTGTGTGCCATTTAGTCTGTGGCCTGCTTTACATAAAGGTCAGCTGTTCTACCCAGCACAAGCCACCTCTTATTTATTCATTTTCCTACCATAACATAAAGTATTAGGAAATTATGGAAATCCATGCAAACGTCATCTGAATGCGCTGTGGTTATATGAACAGGCAGATGGACACCCTACGGGCAGGGGTAGTGGACGCATCACGTCAATATGTTGGTTATTACTGATGTTTTGAGGCCAAGCTCACACTGAAGCCTTGTGATAGCAGCATGTCGGTTTGTGGAGCACATCAACGTGGGGATGTGTGTGTTGCCATGGCGATGGCTGCTCGAATAAATGCAAGGCAAGCTCAAGTTTGGCTCGCTCTGATATTGGTGAGGTGTTGAGTCCCCGCACCTACCGCCCACCAGTGTGACCATGTATTTTCATGCTCCCTCTCTTCCCTCGTCTCCGCTTTGCCTGCTCTCTCCCCCTCGACTCCCTCTCCATCTGTCCACTTCTGACATCCTCCACATCTTTCTCCCCTCTGCCCCCCATTCCTTTCTCTGCCCCTCCTTCCTAATTGGCTGTATAAGCCAGAGTGTCTCACTGTGTCATGCTGTGCTTGTGTGAGCTCGGATGTGTTTGTGGATCTATATGTGTGTGTGTGTGTTTGTATGCAAGTTCCTCCTCTACTTGCAAGCTGTCGGTCGGGCTTGACTAATGAAACAGGAGCAATTGTTTTGGCCATCAGGGCCTCCCGTTTATTCACAGCCTAATAGCCGGCACCCTCCCTCCATTATTCAGCTCCAGTACCCATTCAACATTTCCTCCATCCCTCCCCCCACTTCCCCGCTGGCCTGTTAATCATCTCATCTCTCTTCCCTCCTCAGTTGTTCCCTTAAATGTTCTCTCTCCTCTTTAATGTGACGTTTGGCAAGTTTTGGCCAATGATAGGTTTTTATTTCTATAAGGCAGAATTGTCTGAACATTAGTGGACATTTACATTAAAGCTACCCTGCTTCGGGAATAGGGGGTGGGCGAAATTGTCTTAAAAATAATACCATCTCTAAGGGTATTTTTCAATACCAATATTCATGACAGTCCTTCAGAATTGTAGAGCTAGACTCACTGGCATTCAGTAAATATACAAGGAGAAATCCTCTGGAGAGGAGGTAGAGAAAGCAACCATTGACACAAGCCTCAATTGACCAAAATCCAGTGAGGTCACAAGACACATACTGTATTTACATTCTGTTTTCTTGATTTTAAGTGTAAAGGTTGATGGATTACTGGTAAATCAAAGTGGTAAAGCACAGTACTTATGAAGATCTCCCATCAGCCATTGATGGTATGTAGAGTTAATATAGGTAGATTTCTTGCCACAGGGGTGTCTTGTTACATTGAGACACTTCCTATCTATACCGTATGTACATCTCTCTAATTTAAACCTATGATTTTCATGTCACAAGCCTGCTTCATCTTTAAAGCTGCATCCACCCTACATTTTCATACATCGAAACACACACACACACACACCACACACACACACCACACACACACACACACACACACACAACCACACACACCACACACACACACACACACACACACACAGACACAGTGGTATGTCATTTTTCACTACAGGTCAGTTGACAAGCCAGCCACACCCAGTTTAACTTTGGATAGTAGCCTCCTAACCGCTCCCCTTTCGAAGAGTTCTTTTACTGACGCTGCTAGCAGCAGCTTTTAGCCACATTTCCATGGTTTCCATCTCCACTTTTAACTTGCATAAGGTCTGTTTAACACAGTGACGTTGGTTTCTGGTCTTCTTTGCTCTTCTCCTGTTGTCTGTACATGAAGGAGGGAGTCAAGTCTACCCGAAAAAAAGGCGAGAGTGTGAAGAAAGTGAACAAAATAAACCCATTCGGCTCTGCAAACATGAGCCTGAAACTAACCATTATTACATGCTTGCACATTTAAAATGACAATGTATTAGTTTTATGTCTCATAGGCAGTGAAACCAAAAATTTGGCACACTGTAAAGTGTGCATTGCATTTAAACGGTTTCATTATGACACAGGACGTCATTAAAGATATCTGAAGTGTGTGTGTGTGTGGTGTGTGTGTGTGTGTGTGTGTGTGTGTGTGTGTGTGTGTGTGTGTGTGTGTGTGTGTGTGTGTGTGTGTGTGTGTGTGTGTGTGTGTGTGTGTGTGTGTGTGTGTGTGTGTGTGTGTGTGTGTGTGTGTGTGTGTTGTGTGTGTGTGTGTGTGTGTGGTGTGTGTGTGTGTGTGTGTGTGTGTGTGTGTGTGTGTGTGTGTGTGTGTGTGGTGCCATGATGACAATCAGACAGATGTATGTGTAAGAGGTGATTCATAGTCTGTCAGGCCAGAGGTGCCATACGCACGAGATGATGGGGTGACATGAGAAAGAGAATGGAAAAGCTTCAGGAGTGGAAATCTACGTGTTTTTTGTATTTGAGGAAACGCATAACCATCAATTTGTTGACTACTCAGTTTTTAAAAGGTATTTTATATAATGTTAAGGGGAAGATTTGAATATATCATATTGGTATAGAAAAGCATTATTTATGTTCAGTGGTGGTGTTTAATGGTTTTTGAATTTTTTTGGGGAACAACTAGGTTTACAATTGCTGGATTTGTTAGTCACCAAGGAAATAAGGTGAAGATATGTGTGCTTGTATTCACATATCTTTACACAACAGTACTGGGACACAGCAGCTTTGCTATGAAAATATATGTTGTAGCTAGGGTGGGCCTGGTAGTTTCTTACTCAAAACTGCATAATCACACCACTATTCCTCAAAATCATGCTGCAGTCACTCTCATAGTTTCTCACGCACAAGGTTAGGGTTATGGGGGTTAGGGTTAGCAGAGTCAATCAGCAGCATTTAGAGTATGGGGGCACACATTGTATCCAGGCTGGCCTGCTGGATGTCTGGAGCTATTCCTAGCCATGGGTATACTAAATGTTTTACTTGTTCCCTCTGTCTGAGCTTTGTCTGCATCTTGCGCCCAGAGACTCTTGTCAGTGTGAGTGTTTGTGTCCCACTAAACTCTCAAGAATTCCCATTCTATAATTGCAGCCAAGCACCATGGCACTGTGCTCGTGCTTCATAAGAGTTCACTGAGTTTCTATAGCTGCCATGCTGTTTTCTAGCCCCATGCATAGTCCTTTCCGGTCCATTCTTTTTTTTCCTCAAATTTGCTTTACTTTGGTGGGATTATGTGATGTGTTGATAATATTTTTTAGAACAGAGGTGTCAGACATTTGCTTAAAGTTATTTATACAAAGATAATTTGAGAGGAAACAGCTGTGTGGACATGGTGGCTTTGGAAGATTGTGTGTAATTCTCAGTTTTTTTTTCCGAGAGCCAAAGGGCTCATGCCTGGTTTCAGTAACCTCCAAAGTCGTCATTGCAACATTACAACACACACCCAATATTGAGTATTCAGTCCAAATATAGTCTATTTAGAAGTGCTTGATGGAAACATCTATTCAGCCATCATCACAGCGGGGGCTGCTGGCTACAATAGTAGTGTTTGCACAGCTAAGGTCATGTTCCACATCCCAGCCCTCCTATTTCCTGTGTGATTGAAATATGAAAGTTTTTTTTTGTGACTCCAATGTCTGAAACAATTCATCATTTGAATGTCAACTGGGAACAGAACAGGTGGTGCTGAAACAGGAAGTGGATAGCTTTGGCATTACAGAAGGGACCTTTTTTTTCTAGTTTTCTTGTATTTTCAGATTGTATAGATTTAGCAGTTTTGTTTTTTAAAAGTAATTCTCTTTAGTCTAACAAATAGGATTTGATCTCATGTCTTGTAGCCCTTGTCTGGGCTAAAATGCCAAATGTGTAAAAGTACACAGGGAGATACTTTAAATAAACAGAAGAAGCCATACTTAAAGGTGTCCTTGCCACACAAATCTGTTTTACTCGATTTTTTGGAAAATGTTAGGTATAATGAAATTCATGTGGTAGGGCACCTTTAATACCCAAAGTACTACTCCTCTAGCTTGTATGCTGAATTGTAAAAAGTTGTGGTTATCCATCCCAGATTCAGCTTAGTGTGCACCAAACAGTCCTCTTCTTTTATCATGAAAACTAGATTAAGAAGGAAGCCATGGAGACCTAATTGGATCTATGATGTAATGTTGCCCTCTCCCTTTGTCTGTCACACCCAAATACTTGTGTGTCTTTGACTGCTTCAAACCTGTAGCCTCATTATTATCTCTATATCCATATTCAGTAGCATCCCATTTGTCTAAGAGTTCATTGTTAAGAGTAGGAACTGTGGGAAACTATTCTAGACAACACTGTTCTGCTTTTTGTACAGCAACTTAACATCTCGTCTTCATACCGCTCCCTTTTCCATTCCTCTTGACACTGATATGATCGACTTGGTCTAAAGATAGACACGTCCTCCTCCTCCAGCTCTTCATCCTTCTCAGTATCGGATGCTTTGCTGTGTTTTCTCTGATTTAGTGTGATTCGTTTCCTTCTCCCTTCCTTTCACTCCTCATCTGCCACTGCAGCATCAGCGGGAAGTGTTAACATGGGACTGCGAGTGGCTCCAGAGAGAGACTCCACTTGGCAGATGGTTTTTTTGTGGCTTTTTCCCTTTTTATTATATAGTAATTTATTTTTCCCTTTTTATTACATAGTGACAATGGATAGACATGAAAGGGGGAGAGAGATGGGGGATGACACGCAGCAAAGTGCAGCAGGTCGGACTCTTAACCCTGCGCCGCTGCAGGACTTGGCCAACACGCTCTTATTGGATGAGCTACAGGCCGCCCCTGGGCAGATCTTTTGACCTTTAACCTTTCACCTTGGACCTCTAAGCCACCCAGCGGTCACAGACAGATGAGTGCTGGTCATGCTCATACTAGATAGAGGGACTGTGCAGTATCAGGAGGATTAAAAGGCCAAGGCTGTGTTTGGTTTGCGATGAAGCTTGTAGTAGAGCGCGCCGCACACACACACACACACACACACACACACACACACACACACACACACACACATCCCTGTTCCTCTCATAGGTCATGCTCTATAAGCATAAAAGCAGGGCCTCAGGTGGTGCTTCACTTAAACCTGCAGAATCGTCTGCCATGATTCTATTTGAATAACAACCGCAGAGCCATTTTCAAAGTGTTCTTTGTTTTTGTGTGCATGCGTCATTTTCTTTGTTTTTTGTGATTTTTTTTAGTTTTAAACTTCTTGTTGAATATGTACATACGGCATGTGTATATTTCTGTGTGTATTTAAGTATGAAGTGAATGCCCGCTGGCTAATTGCTGTTTAAACACAGCTGTTTAAAGTGTCCTGCAGTACGTCTCATTTCTTGCTGGTGTATTTACATATGAAAGCACCTCAGAGAGTATTGGCAAATGTAATGCAAGCTCATTTGACTCTAGCCCTGACTCTTCCTGTCTGCGTCCAGTTAGCCATGATGTCATGCCTTAACATGAGGAAACTGGATTCATACTGGGGAATCCCCAAATAGATATGTCTGTGACCAAATGGCCCCATATGGAGCCACATTTAAGGGCAGCCACAAGTGATTCTTTGTTGGTGGTACGGTGCCATGTAATTTAAGCGAAGTAAACTGTTGTATACTTTGGTTATTTTCTGGTAAACCACTGGGTCGTCTCAAAAGACGCGGTAACTCACGTCCTCAATAAGTGGCACAGATAAACCGAAGGACAGCTGGAGTTTCCTGCGAAGAAACAGGCCATGAGGGAAATCAGGAATTCTGCACATCCTGGCCATTTCCTGTTCTCTCTCCCACACAGTCATGAGTGCATGGATATAATTTTACACACACTCACGCACACTTGGTGGACTTGTTTTTGTTTACATACTCAAGACTCCATCTTTGTCGACAAGATGACAAGTCCATGTTCCTTAGGTGTTTGATATGCGTGCCAAAACAGGAAACTATCCATCATCAACACTGTAATGCGTAATACACACACACACACACACACACACCACACACACACACACACACACACACACACACACACACACACACCAGCAGTGGCAGCTCTGGCTTGTAATGCCAGCTTCAGCGACACAAAGGCCTAGATGGGAGATTGGGGGAGTATATTTTGCACAAGTCACTTTAAGGAGCAAAACACGTGTTCTGTCTGGAATGTGACCGCTTCTGACGTGAAACAAGTGCCCCTCAATGTGTGTGCGTGTTTTTCAGTGGTGTTGCTACCATATTCCTCTTTGCTTTGCCAAACGCAGCCTGTTTTATTCCCTCTCACCTTCTACCTTTTTATAACCTGCTTTTATCACCTTCTAACAACAAAGCATGCCTTTCAGATTTCTCTCAAGAACTTTGTATAACCACGAAGGGTTAGACTCGCAAAATCAAATTCATAAATAAAGCCACAAATGTTGCTGGATCAAAAGAACAGGGGTCAACGGAGGGGTTAATCCTGGTTTGGTACAGTCCCAACTAGTGACTGACACCATACAGCGTGGTTAACGGGAGGGAATGACACCCCCCTGAAAACATCAATGGGATTACTTGGGACTATTCCATCTGATTGGACTGTATTGGGTGGCACTGGACTGTACCAGGACCCCTTAAGGAGAAGAGTAGTCTGATTTAGTTTATTGACCATCCAAGCATCCCAGACCTGACTCCTTCTGTGCTCTTATTATGCTGCAATCTTCTTCAATGTACATTAGCATTCATGGGTGTTATTTATTCCCCAGGTTGGGTAATATCATATGGTCTAAACAGTTTGACATCCCAGCTGACCTAGAAATGATATGAAGGGACGTCAGCTCACATTTACTGATGTTACATATACGTACACACTCTAGAATGAACAAGTCTTATCTGCTCTGCTGTGTCACCTTGATTTTCATGTTTTGATTTAGCGCTTTGTCTACTGACACATGTCCTTGTATATTCTGAAAAGGATTGTGTAGTTCATGTTGTAACTTGTGTTAAGGCCATTTCATTATAACTCAATACTAGAAGGCTAGACACAGAATTATATCTGCAGTGTGTGTGGTCAATGTCAGGTTCTTTTACCTCTGTAAAGTATTAATGTTAACATGCTTTTCGGAGCCCATCACCTGTTCTGTTGCATAACCAGATATAAGCTGCTGGAAATGCGTTAATAAGCCACATAGCTGCATTTGCAGTTACACCACTTCTCTTTGTTTCCAGTAGAGGGAGCTCTGTTATCACCTTTTGACAGGACACACTGGGCTCTTATAACCAGCTTGCTGCGCCTTCCTTCACTCACACTGGCCCATATAGCCATTAATACAACCTGCTAGTTATGTTAAGTGAGGTTGATTGATACATTCTGCATGGGTGCGCCACTGGTATAATGATTCACTGCAGATTTTATAAATCCTAAAAGCGCCCGGCGCAATAAAGGTGATATTGAATGGTGTTCTGCTCCTGAATGGTGGTCTTCCATCAGCATCCCTCTCTCTCTTTTGGACCCTTAGCTGGAATAGAGGTATTGGGTGTGTCAGCGGTGGACCGCACACAAGACACTACAGGGCATTCTACCGACTATATTGCACAGGGTGCCCGCTAGGGGTCCATGAGCGGTTGTCATGGCAACAGGCAGTAAGGTTGGCATGAGCTGAGCTGAAGGTTCTTTTATATCATTCCTGCTATGTGGATGTGATCTGATAGTTTGTAAATTTGTGTACATGTGTGGAATCATCTGACAATTTCTCTTCTGTTTGTTTGTGTGTATGTGTCTGTGTAGATGGAGCAGGTGTCAGATGATGAGTTGGACCACGGAGCAGAGGAGGACAGCGACAAGGAGGACCAGGACCTGGACAAGATGTTCGGTGCTTGGCTTGGAGAGCTGGACAAGCTTACACAGGTTAACAGCACACGTTGTGAGAAAGAGAGGGTGGTTGGTTGCATAGATACAGACTCACACAGGTAGAAGAGCAGAGAGAAAGAGCTGTATCCATAGCAACCTTTACACTGCTAATCCCATACTGTATCCTAGCAACTCCCCTCCCACCATCACTTTGTACAGTGTATTTGTGCAGGCCTGTGTGTGACTACACTATCAGGCAGATGTGGTTGCTTAGATCCTGTGCTTTGACTTGTGTGTTTGTGTCTGTACCTCATGCTCTGTGTGTTTGTGTGCGCTCTGTAGAGTCTGGATGATGGCAAGCCTCAGAAACCACTGCAGAAGCCTCCTCTCAGGCAGGAGACAAACATGGCCAACTTCTCCTACCGCTTCTCAATGTATAACATCAACGGTGAGACCTCACTCATCTCACACGGTGTCCAGATCAGTATGATAACAGTATAGATCCTATATAGATCATCATCTCACTGTTTGTCCTTTTTTGTTTATCATTGCTCCCTGCAGAGGCGTTGAACCAGGGCGACACAGTTGACCTGGATGCTCTGATGGCTGACCTGTGCTCCATTGAACAGGAGCTCAATACCATTTCCAAACCAAATTCCGCATCACGTGGCCAGAAAAAAGGCCAGCAGCGAGCCCCGGGGGGGCGCAGTGCCAGCACCAAGCACACAGGCACCAGTGGAGGAGGGAGCAGCGGAGGTAGTCCTGCTGAATAATGTGCATTTATGATGGTGCTTCATGTAGTATTTTAAAAACCACAAAGATAATTCCAAAGGAGTAATGTAATCTTAAACAAAAAAGCCTGTTGTATAAACCCTCGGCCATACTCTTAATATTTTAAATAGCGTCCCACATTTTTAGGATTGGATACATAAAACAAAGCAGGCATGCTTTATGGGAAAAACCGGAAGATGTCACTCTTCTTCTGCTGTTTCTACATGTTTGTCTTTTTTACTAAAGCTTAAGAGAAAACAAACACATGCAGAGTAACAATAAAAAGGGGAAAAGGGAGACAATTAGCAGCATCCTGTTTGCAACAGGGAAATGTATTCTTTAGTATACACAAGCAGTACCACTGGTTGCGTGTCTTGCTGTGGTCTAATTTATTTGATACTATTGTATACATATAAATATTTAAAAATGCTACATGTAGCACCTGAAAGCCAACTGGAATGTGTCATGAAAGCAGTGTAATGTTAACAAATGTTTATTGCCATTTGCACAGGGACAGGGCTTTACAAGTACTTTGGAATTATTGTGCACTGCTCTTAGAGTCAGTTCTACAAAAAAAAGAAATAAAATTTAAGTAAATACAAGGAAAATATGAAGCTATATAAATATAAAAATTAAATAAAATATGGTATATATAATATAAAAAGTAGAAGAACATCATAAAGAGAAAACCGCTGTAAGATAAACAAATTTATAATTGCAAAAGTGCCCCGGAAACATGCACTGTATAAAAACTGTTTATTATTGTAACGGAGATGTTTTGAAATGTATTCATTTCACAATCTATTTCACATATTATTTAAAAAGCTGTCCATCTATGATTCCAAGTCTTCTTCCGTCTGAGCTTTGTTTAATCTTTGAACTCCCCAACAGGAAGCAGCAGTAGCAGTACCCGGGCATCGCCGGCCAACACAGTACGAGGCGGCAGCGTCAACAGCCGCCCCACGGCCTCCAACATCTCCCTGGATGACATCACCTCTCAGCTGGAGAAGGCCTCTCTCAGCATGGATGAAGCGGCACGTCAGACCTCTTCCTCTTCTTCCTCCTCCTCGTCTTCTTTCTCCTCCACCACGCTGCGGCGACCCTTGTCGGGGTCGTCAGGCGGCGGGCAGCACAGGAGGACGGGCTCAGTGGGCACGGTCAGCGAGCGGGAGGCTCCCTCCCAGCGGTCCAGTGTAAACTCAGCGTGTGCCTCAGCATCCAGCATGGACTCCCTGGACATTGATAAAGTGATGACGGGTGGCGAGGTGGAGGGCCAGAGCAGCCTGAGCAACCAAGGACAAAACCAGACCAGCACAGAGGTATGGCTGACACTGAAATACACACAGAAAAACACACACCAATGACACCCAAGAGGTAGACATAGTATTATTAGCTAATGAGAGTGTGTGAGCCACAGCGTGGAACACTGTGTACACATTTCCCCATGTAATAGTAAGGTGAGCTCTGCATGTCTAACCACACAGCATGACGTTTGGAAGCAACTGCATGAAGTGTATTACGAATCAATCCACAATACAGCCCGTGTGTTGTGCATTGGATGGTGTGTGTTAATGAATACATTGTAATCTCCTATAAGGCTCCCTTGTGTGGATTACAATGTTCACATCTACCATTTCTCAATTCCTTTGCTCACTCACCAAGCATCTTGGCTGTCTAACAAAAGCCAACTATCTTCTAAAGTCTTAGGAGTTTAGCATGTTTCAGAAACAGCCGAAGCTAACATACTAAAACAGATATGTACGTTTAGGTGTCGTTAAGGAGAGGGCAAAAGCTAGAGAAAGGAGGAGAGGAAAATCGTGACAGTGAGAGAGTAATTCAGTGTGGAAGAAAAAGTTATAACAGTGTCATGCATGTCCCCTGTCCCCCTGCATGTCATATTATCTGTGTTTGCATCCTGTTCTATGTCTTGTGGTCCCTATCCACACACACTTTGCCTGCACTGCCGGATTTTCCCAGCATGTCACACTTCGGCGGGCCAGACGGCAGCTTGACTTTACCTCACGAGAGGGTGAAGTGGATCAGGCCACTGTAAGTGTGTTTATGTGTGTGTGTGTGTTTGCGTGTGTGCATGCATGCATTTTGCCATTTACCCATGTAAGACTGCAGGTTAGAGAGTGATCAAAAGTTTTGTTTCCAAAAACAGTTACAATTTTAGTTACATTTTAATTGGCTAAATAATATTCACTGTAGTGCTCAGCCAGTGGTTTCTGTGTAATGCATGCACACGTAACCATAAGTATAAAAATATATATGGTGTGAAAGAGAGATTGAGTGTATGCTTATGAAAGTAGCTGTAGACTAAAGGTTTTGTAGCTAGCCAGAATGCACCATATACTGTGTTCACACACTCCAATTCATGGCAGTCATGTTTGCTGTGTACATCATCTACAGTACTTCTCACAATCATTGCTTCTTTGCCCACAGCTGCAGCTAATGACAACCACAACTGCTGTGCGCTCCATTTATGGAAACCTCTCGCTTTCACCCTTCTTTATATAAAAAGATCAAAACACCTGCGATTAATATGCCTCCCGAGAATCATCTGGCACTGACTTTTCTATATTTTGTCTGTTTCCTCCGCTCTCCTCGTTATCCTCTCTTCACCCAAGCACTCCTATCTGGACCGAGAAACCTCGCTCATTCTGAAAAGCATAGCAGGAAAGCCTTCTCACCTCCTGACCAAGGTGACTTCCTCATACACTCGCTTTGGGGGTTTCTCTCTCTCTCTCTCTCTCTCTCTCTCTCTCTCTCCTCTCTCTCTCCTCTCTCTCTCTCTCTCTCTCTCGTGCACTGCTCTTCTCTTCTGCTTTGCATGTCTTGGAAAAATCCATGCTCAGAAAACAGCTGCTGCATGTCAGACCAACGTATTTATTTTACAAAAAAAATTATTAAAAATAGTATTCCTGGATTTAAGGAATGCACAAATCAAGAGCAATACATTTGGCGAATTGAAAGAAATTTGGCAGGCCAAAAAATACATTTTAAATAAACACACAGGATAAGGGTATCTGTTTATCTGGGTAAAATGGATTTTTTTTCCTTACGTCATATTTAACATTTACCCAGCACATACTGTACTATGGTTATAGATTGAATACACTTGATTGTTTTGTCTTGCTACCACATTTATCTGTCACTGGCATCTGCTATTTAGTCTATGGGTCTCTATTTCCCTTCACGTTTCCTCTTCCTCCATGTAGCTGGCTTTTGATTTGCACTGTTTATGAAATGTTATTGGAGTTGCAATGATGCATTTGATTAGGCAGTCAACAGACAAGACCCCTGTAACTATTTTTATAATCGATTCATCATTTCGGTCATTTATCTGTTTGTGAGGCTCCAGCTTGTCCAATGTGAAGAAATGCTGCTTTTCTTTGTTTTTGTATCAGAAGAGGAATATCTTTGGGTTTTGGTGTGGTTGGTGGTCAGACAAAACAAGACAAAAAGGTTGTTTAATTACTTTGCAAAGAGTAGTTTTATCAAAAAAATTAACTTAAGGTCCACTTAAAAGCTTTTTCTTTCGATTTTAATCACATCTAAAACTCTCTCTCTTTTGCTCAGACTGAGGACCTTGAGTTAGAACGATCTGACATGATTTAGACTAAAACAATCTTTCAAATAATAGCAAGTTGCAGCCTTATATTTTATCTTGTTTATGTGTATGAATTTGTGTTGACTTGGGAACACTCTGGGCTCCACTGTTTTAATATATAGTATAACAACTAACATCTGTTTATTCATTACGTGTCAATCCAGTTGAGTTCTCATCTCTCCCAACTTACTGTAAACCTCTTGGCAGCAGTCTGCATTCACAGCAGATGTATTGGTTGCAGCCCTGGCTCCCGTAGAAGGGTTATGCTGATCAGATGTGTGCAGATTTATGGTACAAAGTTGGCCGCTGTTGGTTGTGATTTATCCGACCATTGCTAAACGACACAGCCAAGAGCAAAGCAGGGGATTTTAACAGAGATGCAGTTTCTTAAATCCTATTGAGATTTAATATACAGAGAGCGTTTTGGGGTGAGAGTAGTTTAGTCAGTAGGGAGTTGGGTTGGGAACCTGAGAGTTGCTGGTTCAAGTCCCCATACGGACCAAAGTATGGTGGTGGACAGGTAGCTGGAGAGGTGCCAGTTCACCTCCTGGGCACTGCCAAAGTGCTCTTGAGCAAGGCACCGAACCCTCAACTGCTCTGGACGCCTTTCCGTGGGCAGCCCCCTCACTCTGACATCTCTCCATTGGTGCATGCATAAGCACTGAGCATTGTAATTTCCCTTGCGGGATTAATAAAGTATAAATTATTATTATTTACTGAAGATGAGACAAGGATTTTAGAAGTCTCTTCAGAAAGCTTCAAAACAAAGACAGGCTTGTATAATTCATATAAGAGTTAACTGAAAGATCTCCATTAGCGGTCGGTCATTGGCATTGAATTGGAGATTTCTTTCCAAAACCCTATCAGTTGTCTCCATTTATTTGAACATAATGGATGCCAACAGTGAAGCTGGCTGACGCTCTCAGTAATATCCTCACAATTCATCTGCCCTCAAATTTTTAAAGCCAAACTCTTGGAGGGGCAGTTTCTCTTAACATTACAAAACAATGGAATTAATTCAGTGTTTCAAGACTAGGTTTGTGGCATATCGGCTTTCAGTTTGTGCGGAAAAGCATTTGAAAGGTTTTTTAAAAAGTGGGGAAAGGATGGATTGCCTGTGGCGTACAGACTGTGAGGGAGTTTATGTGTTAGTGTTACACTTTTCACCAGAGAATGGGAGAGAGGGAGCCCCGATCCCCCGGACTCACACATTTTCTCCCTCGCAAATCAGAATACAGAATGAGCGCGGTATGTTTGGGAACAAGCGTAGAGAGAACGAGAGAGTGGAGAGACATCAAAGGAAGAGCTTGCCAAGATTCCTCTTTTTTTTTCAGGCTAGGCAGAAGAGCCTTATACAATTTGGCTCTGGTGTGGCTGAGTGTGAAAGTGGAAGGGAAAACGCCTGTGGAATAAGAATCAGATTAATGTCTAATAAAAAGTAGGGTGTAGGAGTCATGTGGAGAAGGAATAATGGAGGGGAGAGGGAGGGTTACGCTGACAATTATGGGGCTAAACCTTCAGTGTGACTCAGATTGACTCTGGACTGTAATCTGCACATTCCTCGTGACCTCTCCTCTCTCTCTCTCTGTTTCTCTTACTCAAACTCACGCTCACACTTGGCTGACTTAAAGCCTGCCACTATGTGTTGGCCAAACGTGGTGTTGGCTTTATTGCATGAATGTGTATGGGCCCTGGAGCTAGTCATGTGGAAAAGGTAGTCTGGGTCAAGAAGGGGGGTACTTGAGACAAGAGGCTTGGGGAGAGGTTGTCCCTGACCCCCCCTCACCCCTTCTCTTAAACACACATGCATGTGTACACACATAAGACTTCAAATATTCAGCACCTGGGCTTCTCGTTCCCCTAAATTCCACTCTCCATCGTTGTCACTGTCGTTTAGCTGCGGGGGCCAGTGTCAGTCACGGTCTCCCCGCTCGTCCGGGGAAAGAACGTCTTGCAATCGGGGCTCGCTGGTTGGCTGAGAGACCTTACTACTATTTTTGTGGGGATTATGCTTCACTGATTGGGCACGCTCCCAAACCCCTGCATCTGTTAGAGAGAGGGAGAGAGGGGGGAAGAGAGTGATGGAGACTGGGTGAGCGAGAGAGGGGTGGGAAGCAGCAAGAGAGAGATGGAGGGTAGAAGGGGGAGGGGCATCCTCGTCCCTACTGTCTCATTTGGGCTTTTAGTCAAGTTAGGCTCATCTCGGGCGCACGTCTGCACGTCCGTGAACCTGCGCTGTCACAAAGTCTTTGCTCAGCAAAGCCTCTGCTATCGTTTTTTTTTTTTTGAGTGATGGAAGATGTGGATGCACCGCTGAATTTCCCCCACTGAGGTTCATTGTGGAATAACTTTTTATATTTCAGTGGCTGACTAGGAAAGGTGGCCAGTGGACTGGTATTATTAATTTAGTTTGGTGTCTTGCGATGTAAAGACTGTTGAAAAAGAAAGCGGTGTTTGTTATAGTCTATGCATTAATTATGGAGGAATCTGGATTTCTTTTTCATTTTGAGACCTGAATATGATAGTTGCTGGAGATCTTTGTATCTTTTGAGTGGAAGGCGTAGAGGCTTCCTGAACTGATCCTACACTTATCCGCAGCCTCACGCCCTTTGGGGATCGTCTACCATTGTTTCCCTTCTGCTGTATAGCAACATCAAAGGAAACCGCTGCATATGAATCCAATATGGAACCATAGACAGCGAATAGAGCGCCATATTTGAGGGGATCACTGGACCAATGTCACAGTAGCAGCGATTTAGCAATCATGGTTGTTTAGTTGTGTTTGATCGTATAAGTGATAAAAAACAGACCCGCTCACACACTTGGAAGCATACACAACCTGCGGAATGGAGGTGATGGCATCTTGCTGGAGGGGGCAGGTAAGCAAACCCAAAGCATGGAAAAACTGGATTTCGTTTTGCACATGACACCATGCGCCATCATGCCAAAGGCTTGTGCATTTAAATGGTTTAGAAGGCTGCTTACTATTTAATGAAGTTGTATGTGCATGCTGTCTTGTTCCTACCAGAGGAATAGTGAAAGACACGAGTGAAGAGGATGAGGCAAGGCTAGGAAGTCAGGAACCATTTTTGGTTTTCAATGTGTGGTTTTGTCATGTGAATGATAACCGTATTATCCATGCTCCTGCATCTCCATCTAGGAGGAGCAAGCTGCCAAATTGAAGGCAGAGAAGATCCGAGTCGCCCTGGAAAAAATCAAGGAGGCGCAGGTCAAAAAGGTAGGGCCACCTCTCACTCACTGACTCAGTTTCATTTTAAAAGATCAGTCTGAATCGTCTAATAACTGCTGTCTCATTAAATTTACTGCACGCTGCATGTTCTTTGTAAACTTCATTCACAGCGAGGCGGTGAAGCGCGGAGAAAATAGGTCATTGCAGTGTTTTATTATGTGTGTGTGTGTTTATCAGCCGGGGAGGGAGAAGACATCCGAAAGAGGCTTCAGAAAAAGAGCGCTGCAAGACAATGCAGACACATTTACACAAAACATCTTATTCACCACATCCAACTGAACAAGTGCTGGTTTTCGATGAACAGGGTTGCCCTGAAAGCCATGGCATGTGCATGTCTCTATTGGGAAGTCCGTATGGGACTCCATGGGCAGGCCTTTTTTTTTTTTACCAGTGTTTTTGCCAGTGAATGAACTGTCTCTTTGAATGAAAGAGACAGTTGCACACACAACAGAATGGTGTCCTTTTACAAGCAGTGAATAGTTGAGACCCAACTGTGTTTCAATAAACAGGGCTAGACTTCACTCTGCCGAGTGAATACAATGTGTCAAGACAAAGAGTGCTGGTACAGCCGGCACTTACAAAAGCGTAGGAGAATGCTGTAATGTGCTAAATTACTAGTCATGCAGTTGACACCAGTCTACATAGCCAGCCATGCGTCACAATTTACTATATTTTTGATTCATGACAATAACACAAGTTCCAAGTTTTATCTTGCTGAAGCAGTGGGATTTTGAGGGGGTTTGATTTTAATATGTTTTCTTCTCCCAGACTAGGGGTTTAAGGGGTCCATCCTGTAAGAAATGTAGGTCAGACTCCCCATATCTTCGTCTCAAGGCTCTCCCATCATTCTCATTGGTCCAAGCTTCTTGCCAATCAACTGTACCCACACACTGATTGGATGTCAGGGTCCTGGTGGGAGAGGGCAAACAGGAGGTCTAGGAATTGAGGGCTTTATTTGGTTTTACACCAGGACAAGTGTTATGTAGGCTGGATTTGGCACGTGTTTGTCTCGTTCAGATTAGTTTAAGCTTGCTTGTTATGGAGGACTTCTGGTCGCCGCTGGACGCAAAACTTTGGCCAGATTATTGGATTTTAGTCTCTAGTGGTTGGAAATGCAACATTGTGACTGTAGCGGCCGTATAAATAGTTTAGAGTATTTTTAACAAGCGTTAAATCCCCAACCAGATTCGGTGCCACTGTGCCTTGAAATAGGTTCACATGAAATGAATTTATTGCAGATTGCCTTTAGGTATTATGTGAACTTTGGAGGTTATTGTTGTTTCTTTGGCCAAGCTTCCTGCTAAATTATATGAGACGAGTATCGCCCATAGATACCCAGAGATTCCGGTATATCAATATTATTCATTGGTCATATTCAAAAATTGCAAACAAAAATCTTTGAACTTTTTTTTTGAATATGTTCCATAGGAAAAAATAAAAGTTTACGTTTTTGTATCAATACATGTTTTAAATAGTCTACATCTGTCAGAAAGAATGATTGATTTTACATTTGAAATTAAAATAACTTAAAAAAAAAAAAATCCTAAATTAAAAGCACAAATTTAAAGGGCCAATTTAAAAGTATCCATTACTAAATGATTTATCCGAGGAACATAGGATTTATTGGTGCTCTCTACCCTCCCTTTTACCCCTCCTCTTTCCCCCCTCACCTCGCTGGTGATCAGGGCCACAGTCAAGGGAAGCTCCAACCAGAGGGTGGATGAGCGGCAGACGGTGAGGCAGGTGCTGGACAGCCTGCTGGATAAGTCCCACTGCGGTTACAGCCCGGACTGGTCTCTAGTGGAAACCATCAATGAGCTACAGATGGGTAAGGGAGGAGCTAAATAATAAACATTGTTTATGTTGGCATATGGATTATAATTATCTGTAAACGAAAAATAGACACCGCTTGTGACCTCGGGCTAATTGTCAGGTTAACAGTTAAAGGTTCCGCCCCACCCAAAAGACGAGGGAGGAAAGTAAGGGCAGCAAGAAAACTATCTTTATTACTCCCTCTTCTCTCTCTTTCTCTCCTCCCTCTCTCAGAGCGTATTTTTGAGGACCATGAGAACTTGGTGGAGAATCTTTTAAACTGGACCCGGGACAGCCACAACAAGCTTATGTTCATCGAACGCATCGAGAAATATGCGCTTTTCAAGAACCCTCAGGTGAGCAAGAGGACAAATCATCTTCTCAATGCCCTCCCTGCATTCAGTGTATAAAAGCAGGCAGCATGCAGTGCTGCTCATAAGTTTAGGAACGCATAATACAGTTGACTAAAAAGAGCAATAAACAAAAATCTTTTGTAAATAGATCTTAATGCCTTGATTAAAAAAGGTAAAATCCAACCTTTTAAGGACAACAATTTTCTTTGTGAATTAATAATGTATTGTAAATAAATAACTGTTCTTCCTTAAAATACAGGGGCACAAGTATACACCCCCCTATGTTAAAGTCCCTTAGAGGCAGGCACATTTTTATTATTAAAGGCCAGTTATTTCATGGATCAGGATACTATGCATCTTGACGATTTTTTTTATTCCTCTTTTAAGTCAACTTAAGCATGGGTGTGTAAACTTATGAGCACCACTGTATGATATACACACAAACACATTGTTTATGCATGCTCAGTGCCTGCACAGCCCAGAGAGTGAACAAGGTAGTGTGTACGCGTAGGAGAGTTGGAAGTAGGTCAAAGCTCTAAGGCGAGTATAAGTGAATAATTTATTTAACATAAGACGAGGTGAGCTGTCAACTTTACATTTCCCCCTGCTTTCTCTCACTGTTCCTCTCAATCATCTCCAGAACTATTTGCTGGGGCGGAAGGAGACATCCGAAATGGCTGACAGGAATAAAGAGGCTTTATTAGAGGTGAGATTAATGTAAAAGTGCAAACTTTCCTACAACAGGAAGATCATTCACAGGATAAACTTTGACATCCATTTCTGTGCGTCCATCAGGAGTGTTTCTGTGGCGGCTCAGTGTCTGTGCCAGAGATCGAGGGCATCCTGTGGCTGAAGGAGGACGGGAAGAAGTCGTGGAAGAAACGCTACTTTCTCCTCAGAGCTTCAGGGATCTACTACGTCCCCAAAGGCAAAGCCAAGGTCAGTGAGACTTGGGATGGGTGTACTCTGGGCACACAGTGGCGCTGCTCAGACAGAATGAAGATGGAGAACAGAAATGTGGGTTTGGGATTATGAGAACCAGATTCACAGATTCTGCTCTGTGGTATTTCCTGTTGCTGTAGCGCCAGATCACTTTGAACACAACAGAAAAAGTGTCCTCTATTTTTAGAACTATCATCCTCCAAAGTCATTTTCAGTAACAGTAGCGTTCAATAGCTGCACTAATAGAGACCAGACTACTTGGCGTATTTTTGCCCAATTTAAATCCTATAGCCCTGTGTTAGCTACAAAGTAGGTTGAGTTCTACAATACATCATAGTGCTAGCTCAGGCGTTAACTAAAACACTTTAAATTAAATGTGTGTGTGTGTGTGTGTGTGTGTGTGTGTGTGTGTGTGTGTGTGTGTGTGTGTGTGTGTGTGTGTGTGTAATTACCATTAAAACATGTACATTTTTAATACAGTGGGACTAAGATCGTCTTAGCATGATTATTTTAAGCCCTTTTAAAGCAACTTCTTCAAACACGAAAACAGCATATGCCTCAGCAATACTTTTAGAATTATAATATGTAATCAAGACATTTGCTTGACGTGTTTCTATACATCTAGACACATTGTCACCAGATGTTAGATGTACCTGTAGAGAAGTCTCTATGCCCGAAGTTATGCTTGCATCAAGGACAGCATCTCCAGCCTGCACAGAGCAGCAGCTTCACTCAGCCTCAGTCCCTTTTTTGAAGTCAACCACACGTCAATAAATCCTCCTCTGCCTCCCCCTGCGCAGGCATCCAGAGATCTCGTGTGCTTTCTGCAGTTGGACCATGTTAACGTGTACTACGGCCAGGACTACCGCAGCAAATACAAGGCTCCCACTGACTACTGTCTGGCCCTGAAGGTGAAGCCCTATGTTGATATCTCCCATCTGAGTGGAGAAATGTTGTCAATGTCACGCAAAAGTATTCACAGCAACAGATATGTATCATGTTAATACGACCACTGACAGTGTGAATTTCACACCCTATGTGTGGTTGTAAATTAGCAGCGTGAAAATGTGAAATAATTCTTATGGTTGCTTTTATTAGAGCTTCTCTCTTACAGTGTCAGACTGTTTCCTTAATGCATTAGCCTTCTATTAGAAAGACCTCTTTTAAAAGCTCTGCAAATTGCTTCTAAACAAGTCCATTACGATGGTTTCGTTTGATTTGATGATCATTAATAAGTGGATAGGAAGTGTTATTATTTACTGTATAATATGTTAAAATGTGTCTCATAAATAGCGAGAATATGCGTCAATGCCAAAATACTTACAGCCCATTATATATCATGTATAATTGATTCATAATGAAGAAATGTTTTACAGCATCCTCAAATCCAGAAGAAGTCACAGTACATCAAGTATCTGTGCTGTGATGATGTCAGGACCCTGCACCAATGGGTGAATGGAATTCGCATCGCCAAGGTGAGTTTCTGCTCCACTTTGTTTGGTCCGCACAAAGGACAAGAAATAGTTCTCTAACACTCCTAAGAGAAATGGTAATTAATGATATCTCATTGTGTTTTCCACTTTGTGTTTGTGTGTAGTATGGCAAGCAACTATACGTGAACTACCAGGAAGCCATGAAGAGGACAGAGGCGGCCTACGAGTGGTCCTCTCTCTCTACCTCCAGCATCCGATCAGGCTCCAGCTCTGCCAGCATACCTGGTTAGTTTAATTCATCAGTATAGTAGATTTCAAATAGAGCAACATTTTCATGATCTTTGACATTTGAAATGAATGCCAGCAATTTAAAATTCCACTAAGTCAGCTTTAAGGATTTACAAATATGGAATCAAAGTTGAGGTAGCAGAGGAAGAAATATCCTGATTTGTATTTCGTATTATGGTTTAAGCTCCACAAACCCTAGATTCTACATTTCCCACAAAGCAACTCAGTTTTTTGTGAGACTTACCCTGGTAAATGCCCCAAATAGAAGTATAGAATATGCTCTTACTGTCATTTGTGTGTGTGCTTCCAGAGTCCCAGTCTAACCACTCAGGTCAATCAGACAGTGGAGTGGACACGGGCTCGTCTCATGGCCGGTCCCAGAGTGTGGTGAGCTCCATCTTTTCTGAGGCCTGGAAGAGAGGTACCCAGATAGAGGAAAGCTCCAAGGTATGGTTTTATTTCAGAGACAGCAGGGATTTAAAAAAAAAAATGTTATAATTGCATATCTGTTACACAATATGTCATTCATTTCACTGAGCTAACACACTGTCTCTTTTTAGCATATGAGAATGGAGGCATCCAGAGGGGCCACCCTGCCGCATGCTTCCCACAGTCACCGGCATCATAGCCAGCATTCAGTTGATCATCCAGCCCTGACGCCCCCTCCCCAACCCCAGGTGCAGCCGCAGCCTCAGCCCCACCAACAGCACACACATGAGCATCAGCCCCACCTACAGCACCCACCACAGCTTCACCACCCTTCAATGCCCCCCCAGACACCGATCCAGCCACAACACCAGCACCTGCCTCCCCAGCATCCTTCTCCTCAACAGGCCCCACAGCCACCCCCCCAGTATCCTCAGCGCCCTCAGCAGTCACCACAGTCTCCGCACCAGCAGCCGCAGACCATCAGCAGCTACAACCACATGCCCCCACAGCAGCAACAGCTGGCCCCACCGCCCCCACCTCCCCCTCCACCGCCTCCCCCTCCTCCTCCACCCCCCCCAGTCCAAATGGTGTCCCACCACTCGCCGGCTCCCACCATGTACAAGTACAGCACCATCACCCGGCTGCAGAACCAGAAGGCCTCCCAGTCTGCCAATCACCACAGGTTGCCCAATCACCTTCTTGCATTTGGTCAACAAGTTCTGCCCACAGCTTCGACGCTGCCCCCAGCACCAGCACCCGTCAAACCCAATGTAAATCACATTGCTGCAAGGACTAATGTCCCGCCTCCACCTCCACCTCCCCCTCCACCTTCCATGCCAACTCCTGGGTCTGCCATGGCTGTGTTAAAGCTGGGTCCTCCCAGTCCAGCTACCCCACCTGCCTTTATTCCTCCGCCCCCAGCAGCTCCACCTGCTCCACAGACCAACGGAGTTACATTTCCTCCCCCTCCTTCTCCCCCACCACCCCTCCTGCACTGGCTCCATGAGCCAGACAGTTAACCCCAACGGGCTGAAGCAGGCCCTTAAGGAAAGGTTTCCCAGCCCGCCACGGGACCTCCTCTCTCCCAATGGAGGCCTTGAGGAGTCCCCACCGCCTGCCCCTGCGCCACCTCCCCCACCTCCTCCCCCGCCACCTCCGCCACCCCCACCGCCTCCTCCCCAGCACTTCCCAGTGCCAGCCCAGTTCCCGCCTCCTCCTGCCCCACCCAAAACCTTCACCCCAGGCTTTGTCCCTCATACTGTTCCCAAACCCATGTCACCCGTCTCCCCATTTCCTCCTGCCCCACCTCCTGCTTCCCTGGGCGGCCCAACCCCACCACCACCTCCTCCACCTCCTCCACCTGCAATCCTCAAGAAGCAGTTCAGCCTCCAGGCGGGCCACATCTCCGGCCACCCCCCTCCGACTCTCCCCAAGCAGCACAGCCTGTCTAAACAAACGCCCTTCTCCACGGGAGCCGCTCCCACCATGTCTTTGGTGAAACAACTAGCAAGTCAGTTTCCAGGAGCTCCGTCCCAAATAGCAAATAACACAGAGAGCCCAAAAGCCCCCCTCTCTCCACCTGCAGTAAAGACCAAACCAAAATGGCAGCCTGGCGGTGGCCAACAGCTGCAGTCTCCAGAGTTCCCTCCTCCTCCTCCAGACAGCAACGTTGGCTTCCCTGCCCCTCCTCCTCCGCCACCTCCCCCAGCCCCCATCACCGGCCCGACTCCACCTCCTCCTCCGCCACCTCCCCCAGCCCCCGTCACCGGCCCGATTCCACCTCCTCCTCCGCCACCTCCCCCAGCCCCCGTCACCGGCCCGACTCCACCTCCTCCTCCGCCACCTCCCCCAGCCCCCATCACTGGCCCAACTCCACCTCCTCCTCCACTCCCTCCTGGAAACCTGAGCTCCCCCTTAAGGAGGACACCCTCTGGGTCCTCCAATTTCGTAGGCAAGAAACCCCCTCCCACCCCACAGAGGAACACCAGCGTCAAGTTCAACGCATCAGCTTCCTATGAGGAATCCAGGAGGAACTTGTTCAGTAAGTTTGCTCCCCAGAACAACGCCCCTCCTTCATCTCCGTGTCCCTCCTCCTCCTCCTCCACTGGATCCCCTTCCAAGGACCCTTCAGCTGGACCCCCTGCTCCCCCGAAACCAGGCAAGCTCAACCTGGCCAACCTGCCCATGGCACTCCAGGCCAAAGTGAGCCAGGTAAAGCAAACCGGTGGTGACTTTCCTGCCCCACCACATGAGTGCGCCTACTTCCCACCTCCTCCCCCGGCCTCTGAGCTCTTCCCCCCTCCTCTACCTCCTGGTAGTGACGCCCATACCGGAGGACCTCCTAGGGTAGCCGTGGTCAACCCCCAGCCCCAGGCTCCCCCTCCTCCTCCGCCTGTCTGCCTTGTCAGCAACTCCTCATGGGGGAAGAGCTCCCTGAAAAAGACTCCTCCACCCACACTTGTGCGGCGTAATAACACCACCCCGGAGCCCCCTCCACTCTCATCACCTCCACCCACCTCCCCAAAGGGCAGCTCAGGCCAGCCTAATTTCCTGGAGGATCTCAACCGGACACTGAAGCGAAAGTCAGTGGGTCGCCAAAGTTCTCTGAACTCGGCCGGCCTCACGGACAAGTTGGACCCTGCAGGAACTATGGACGACATGGCGCTGCCCCCGCCGCCCCCGGAGCTGCTCCTGGATCAAGGAAAGCAAAGCAATGGAGGAAATGGGGGCTACATGTCTGGAAACATCTCAGGTTATGCAACACTACGACGAGGACCCCCACCTGCACCACCCAAACGGGGAGACACTACCAAACTTACTGGAGAGTGTTGAACTCGAAGATCAGGACACCATAAAGATGGATGAATAGACAATGAAACAATATATGGGAGTGAACATTCATTCATGAAATGGGAGCGAATTCCTTCCGTCCTCTTGGGATCACAATGATAAATAGACGACTGTGTATATACTAAAACCCAAACCAGACCATGGTCAAATAGTGTTTGCTAATTATTGCAGTTTTTTTAACTTGTTTGGCTTTCTGGATCAGTGGGGTTTATAATACTGGGACGATTAAGACTGGAGCAGGTAAGTTTAAGGTCACAGAAAAATAAAACAGACTTTTAATTTTCTGTGGTTGTCTAAACTCTCTGGAAGACATTGTATTTCCCTGCATGGTAAGCCCCACCCATCTGGTACACCAAGCAGATTTAAATAAACACTAATAAGAATTGTGCAACCATTACTGGATCCAGTTCTGAGCCGAACCATGTTATCCGCTTCTTTGCCATAAGTTTGTGCCACATACTGGAGACAAAAAAAAAATGACACCACCACAGGATCTTTCTGCTTTGGTACTGCATGGACTTCATGTAAGAACAAGCTGTAAAACATGAAGTTGTTCTGGTGTGTGTGCATGAGCGAGAGAGAGAAACTGAGATGTGCATACATGCATCGTGTGCATGCATGTATATATGATTATATGCTGTTAACAGTTAACCATTAAAGAAGGCCTTTGTAGAGCGGGGACGGTTAGGTTTGCTTTTATATGAAATTATTTAATGATCGATAAATGGAAGAATTTTTTTTATAAGTCTGTGTTTTAATAGCTGGTCAACAAAGTCTAGAGAGGAACAAAACATCAGGGTGCAATGGAATGTATATGGAAAGGTGTAATTGGAAACCTGAATTACACACAGGAAAAAAAACAACAACCTTAACTTTCAAATCTTTCAAAACATTTCTAGACTGTTTCACAACTTGGCAAATGCAAATCAGAAGGACGCCTTATCCCCAAAGTCTTGCACAGAGGTCAAAGCAGAAAGGAGATTTCTTCCAAAGGTTCAGCAGAGTCTGGACTGTGCAACTGGAAAGAAAAAAAAAAACACTCTTTTTTTTTTATTTTTTTATTTAATGGGTTGTAAATGGAGGAGGAGGCCCGTAATGGTGTATCTTCGTGAACTGTGTGAGTTCCCCGTGTGTTGGCTTGATTTTGGACCTTATCCTTCAGTTTGTATCCGTACAGTTGCAGCTGCTACTCCGTTACTGTTGGTTCCCGCCGCCTTCTAAAGTCGCATCATATGACAATTCAGGAAGTAGAATGTACAGGTTGGATTCAGTCATGTAAAGTATGCTCATCTTTCTCCATGCAAGGTGACCCAGTTGAAAAATATACGTTTGTCTGGTTAATGTACAGAGCGTTAAATCATGTAGTTAATAACGGAAATCATATGACTGGCATTGGACTGAATGTTGCTTTTATCTGTGTGTCTCTATCATATCTTGTTTGTTCACGGTGCCATTGGTGTACAGGGACTAAAGGTTATTTGATTTTTTTTTCTCATCTGCACAGTGGATCATGAAGGGTTATAATTTCTCGCAGCAATGCCTTCATTTTTACTGTGCTAGTGCTGTGCTTCAGGAACTTCTCATCAACATGTCCGTGTGTGCCAGGATGACATATCATTAATATTTCAGACTGTTTAAACTGGTTTTAAATTGGCTTTAGTGTGAAAATGTGTGCTTGAAGTGTCAAGAACATGGTTGTTTCCACTCAAGCCCTGTTTAACATGATGTTCTTATGTCCTACACCACGGTGGTTTGATCGCCACCTGGAAGGCAGTGTACCTTTTCTTATAACCGAATATCATTGTCTTTAACAGGATGTTTGCTACAGTACAGTATCTAAGTTATTGATGTGCTGATGTGAACGTGGGGCCAAGTGAAATGAAGAAAAATGGCTGCAGATGTGTCCTCTTGCATATAAACTGAAAATCAGAATATAAATGTTCAAACCAGTCTCAGAGTCCTCATTTGTTCAAATCATTTGGGTCAGGTGCAGCTGGGGAGATCTGTATGGGTAAGTCACTTGCATTTAGGCACCATCATTTCACAGTTCAAGTACAAATGATTAAAATAGGAACAGTGTTTGTTGGTCAGTGAATCCCAGACTCCCTCTAGTGGTCTGATGCTGGCCTACACTAAGAAAAAAAGCATTTACAGTAGGAACTGTTTATAGTCAAAGAGAATAATTTAAATTATAGGGATTGAATCCTTAGATTCTTTTCTTATTAAATATAAAAAGGGACCGAATTCATAGGGGGCAAATTCCATGTTTTTATTCAAGTTTGTCCTGATCAGCACCTGAAACTTTCACTCCAGGGAGTTGGTCCAGATGTCCACTGTCTGGCTGTGGAGAGAGCGACCAGACTGGACGGGTGGAGGAGTCGGAGCAGGTGCTGGGACTGTTGAACCATATACCAATAACTGGTTGGTTACATGCACTGAATATTACAATGTATATTGAAATACTGATGACAAGCCCTGTGA
Organism: Etheostoma spectabile; assembly: GCF_008692095.1. Lineage (NCBI taxonomy): Eukaryota > Metazoa > Chordata > Actinopteri > Perciformes > Percidae > Etheostoma > Etheostoma spectabile. The sequence continues at coordinate 13,845,416 of NC_045756.1, read as the reverse complement.
ATATGTGAAAAACATCAATCTTTATTTCATAAAACATGTCAGTAACTGATTGTACTCTACCATCACTTGTTATTACCTCTATTTCCAAATGAGATAGTTCATTTGATATTTTTTGTACTGTTGGTCAGACAAGACATTTTGTGGTCCACAACAAATAATCGATCAGTCAAGAAACTACATCAGTGCAACAATATCTTATTCCCGTTGTATCTTTATTACATTCCTCATCAATATCAAAAATACCTTACATTTTGGGCATGTAGAGAATTCCAGTTCCAGTGTCTAAAAAAACTAGTTTGTTCCCCTTCAGCCATTTTCAACATGTTAAATATAATAAATCTTTTAAATTAAACTGACACGACTGACAAAGGAATGTGTCCGGTAAAAATGCAATAAGAGCTTGAACTTTCATTTTACAGGATAATCTAGTATTTACAAAAACAACTCCAACGGAAATACACCATTTTCTGTAGCTGGATCTTTCTAACGTTAGGCAAAGATCTGATATTTTAAAGAATTAGATTATATCTGTACCTGATTTAAACTTAAAAACATGTCCGATATAGGGCCATGTCTCTAAATGGTATTCATACATTCATAAAAATGATCAGAAACTTTCTGGATTTATTTCAGTAAAAAGAAGAAGAGCAGTGTTGGGAATTTCAACAGCCTTCTGTGTGAGCCCACGAGTTATTTCTGCATCAGTTTTAATCAGATTTTGTCACTAATCCTTCTGTATAAATCCAGGCGGAAGTGCATCAAAGTGAAAAAAAGCCACTAACACATTAACTGTACATGCACAGATACACAAAGGACGAGCCCTCCTTTCATCGTTCAAGTGTCCCCATCAGTGGCTCCATAGCAGCGAGGAAGCAGGCATCAAACTCCTGATCTGAGAAGCGAGCCACGGACTGACGTGCGTTGCGTCTAATGTGCAGCCGGCTAGCGGGCGGCAGCGCCAGGATCCTCTCTATGGCTTCCGCATAACTGTTCTCGTCATCAGCCAGGAAGCCTGTCTGGCCTCCCTCGAAAGGCACCACAATGTCCAGCTTGGGACCGCCTGACTTGTGTGCCAGAATGACCTTCCCTGCTGCCATACACTCCACAATGCCTGGAGGGGATAAAAGAAGCACTTTAAATATCATGAAAAAATGAATTACACAATCTAAACAACATCAGAAGGAATACTTACCTATTCCAAAGTGTTCATTCCACATGGTATGCAGTCCGATGGTGGCTTCTCCCATCTCTCTCTTCAGCTCCTCAAAGGGTACGTTCAGTTTAAACTGCACCCTGTCGGCCACACCCAACTCCTGGCAAAGCCCCCTCAACATGAGCACCCTATCCTCATCTTCTTGGTTCCTGCATCCACCAATCAGAACCAGCTTCAGTGCCTCTCTGCCCCCCGCCACCTCCCTCCTCCTGTCCAACACCTTTTTGAAAGCTGTTATCTGCAGCCGGTGGTCCTTCTCCGGCCTGAACTGCCCAATAGAAACGATCGAGTGGCACTTCTTGTCCCCATCCTCCTCCAGTGGCACATCCAAGAATGCGCTGACATCGCAGGGTGGGTAGATCACACTGGTGCGGTTGGGAGCGCGCCACAGTGACAGGATATGATTAAGGGTCCAGGAGGAGTTGACCATGATGAGATCGCTGCAGGAGCCTGCCATGCCGTAGAGCAGGGCAAGCAAGCAGTAGTAGACCACCTTGAAGGCGCTCAGGAACAGACTGTTGGAGACGTAGTCAGGGTTGTTGAACCTAGAACATTATTATTTGAGGGGTTAGCAAGCAGCAGGTTTTAGTAACTTAAAAACATATCTTCTGTGATGTGTTTTTGACACAGTAATTACCTGGGGTTCCTATCTCTCACTACAGACAGCATGTCAGTGCTGATGGTGGGGTAGTGAACGTAACTCCCCACTCTGCAGCCTCCCAAGTAGCGGAACAGGGGCAGAGTGAAGGTGTAGCCCATGGAGTCGATGTAAAGGTCTGGGACAAACTCCGTCAGCGCCTCCCATCCCAGGAAGACCGAGCCCACACTCTGTCCCAGCAGGGTGAAGTGAGGAAACAGGCTGGGCTCCACAAGCAGCCGGTGCCTCAGGAACACAAACTGAACCGGGCGGGGGAGCACAATGTTGAAACGACGGCGCGCCCCATCCAGGATCTGCTGTCCCGTCACACCCAGGTCCCCCGTGTATACCACAAAGTTGATGTCCACGTACCTGTGCGGATGTAGATTTAAATTCAGATTTCACATAAGCAGAAGGTCAGATCGATTATTTGATTGTATACCTGACAGTTTTGAAAAGACTGTGACTACATGAACCAGAGCGGAGCGCAAGTTAGGAAAGCTAGACAATATAAACTAAAACAAATGTTTCAATTAGCTTTACCTTCTCTGAAGTGCCCTGATGGCACACCAGAGCACCCTCTCTCCCCCACCACCAGCATTGCAGTAGGGGTGGAAGAAGGCAACCGTGGGACGGCCGTCCCTCGCCCGCCGGGCGTTCCTGCTGCTCTGAAGCCAGAAGCGCACAGCCAGCACCAGCAGGACCAGGACAGCGATCAGCAGCACACACAGGAACAACATGGGCAGCAGCAACTTCCACAGCAACCTGAAACACACAGAGAGAGACAGCACACTTAGGTACATGGAATTGGCAAGCTAGTTGCATATTTTCTGTATATGGCACTTTTCAAATAAAAGTTACAACGGGCTTTTAAAGGGGATGGGGGAGAGAGAATGTGTAAAAGCATGAAAGAAAACCAATTGAGGCATTTTAAAGATGAGCACAGATTTGGCTTGAGACTTTGCAGAAGACCGTTCCAGAGTCATAATTAAATTAATGTTACTGGAAAGATTAAAGGCCAACCTTACATCAAAAGCTTAATATGTGTAACCAAGTTGTTGTGATATTGTACATTGCTTAACAAAATGTACTACTTAACAAGCGTTACATACACATACATAACAAAAACGGAATATTCTCTATTGCCACATATAGCTAGCTAGCTAGTTAACGTGAAGTTAATTCGTTGGTTGTGGTTTTTAGATAAATACAACGCTTTTTCCTGTTTGTTTAACGTTACTACAACTAACCTCGCTAAGTGTTGCCATGAAGAACAAGCTCTTTACTAAATTACTAAAATATAGACTGTAGTTTTGGTCAGTGGACAGTACCCTTACAGTATGTAGTCTAGCTAAATAACCTGAAACATCGTCAAAATGTTAACGTAAGCTAGCATTGCTAGTAATAATAGCTAGCTCAGCTAACGTTACAAACGTTACCGGAGCAGCAGCCAACACACAATTAAATGAAACAAGCGCTTTCATAATTGACAATTTGTAATTTTCTCATAATCGGTTATTAACCAAATATATTTTACCTTGTTAATTCACACAAACAGAGGACCAACTGATCGTGTCCCGACATCTTGCCAACCTTCTCTTTCTTTAATTGTCTATGCTTCCTCCTCTGTTTGTCCGACTGTTATTCATATTTATCTGGCGCCGCCTATCGGCGAGGAGGTATTACGGTATTATAATAACTCCGCTGACTTTTCCAGCTTGTATTTATATAGAGTTGTATTGTAAAGCTCGCATTAATTTAGGCATTTTACAAATATTAGCCAAATATTTTAACTGGAGTCACTGACACTATAGCACCAGCAATATACTAACCTACTGCTGCCTGTCAGCCATGCTGGCTGATCTATGCCCTCCTCCTTCAAAAATAAATAATGTTTAACTTCTAAATAAACACCGCTTAAATCAATAATGTGTCCCTATCCCCATGGTTTAAACAAACCTCTATCATTTTCAGTCTGGATTCTGACATCATGAAGACTCTTTTGATTTTGTTTGTTTTAATGAATTTGGACAAACTCCTGAAGACAGGACGCTGCACAGAAACCCAGTAAGTTGATTGAAATGTTAAGCAACTGTGTTGATTTGTTATCTATCAGGTAACTGTTTTCCACAAAGCAAATAGATGATGACACACGTGTGCAAAGCCACACGCTCGTACCATGTATGTTGTTGTGTGTGAATCCAGATATGCAAACTCTATGATGCAATTTTAACATAGCTTCTGCAAATGAAACACCACCTTATATTTACTTATTCTGGCACTGTCTATAACACAGGTGAAAACATTGAGACATTTGTTTGTTTCTGATTGGCTCATAGGTGTCTGCATCATCATTCACTGTGTATCTTACGGATGTCCTGTTTTCTTTTTTTTCAGAGACCAAATTCTATCAATCACCCCCGAAACACAGGAACAAGTGGACGTCGTGAAGAATGTTTCCACTCAATATGAGGTATAAATTAAATTCTTCATCAGTGATTGCACTCCTTTGTTTTTCCGCTCTCTGTTTATCATTATGTTACATATTTTCTCCCAGACAGCTTTATGGCAGCCTGTGTCGCCTCAGTACATCAAAGAAGAAACTGAGGTCCACCTGTTTGTTCCTGCAAACAGCACAGAGACTGTCAAGGATCTGCTACAGAAACACGCCATAACACACGAGTATGTTGCCTGTCTGAAAACATCGTTGTGCAATTAGTTTGAAGGTTTTGTCATTTACTGGTATGTTTATTGCAGGGTGTTGTTGGCCAACGCCAACGAGTTGATCGAAATGCAGACGAGAAACAACTCTACTGACCCACGAAGCAGCTCAACTTTCTACGAGAGATATCACAGTCTGGAGGATGTATGCTTTTCCTCTATAACTATCAGATTCCAGCTTCATAACATGCAGTTTTTTAATTGATTTCATGTCAGAGAGGTGCTAATTCAACAAATTGAACCGTGTAAGCTTCACACAAAGACTTTATTCCAAGACTACTGGTGTATTGATGGACTTTGCTTAATGGATGTATCACAGTTTATATCCGAACACACTGTCTCCATTTGTAGATCTATCATTGGATAAACAGGACCCAACAGGACAACCCCAACACGGTCAAAGCCATTCTCATTGGCTCCTCATATGAGAAGCGACCACTCTACGTTCTGAAGGTAGGCCTTCACCCACTAAGCTGCAGCGATGATGATTAAGATGCTTTTTTCCACATACATTCTTCACAAACTAATCAGAATTATTATTTTTTGTTGAAAAGTGTCCCAAGACTTTTGTTTTCCATTCATAAAGCTGACCTGCAGAGAAAAGTGTTTCTTCCCTCACACTTTAAATCAAGTCTGTCTTTCTCAGTTGTCTGTAAATAACAGGCCAAATAAGAAAGCAATGTGGATTGACTGTGGTATCCATGCCAGAGAGTGGATCTCTACTGCTTTCTGCTTATGGTTTGTACAAAATGTGAGTATATTCATTGACGTGTCGATAGGGTGGGAAAGTCTTGTTTTGTTTTTAGGATTTTCACACAGGTCTAGCATTAAAGTCAATGTCCTGTCTTGGAAAGTCTCTGTCATTTTACAAGCTCAACCAAGACATTACTCGCATCTTGGACAACATGGATGTCTACATCTTGCCTGTTGTGAACCCTGATGGATACCAGTACACATGGACAACAGTAAGAATACATATTTCGTGTATTGTTAAGTGCTTGAGCAGTAGTAAAGAGCAATTCCAATTTTTGTGTTTTTGTCTCAGAACAGGATGTGGAGGAAGAACCGCTCTGCCAGCAAGAGGAGCAACTGCATCGGAGTCGACCTCAACAGAAATTTTGATGCCAACTGGTGCAGTAGGTCTTCCTCTAACATTACAGCGCCCTCCTCATTTTTTTCGTTAAGACTATTTTTTGGGGCTTTTTCTGGGCTTTTTCGCCTTTATTTGATAGGACAGCTAGGTGAGAGAGAAGGGGAAGACTTGCAGGAAATCATCACAGGTCAGATTCAAACCCTAGACCTCTGCGTTGAGGCATGAATCTCTCAATATATGTGTGCCTGCTCTACCCACTGAGCCAACCCGGCCACAGCACCCTCCTTATTGATAACCATATTGAACTCTTTTTTCCATATGTAGGATCTGTAGATCTATAATATAATGGGTTTCTGTGTCTTCCAGCGGAGGGAGCCTCCAATGAGCCCTGCTCTGAGATTTACTGCGGCGCCTTCCCTGAGTCTGAACCAGAGTCGCAGGCCGTGGCCAACTTCCTGCGCAGTCACAAGGACTCAGTACAGTTGTACTTCAGCATCCACTCCTACTCTCAGATGCTTCTCTTCCCTTACTCTTACACCTTAGATGAAGCAGAGAACCACAAAGACCTGGTGAGTGGTGGCAGTCACAGCTTTCATGTTTTCCACACTTCAGAGGTGTTTTATGTGAGTCCAGAGTATTTGCAGACTTTTATTCTGCATGTCACTTTCGATAACACAGAAACTCTCAATTGTTCTAAAAGCTTGAGTTGGCCCAAAAAGCTGCCCAGGCAATCGGAAGATATTACAGGAACAGCTACAAATATGGCCCTGGAGCAAAGACAATATGTAAGTAGGGCTTCATCATAAAGCAAAATCAGCAAGACTTGATTCAGTCACTCACAGAGTACACATGAATGTCCTTGTCTGTTCTCCAGACTTGGCTCCCGGGGGTTCTGATGACTGGGCGTACAACCTTGGCATCAAATACGCCTTCACATTTGAGCTCCAGGACCGCGGGCGTTACGGCTTCCTCCTGCCACCGTCTCTCATTTCCAGGGCCTGCAATGAAGCTCTGATCGCTGTGAAGACCATCGCTCTCAAGGTTATAGAGAAAACACAAGCTCCAACAAGTCCTCCTTAAACCCTCTGGGCAGTTACACATAAAAGCATGAAGACATAGAAGCTGTTGACAAAGAAATAACACAAAAAGATTAAACTGATTGAAGTTAAAGATTAAGTTGAATGTCTTTTTTCTGTTTATTACTTACTGAGCACATATGGTAATAGCGTGTCACGCTGACATAGAAAGTTGTTCTAATGAAAACTGCATCATCATGCATACACCACACAGATAATAATAAGCATTCTTCTTGAAGATATCAATATTAAATGTTCATATTATGCTTTTTAGCTTTTCCCCCTTTCCTTTATTGTGTTATATATCTTTTTTGTGCACACAGGGTGAAAGGAGGAGCTACAGCAACGTGCAGTACAATAAAAATAGTTTTTTTTTTTTAAATTTTTAAACCTATTCTGGTACAACCTCTAAAAACAACTATGACACTTAAAAAGGAGCATAACATGAACACTTTAAGGTTGTAGTCTTGATATTGATAGTCTTAATACACATTCAGTTATCCAAACAATGTTAACTCCTGTTTTGTCCATCCCCATTTACAAACATAAACTGGACAGAATATTGGAAACATTTTCTGTTTACATGTAGAATTTTATATAATAGTTTCACAGAAGTGGCAGTACCCTTTTATCTATTGCCACTTTTCCTTCTCTAGACATATCAGCCTCTAATAATGTATAAATTACAGAGTCGATGTTTGCTTTTTGCTTTTTTTCCCCTTGTCTTTATGAATATGCCTGTGAATAAAAAGTGACCAAATTACTTTGTACAACTTTGTCTCATATAATCATTGATATTATTATTATTATTATTGTAATCAGTCATGTGATGTAATGTAAAAGGTACAAAAAGAGTTACCACCAATAGCGTTAAACAACACAAGTAGAGCAGAAAAACTAAAATTCAGAGAAAGGAGTGGTAACCTTGCCCCTTATGACCTCATAAGGTCGACCCATCTGAGCTTTCATTTTCTCAAAGGCAGAGCAGGATACCCAAGGCTCGGTTTACACCTATCTCCATTTCTAGCCACTGGGGGACCATGGGCCGGCTGGGGGAACGCATATTAATGGTAAATAACCTCATAAAGGGAAATTTTCATGCTATGGGACCTTTATTTTATTTTTTCAAAAATGAAATTTAACATGAATCCTTACTGCTTACTGGCCTTTAGGTGCACTAAGGTAGCCACCCCCAGATACAGTGAATTCTAAGGGTTCACTGTGTCACATTAAAACAGGATTTATAAAATAATGACAACAATTATTAGCCTATTTTACGGTAATAGGTTAGTAGGCCCTATTCTAAGCTATGTATAAAGGCGTTAGCTCGCGCTACACAATATTGTAAGCCCAGTTTAACATGCAACTTCTTTTTAGACATGTGCAGTAGGGGGCCTGCTCCGTCTCTCTTTCAGAGGGGCCAAAAAACGTTGGAGACCCCTGCTCTCAAACATCCATGAGCTGTTGTTATGATTAGCATCAATATGACTGCCCTCTGACGGTCATGAAGAGTAACTACAAGCACAAAAACCCTTCCGGGGACAATTTTAACAAAATAAGAAAAGCCAAGAGTTTTCTTACTACCAAATACTATTAATTAGTCATATTAGTGCAAGGGTTTTATGAAATAATATTTTTGGAAGACACATATGACGATATGTCCACAGCGAGCAGTACGATAAGCAAAATCGCAACACCCCTGAGGTACAAACGGCGTCCACAAACCACAGAAGAAGAACAGGGCATGATGCACACCCTCCGCCAATATGAAGGCATCCAGGGCAGCTTCTGCCTTTGATTTTAAAGAATAAGCCTTGTTATTTTTTTTTTACAAGTGCTGAATCCACTACCTGGACTTAAGTAGATGCGACGCCGAATTAATATCTTGGGTGAGACGGCTTTTTTTGTTCATCCACTAATAGCTAACAGGCACGGCACTGACGGTGGTTTGAAGGCCTAGCTAGCTAGCGCTAAAGATAAAGCATGAGCTCATTAGCTCTTTGATTAACTGACTTTGGAATTAGCATATGTTCGCTTGTTTGTTTTCTCAGCACAAGGCACGCAGTAGAATTAACGCCATTAACCGGCTAAATATTGTATTCTCACATACACATGTATTAATGTGAAATGCTTAAACAATGGCATTAAAGTCGTGTTGTTAGCTAGCTAGGAACTTTACGTTAGCTAAGCAAGCATGCAAGACTGCTCACTGCACCGACAACAGGCCAAACCATTTGCATTTGTTTATGTTTTGCATATGTTGCTTCCTATAGGAGAACTGCAGGCAGCTAAATGTTAGATTACAATAATTTAAGAAGGTTGCTAGATTGAAATGGTTTCATTAGTCCCAATTAAGGGTGCTAAAGTATTTAGCTCTGCACTCGGAATGAATGAAATAGGTCTGACAGTGCAGCACTGTAACGTTAGTCACAACGCACAGACATTTTGATGGACCAGATTGTTTTTACTGTCATTTGATCCAAACCGTGTAGTAGCCTACATATATCCTTGGATAAGCTTTGGATCGTATTAATCTCCCTCAGCATGTGACTGATGTATTCTGCTCGCAGAGAACTCCATTAGTCCATTAACCCATTTTTTTTTAAAATATATAAGTACTTATTTAACATTCCTGTGTGCGTGTGTTGTATTGATGCAAGTGACTGATCACTGACATTTCATCAAGCATTGTTTGTCATGTTTCCAGTCCTGCAGAATGTCCAAGATCAGGCGGAAGGTAACAGTGGAGAATTCAAAAACCATATCTGATAGCAGCAGCAGCAGCAGCACCACGACCAGCAGCACCAGCAACCCCGCCGCCCCCTCCCGCCGGCCCAGTGTGTTTGAAAGACTCGGCCCCAGCACTGGGAGTAATGCTGCTGATGTATGTAAATCCTACAGTGCAAAAATATTTCCATCTCTTCACTTAGGGACCGTTTTTAAGTTCGAGCTCCTTTTTTTTGTAGTCTGATCAAATATATGTCTTGTGTTCTATACTGAACTCAATATCCTCCTAGTATTCCCACTGTGATGATTGTCTCATTTTAGTGGATGTTGCACCATACCATCAGGCTCATTTGTATGTGTCTTTCAGAGTCACTGTAGAAATTGGCTGAAGACCGGTAATTGCAGTTACGGCAACACTTGTCGCTACACACATGGAACTCAGCCACGAGGCAAAGGATTTAGCTTTAGTCGGTAAGATGGCTTGTTTAATTTGGCAATCAGGATTTCTATGTGATAATTTCAGTATATGGTTTTATGACTTGGTACCCATGATTCCTTTTAATTTTGTTATTGCAGTTTTTTTTTTAAAGTTTTGTCCACAGCATAACAAATGGCTTATCTATAGCAGCATATTATTGACATGTAACTTGAGTGTGTATTTATGTTTGTGTATGGAGCAGGTCAGCCGAGAGACCCACAGGTGATCTGCGGGAGAGGATGAAGAATAAAAGACAGGATGCTGACCCAGAAAACGTGAAGCGAGACCTAGACGAGCCCACATCCCCCACAGCGAAAGTGAGTTTCATGCTCTTTCAGTTTCTATCTGTCTTAGGAAATATAATGTATTGGCAAATGTGTAAATGGTGGATGGTTCTAAACTAGAGGAAAAGGCCACTGCTAACGCAAGATCTGAAAATGACTTGGAATTACAACACCTGGATAAGCACAGTAAGTGGTGCAACATGTAGGTGTCATTCTAACATATCTGTGCATGTGTTTATCCACCTACAGCAGAGAGACTCCTCCAGAGGCCGACACAGGGAAAAGGAGGATATAAAGATTACAAAGGAGCGCACCCCAGCCAGTGAAGAAGAGCCCACAGAGTGGGAAACCAATCGTGAAGGTTAGCTTGTTTTGTTCAAGTTTTATACACAAGGGACCTAAAGTAGTTGTAAATATCCGTTTGATTTTAATTTATTAAAAAAACAATATCAATATGGGCTTTGACATGACATGCCACTTTTTTGTCGTCGTCTGACTTTAAGACTCTGATATTGGTGACTACGACTACGAGTTATCACTAGAGATGAAGCGCCAGAAGATTCAACGTGAGCTGATGAAATTGGAGCAGGAAAACTTGGACAAGAGGGAGGAGATATTCATCAAGAAAGATGAGGCCCCCACCAAAACAAGAACCACCGCCATACCAAAGGTAAGTGACTAGTTTGTACTTTTTTTTTTTTTTTTGGTTTGGATTTCAAAGAAGAGAATCATTTTTTAGTATTCAGCCTGAAAGTGTTTTCTAAAGTATCTCTGCCTCCAGAACAGCTCATTGGCCGTGCTGAAGTTGCTGTAGTCTGTGGGAGGAAGTCTGATTTGAATGTCAACCTGCTATGTCATCTCTGTCCCTCAGGCCTCCCCAGAGCCGATAAGCAGTAAAGATTCACCCTCGGCCAGGAAGTCCACTGGATCCCCCAAACACAAAAGTGGAGTCAAAGGCCCAGGCTCTGGGAAGAAAGAAAAGAAGGCCCCACTATCCTCACCTGTTTCAGAAACTACCAGGTAGGAGTCTGGGGGTGCGCTTTTTGTTTTTAGTTGGCAGAATGTCTCATAAACTCCTCAACAGACTTTAGTGACATTTTGTGGAAAGTTGGGCCATTTGGGAAGCAAGAACTGATTAAGAATATACCTTTTTATTATATTTGAGGAAGATATGACAGATGTTTTCTGTCCTCTTCCAACCAGGCCTTCAAAAGGGAGCCACAGTAAGAAGAAAGGGCCCCGTACCCCTAGTCCTCCTCCCCCAGTCCCGCTGGACATTCCTGTGATAGGGAAGAAACACAAAGGCAAGCACAAAAACAAGGAGAAGTCAGAGGAGAAGCTGAAGGAAGCGAAAGATCGGGGGCGAGATGCAGAAAAACACAAAGAGAAAAAGGAGAAACGCAGGTGAAGTGCGGAACCAAGAAATTACATATTCCCCATAAAGATGGCTGTTCTTATCGTGTTTCTGTTGGTCTTTTGTGCAAGGCGTCCTCTTTTTCAACATACCCGTGTTGTTTATAGGGACCGATCAGACAGCTCCCACAAGGCAAAGCGGTCAGTGACGTCGGAGGAGCGTTCTGGTAGCGTGTCATCTCCCTTTAGGGGCACTTCACCACCAGCCAGGAAGAAATCCACATCTCCAAAAGCTTCATCCCATAAGACGCCCGTACTGGCCTCCCCACCTCGCAGGTCAGCACATGTGGGCAACCCAGCAAAGGTTTTCCTGCTCAAGGCTTTAATCACTACAAAACTCCTCGACTACCACTTGACAAAACTAATGTACCAGGTCTTTGCTAATGTTTGGTGAGGATCATAACAGTGTGGTTCAACCAATAAATAGCAGGATATAACCGTCCTTTGTCACTGCAGGTCTCCCACTCCTCCCCGCCACCATCACACCCCCACTCCTCCCCGCCACCACTCTCCCTCCTCTCACTCTGGCTCCTCTGCCCAGCGACACTCTTCATCTCCCCGCCGGCGCCGCTCGTCCTCTCTTACATACCACCGGAGCACCGCAGCCCTGGCCTCTGCCTCCTCCCCTCCATGCTCCCGGCGCTCCCGATCGCCCCCTGCCTCCCACGACCCCTCCTCACCCCCCCGCCGATCTGACAGGTCGAGCCCCAGCCAGCGGCGCTCCAGGGGCCGCGAGAGGAGCCGTGGTGAAAGAGAGAGGAGTCCGCCTGCTCAGGAGCGCAGACATGAGCGCAGAGATGGTAACTTTATGTTCTAGGACTGTGTTTTCTTGTTTCTCTTATGTCCGTTTATTTTTTTAGCACATTTGACACAAATGCTTTTGAGTAAGAAGTCCACACTACCAGTGATTTTGGCATTATAAAGTTATAAAACAAAGGAATTTTTGGCGTTTTTAATCTAGTTTTTTTATCACAAATCCTGCTCTTTGGATTTGGGCTCTTGAGTAGTGAGTTCTAAGAGTAAAAAATAAAAACTAGATTAATTAAACTTAGCCTAATATATTTTGCATAACCTCAGTCATTATTTAGATTACATACAAACACTTTTTTTTTTTTTTTACAATTAATACTTTTCCCCCCTTTTTCATCAGTTGTTAAGCTTTGTTCTTCTCTTATAAACAGAAAGCCGCAGCAAGCGAGAGAAAGACAGCGTCCGCGACGACCGGGACTATGACTCTGAACAGGTCTCATCACGGGACGCTCGCGACGACCGGGAGCCCAGAGAGTCTCGCGAGAGGCGGGATGCTCGCGACCGAGGAAGGGAAACAGCCCGAGACTCTCGCGACCACCGAGACAACAGGGACATAAAGGACTCCAGAGAGAGCAGGACGGAGACTCGCTCCAGTCGAGAGTCGCTGGAGCGCCGTGACCGCGAACGAGAGCGGGACCGGGAAAGGAAAAGGACAGAGAGCGAGAAAGAGAGAGAACAGACACCCACAGGAAGGAGGAACCGGCTCAGGACGACAGGAGTTATGGGAGAGGTCATGGACGCGAAGATGGAGGGCGTGCTGATGGACGGACGGAGAACAGGACGGACAGAGCTGAGAAGAATGGACGAGGGAGAGGGCGTGCTAATGAAACCTCTGAGAAAGGCAAGAACTGACATTACATTTAGCCTTCATTTCCATAGTTTCTTTATATGTGGCCAAAGGTAAAATGTTTAGTGACGAGCTCCTTAGGTGATGCTTGCCGCACAATACTGTGCTCTTTATCTACTCTCTAACCATTGTACCTTTCTTCAGTGTGAGTTTTTTAATTCCCTTTTTTTGAAGCAATCTTTTGTCTCCTTTCAGGCTCAAACCGAAACTCCCGGGGTTCCCAACTGGAAAGCAGCCATGACAACTGGGATCCACGGAGCAGCGCGGTGCGCGAACGGAGCGCGGAGAGGAGCACAGATCGCAGTGTGACCGAAAGAAGCTCTGAGAGGGGTTCAGACCGAGATCGCTATGACGGCGACAGGAGAGGAGAGCACGCCCGAGACTCCTCGTACGACAGGAGAGGAGGGCACGGCGAGCGGGATCGCAGAGACAACCGAGAGAGAGGTGGGTGTAAGGATTGCTTTACTTTAAACCTTTACAATATCAAAAAGCATGTACAATAGGGCTGTGCAATTAATCAAAATATCAATAGCGATTACAATTTTGGCTCCTAATGATCACAAAAACAGATTAATCAGAAAAAAATATTATTTTGCACATTAGACTTTGCGTAAAATCTTATTTTGTCTTTTGTTCTACATGGTAAAGTAATAAGGGAAATTTAACATTTCATGGTGCTTAAACTGTTAAGTAATTTGCAACATCTTTTCAAAAGACAATGAGTAATCTTGATTTCAATTTTGGCCAAAAATAATCATTACGATTTTTGTAAATAATTGAGCAACCCTAATGAACAGTGTATAATATGATACTTTTTTATTTTTATTTCATTTGTTTGGCTAAGCTTTTGAATGTTCTGTTTTCCCAGATCAAAGAGCAGCCTCACCAAATAGACACCAGGGGAGATCAGAGGAGTCTGAGAGGGATGAGAGGAGAGAGGAGCGCAGGACAGATAGAACAGAAGAGAGGCGCGATGACAGGACCCGAGACCGGGAGCGAGAGAGGGACAGGGAGCGGGAGAGGGAGAAGGAAAAGGAGAAGGACAGGGAGCGAGAGAGGGAAAAGGAGCGAGAGAAAGAGGCTGAGAGGGAGCGGGTTAGAGAGCGAGAGCGGGAGAGGGAGCGAGAGAGGGAAAGGGAGCGCGAGGAGCGGGAGAGAGAAAGGGAGGAACGAGAGAGGGAGAGGGAGAGGAAGGAGCGGGAGAGGGAACGAGAGAGGGAGCTACGGGAGCGAGAGAGGCAGCGGGAATGGGAGGAGCGAGAGAGGGGAAGAGATGAAAGGCGGGAGAGGCGAGATGACGACCGGCCCGTCAGAGAAACACGAGACGACCGCAAAACAAGGCATGTATCAGCCTTCAAAATGTATTCTCACGTTTTTATCAACATCATGTTTTCTTTGCCTCTTCTCTACACTACCACACTATACAAACTGTACAGGTTCAAACTGCATTTCTACAAATAGCCCTGTGGAACACCAGGCTTTACTCTCAAAATCAAAAGCCATTTTGTCCATTAAAACACAATGAAACTTACAATTCTCCAAATAGTTACGTAGCCTTGAGTGTGGTATTCAAAACAAATGTTTTTAATTACTCCTCTTTTCTCCCATTAGTCGTAAGAGGCCCAGGGTGGAGAGCAGCCCGAGCCCCCGAGCCTCTCCTAAGCGAGCAACTCGGGACCTCAGTCCAGCAGACAGCGACGGCTACAACAGTGCAGAAGAGAAAAGTGAGCGTCTGATTGGCCGAGGGCAGGCCAAGCCCCTCCCACAGCCCCTCCTCCCCAGCCCACTGTGTCCGCCTTCATTGGACAGTAGGAAAATTATTTTTGCAAGGACACACTCCTGTTTAGTACGGAATGCACCTTTTTATGTATACTGGAAATACACTCTTTGTTAAACGCAGGGTTTTCCATTTCTAGCCATTATACGGCTTAGTGTATTTGCAAACCATCTACAGTGAACAGCGTATAAACGTTAAAACAATGTGGAGAGCTTCTGGAAGAGCCGATACACAGCACAGACGCCTACTCGTTGCCTTATGCACATTTGCTGCATGATGGTTCACGTACACTGGTGCAAAACAGTGTCACAGGCGCACACACACACACACCACACACCACACACACACACCATGCATGTTGCGCACACAGCGGCAGTTGTAGCCCACCCATTAGCCAGGTGTGGCAGAGAGAAAGAGAGGAAAAGGGTGAGGGAGGTTTGTTGGTGAGTATGAAGATGTCAGTAGCGCTTTAACAATGAACGTAGCAGCGCAGTCTGTGTACAGTTTGTCTGTCAGGGAATAAATGCTAAAAGACCCAAGCCAAGTTCCATAGCTGGCTTTCTACCTGCTGGTTGTGAAGTGGGTTAGCAACATTGGGTTAGCAGCAGTGGTGATAGCGACAAGTTCAGCACAGGCTCACTAACTAAAGGTGGGCCAGCTATTCTCATTTTAGTGACAGGCTACTCCTCCAAGTTTTGCTTTAGTGATCTCTCCTTAGCTCCAACTGACAAGAACTAAGCTTTATGCAAATAATTTGCGCCTTGGCGTCACCATTATGCAAATGAGCGTATGATGTCATATGCACTGTTAACGCTCTATAAACCCAGGGAAAACTCTGCCGTAACATGATTAACAGTGCATTTACAAATACCTCTAATGAAAAGGCTCAACTGTTAGCCCACAAATGGCACAGAGAAGCAGTCTGTTGTCAAAGCTGCCATTTGACCGATTGCTTTAATGCTTAAAAAGTACTGAGTGTTGGTATGTGAATGTTTATGTGCAGGTGCTGACAAAAATCGTATGCTGAGCCAGGTGGTGCGGCCCCAGGAGCCCTTGTTGCGTTCTCCGCTGAGGGCTGCTCTATCGGATGAGAAGCCAAGCCACTGGAAGGATGAGGAGCGCAGAGGTGCCGGGGACAAAAGGGATACGCGCAGCCGTCATGAGGACCCGGAGCCTCGTGTAGAACGGATTAGAGGAGGCGACAGACGAGGAGAGCACCTTGCAGACGGCCCATCTGACTCCCGTAGCAGAGGCAGAGAGCAGCGAGAGTCTACGCCGCCTCCCCCTCCTCCAGCCCTCGCACCTGGCAATGAAGACACCGCTGGCCCCAGTCCCACGAGGAGGGCAAAAAGAAGACAAAGTCGCAGAGGAAGGGCTTGAAGAAGGGTCGCAAAGAAGAGGAAATAGGCGGTGGCAGCAGCAGCAGCCTGGCTGGGGCAGGAGATCGTTTCAACCCCGAGCCCCCAGCCAGCGTTCCTGCAGATGGGCCTTCACCCATACTTTCACCCAGGAAAGTGGCCAAGAAGAAGGCGCTTGAACGAAAGAGGAAACGGTCACGAGAATCTGATGTGTCTGATGAGGACTCATCTGCCCCTCAGCCACATAATAAAAGGAAGAGGGGTCCCCGGACGCCACCACCCTCAATAAGGCCTGATAATCGAGGTACTGGAGCCAACGCAGAGCCATCTCCTCTGACCAAAATGGACAATTTCAGTGACTGGTCAGATGAGGAGGTCACAGACCGAGGAGCACCGCTGGAAACGCAAGCTCCACCGGCTCCTGCTGAGAGGACTCCTGCTGAGCCTCTTAAGAGAGGGGTTGGTCCCAGGGTGGGCAGGGACAGGGAGCGGTGCAACCCTGCTCCCATCGCCCCTCTGCTCCCCCAAGATCCCTCGATATTGATGCAGACTCTGCCTCCGCAGCCCCTCATGTCCCAGCCCATGCTCCGCAAACTTCCCCCAGAGCAGGCACGCAGCAGCAGCATGGGAAGCAACCAGAGCCGCGCGTCGTCCAGACGCCTGCGATCACCCTCCAACGAGTCAGCCCATCGAGATGATCCGCAAGGTCCACGAGCCCGCCGGGGCAGGCTGCAGGGCGCCAACTCACGGGACCGAGAGAGGGAAAGGGAGAGAGAACGGGAGAGAGACAGGCCGGTCGTGAATGACCCTCCAGTGGTTGAGAGAAAGTCTCGAATTGACCAGTTGAGGAGAGGAGAGCCCAGCCGCAGCACCTCCTCAGGTAGAGAACACTCAACTCTTGACACTACATTGCTGAACATGAACATCTATTTACAATAAACCTTTTGTAATCTCTGATAGGATCATGCTTAATAAAAGCACTCAACTCTGATCCCAGCCTAACTTATATGTCTCTTTTTTACAGACCGACAGGATTCCCGCAGCCTCAGCTCCAGGCGCAGCTCTCCTGACTCTGAGAGGCAGGCCCGGTCCATGTCTCGCGCCGGCTCCTATGACAGTCGCGAGCGGGAGAGAGAGAGGGAGCCATTTGAGCGGGAACGAGACCGAAAAGACCTCCGGCCTCAGCCGCCGCTGCCACCTCAGCCCCAGCAGCAGCAGCCCCTGCTCCTCCAACAGCCCCTACAACAGCAGAGAGACTGGGAGCCCGAACCTAGGGACTGGCCTAGCAGGGGACTGATGCGTCCAGGCCGGGAATCTATCCTGAGGGAGCGGGATATCAGGGACAGGGAACGCTTACTCCCTGAAGGACAATTTCAGCAGCATGAACGGGAGCGGGAGAGAGACAGAGAGAGAGACAGTAGAGGTGACAGAGGCGGCGATCGAGAGAGGGAGAGGATGATGATGATGGATCTACCGCCTCACGGGGACCCCAGGGTCCCCGGACGAGGAGACCTGAGGGGCGATATGAGAGGAGACCTGCGAGTGGACATGATGAGACAAGAGAGGGGCGACTATGAGCCTCTGCTGCCAAGAGAAGCCTTCAGCCCCCCAGAGCCGGAGAAACCGAGCAACAGTCACCATCTCATGGGAGAGCAACGGGAGCTGGAGAAGACGGAGAGCATCGACGGTAAGGAGATCAACACAAATTGCTCACTTTTTTTTCCAAATTTCCAGCGCAGAGTCAAAGAAATCTTTGTGTGCCGTGTTCTCAGGAGACGATGATGGCAAAGAAGATGAAGGCCAGTCGGTGGCATCTGTGGGAGAGGAGTATGAACCAATCAGTGATGATGAGCTGGATGAAATACTGGCTGACAGCCAGAAAAAAGAGGATCATCAGCAAGACGATGAAAAAATTACAGGTACTAGGAAATAGCTCTTATTTATGGAGAATATCTATGTGGAAATTGATTTTTGTCATCCGTCCTTTTTTAAATTTGGAAAAAAAAGTTTTTCTTCTGCTTGAGGGATTGATTGGTTTCATTCCCAAATTGTTTGAACATCTCAGGAAATGTTTTGCTAAAATGTAACAGATTTTGAAATTCAGTATATCATTAAATGTTTTTTTTTAATAAAATGAAATGATAGTACACTAACTTTTTTTTAAATAAAAAATAAATAAAAAGTAACCTCTCCAACGCCATGTGCTGACAGGTCCTCTTGATGTCATTGATGTGGACTGGTCCAGCCTGATGCCCAAACAGAAGCAGGAACCCCGGGCAGCAGGGGCAGCTTTGCTCCGGTTCACCCCAGGGGCCGTGCTTCTTAGGGCGGGCATCTCCAAGCGACTTGCTGGGCCTGAGCTCCTGGAGCAAGTCAGAGAGGTGTGCAAGTCCGAGCTGGATGACCCCAAAGGTGAGAGTTTCGACATCTTCAGCAGCATTTAACATCAGTGCTTGTTGCTTATGTTTCCTTTTTTTAAATTTGTTACATGATTTTATTCAAATCAACAAAACTAGTAATTTTGTTCACAATTTATGATGGGGATCATGATAATAGACATTACTATACAGCATGTGTTCTTCCTTATCTAGGATGAAATGTTTAGTTTAACTGAGTTTAGACTGTGTTTTTTTTTTTTTTTAAGAGCAATTTGTCTAAAACATTGTCAACTCTGTCCCGCCAGATGCTGACAAGCTGTTTGAGCATGACCTGGGGGCCCTGAATATGGCAGCCATGAACAGGCGGGTGGAAAGGGCCGGTTTACTGAGAAACCTCGGGCCCTGTTGCAAGGCCCTGTGTGCCCGCAGGGACTTCGCCATCCGCCGGCAGCTGTTAAAGAATGACAAGGTAGATGTCAACCAATTACTGGCAGGACAATAAATTAAATACTGCAGTTACTTTGTGTCGATCTCAGCTACATTCTCAGCAGCTTCTCTGGACATCATTTCCATACGCTGACCATACAACTGCATTGTTAAGAGAGATGGGTTTTTAAATCTACTTCTCCTTCTTCAGGGCCAAACCAAGCAGTACCCCACTACGCCTGTGGTAGACAACGAGCTGCTGCAGATGAGCATGCGTCTCTTCAGAAGGACCATGGCTGGCCAGGCCTCAGGGCCCGAAAGGTCCGACAGCGGGTCAGCACCGGCCGCCGAGGTCGCTCCAGCTGGTAGTAGTAAGCTCGGCACAGCACAGCCTGAGGTGTGTGTGTCCTGAAAGAAATGGGTTTAATGAGTCAAACACATGAAAGTGAACACTTCTAACGCTCCCTGACTCTGTCCCATTCCATTTCATTCATAGCCCTTTTTAGTTGTGGGAGGAAATAATGGAAAACAGAAAAATTGTGAATCTTACTCAGTAATGCTTTTACATGTTTTTGATGATCTGCAAGTCCTGTGCCATAGACTACTGGACATTCTAGCCTATGGAGGTGTGTAATGAACCATGTATGAGCAGCATAAAACACACCTAAAATGACTTTTTGTTTTGTACATTGCAATGTTTTAGTGCAGCTTTCTAATAGTCAGTCTCACCTGCCTAACCAATTTGAAATGACTGTTTTGTTTTCGTAATATTGTGCATTGGTTACAACGACTGTGCATTAAAATGCTTAGATGTTGATTTTTGTGACGGGTCTTTTGCTTTGTATGAAGTGAGTGTTCAGCCTTTAAATGTGACACTTGATGTTATTACTATTTTTGTTTACATCATATTACAAATTATCTGCAGTGCAAATCTCAAGCATTTGCTGCAGAGTGTTACTGACCAACAACACTGAAAACATCCTGCAGAGACTTGAATGAAGGTTCTTCGTGAATAAGCACTGCCAAACTATTCCTTCATTGAATGTAATTTGTTTATAACTGTCAGTCGTTGAAAACATAATTGCTTTTTGCTTGATGTGTTTGTTTTTGAATGGTTTGGCAATGTCTCCCTGAAATGAACTCAAGTGATTGCAGAGCACACTATAGACTGCAGAGTACCACATCTCCAATACTGCCATGTGGAAGTCCTCTCCTTAACATTCACCAGCCCAAACCATCCAAAAAGGAGCCAAAATGTTCCCAGTAGGAAATGACACTAGACTGCTTAGATAAAGAAATGACTGAAAGGATAATGATATGAACGCGTCTCCTTTATGTGTCCCAGTGGTTGACCGTCCAGAGTCACAATAAAAAGACTTGTGCAGGTGGATAAACTGAACCTCGGGGATGTAGTTGTATCAACACTCTTAGTTCAACAAGTGACACTTGAAAAGTGCAGGTTGTGCATGCTGTGAGGTCTTGGACACACATTCAATGGACAAACCAGCTTCAGTATTGCACAAAAATGCCTAAAGAACATAAGAATGGAACAAAGCTGTTATCTTAGAGCCCTGGATTCAACATGGCACCTTCTCCAGGGCATGCAACTGTGACTTGAAATCTGAGTGACATTACAGACATGGAGCGATTGGGCTCTGGTGTAACCTGCTTTCTTTTAGTCGGATCCTTAAGCTGTTGTAAAACATTTTTACTACTACATATTTATTTTGTCTAAGGATCAAGGTCAATTTTGAGATGTGCAAGTAATGATATCTGGTTTAAGGCTGTATTATTTTTTTTTTACTGTAAAAACCGATGTAGAATGACATTGTAATGACTTTTTGCCAGATAAGGACAACTGGGGACCTGAAGGAATTAAAATGTAGTGCAAGTTTATCGAGATTATCACATTAAATTACCACAATGAGCTATGAGGACAGCCATTAGATCCAAGCTTTTGCATTTAGAGGTAAGTGCTGAAGTTTACATAAAACCACAACCACTTAAGTTTTTTTACCCTAAACTTTTGACAGTAAGTCTGATGGTGTAAATACACAATTTTATAAGTTGTAAAATGGTGTTAAAATTACAGCTTTTGGGCATTATTTCTTTTAGGTTTGACACTAGTGTTTGATAAAGACTTAAGACAAGATGGAGGTCTCAGCTGGTTGTAGACCTCATACCCCTAACACAAAATAAAAGATTTTTTTACATTCTGAATGCCTCGTCTTATCCTCTGTCTTTAACATGGTCAGAGCCTTGGATACAGTAAGGATTCTCTGTGTGTGTCATACAATTGCAACGGCTGGTCTAACGTGATTACCTAATTCACAAGAATACCACACAAAGGGCAGCTGACATTGTTCAAAAGGAAAACAAATCATTACTGCATACCTCACTCTATGACGTTCCTAAACAAAGTCAACTGAAATTAGCAGAATATAGACGTAGAACATGAACACTATCAATATATTTATTTCTATAAAACATTTTTTTCTCCCCTCCGCACTCTGCAGTCAGCCTCAGTAACAAGGCCCCGGACCCCCCACTGACATTTAAGTAACCCCATCCCCCCCTAGTCTCTACCATTTGCATTACCTACGTCCTGGACTATACATCTGTCCATTGCACATACTGTGTATTTTTTGCACTCAATCCATTTAACTACTTTTTCTTACGTCAAACAGCTATGTTGTGTGTGATATATAATATATATAATATATATATATATGTATATATATATATATATATAATATATATATTATAATATTATGTATATGTATATAAAGTATATTATTCTGTGTTTATTGTTTATTTCATATTAAGGTTCAATATGTGTGTTTAAATATGCACCAACCACCAAGGCAAATCCCTTGTTAGTGTTACATACTTGGCTATAAACCCTTTTTTGCTTCTGATTTAAATAGTCTGATGATGCAAAAATGTACATATCCTATCCTTATCTTCATTATGTCAAAATCCTCCAAAAGGTACAACAATATTTACATTCTATTAAGTATCCAGTTTCTTTGAAGTGTATCTAATTTTCTATTTCTCACAGCTCACAAACTGGCAAAGTCTGTCCTCGGAACCCTTACTCGTACATTTGATGTTGACGAACAATATATAAAACGGACCAGTTTCCTTTACCCACAATCCTTCGCTTTAGGTCCGTCCTTCCGACTTCCGCCTCAACTACGAGCCGAAGTGAGTATTTTTGTCGGAAATTATATTTCTACAATCTATCACCATCCTGCGGTTTTAAAGACACAACTGGCCACATTCTCATTATAAATATACATATTAGTGATGCATTGTCCTTTGTATTAGGTTTTTAGGGATGGTATCATATATTTCAAGACATTTGAAAGCAGCGAACTGTACGGCATTAGCTCCACCGGAGTGGCTTCAGTTTGCCTGGCTGTCCAGTGCTCATTTTCTTTAACCTAGAAAACGTGTTATAGTCTAACGTAAAGCACTGGTACTAGTTCTAATTTTCTATTTTAACGTAAGTGCTTTTAGCCTGCAAGTTAGCTTGCGTAAAGTAACAACATTAGCGCAGAGATGCCTGTGTGCTATAAAAATCCCTAGTTGAGCAGATGGTCGCATGGGTGTATTTAACGTGAGCACTTAGCTTTAACATTCATATGCTCAAACAGTAAGGTATGTTTGGTTCTAGATGGCCCCAACCAAGAAAGGAGAGAAAAAGAAGGGGCGTTCAGCCATCAACGAGGTGGTGACCAGAGAGTATACCATCAATGTCCACAAACGCATCCATGGAACGTGAGTACTGCTCTGGGAAAGCTTGTTTTAAGGGACATAATGCACATCCCGTTTCACAGGTGTCTTGAAATTCTTTACCCAGACTACTCAGATACAATGAAATGACGGCGGTATAACAATGTTATTTGCATGAAGTTTTTTTATCCCAGTAAGTGTCATAGTATTTGATAAATTACAAAATAATTATCAGTATTGCAATTGATCAATTTGTTGTTTTCTTCTTGCAGGAGTTTCAAGAAGAGGGCTCCCCGCGCCATCAAGGAGATCCGCAAGTTCGCCATGAAGGAGATGGGAACTCCCGATGTTCGCATTGACACGCGCCTCAACAAGGCAGTGTGGAGCAAGGGTGTCAGGTGAGGTGATGCACTGTAAATACTCGTATCTGAGCATAAGGAATGACTGCCCACAAGTATAAACCTACTTCCACTGCACACTGTCCTGCCTGTGCCACATCATAGAGCAGGAAAGAACATGGTTTGAAGGGTTTCTGTGACATGGTGTAATATAGCATAAGTGCATTTCTGTCTGACAGTCATCACTTTACTCTTGGTGACTGCCACCAGCTTGTATTTAAGATGTGTGACAAATGTTACACACAACAAATAACAAACTAGAATGACTGACCATATGCACCGTTTGTCATTGTAATACTAGATGTATAAATCTAACAACTTTGTTTTTATAGACTTTTTTTTTTTTTTTTTTTAAATAAGGGGCAATTACATTCATGAGGGGAGAAAAAAATTTTGGCAGAAAAATCATAAACGAAAATGTCTTACTGTCAGCTCAGACTTGAAGTACACTCCTTTACGCCCAGGGAGGCATACGAGAGTCACTGTGGTTGATGAGTTTAGGAGATGTGTAGAAAGTAAACATACTTGGAGTGCTGTATTTGATGGATATACAAGGTGATTAGAGGACTTGGTGACAAATCAGATACCTTGAGTGGGGTGTTGTAGTCGACCAAATCAAGCTTGGGTGCCGTAAAACCTTGAATGTTTTGGCAGTGCTTGAAGTGCAATATACCAGCCTGAAGTGAATGTGGACTTTAAAAGTAGTTGACATCTTGTTAGGTCAGTGTATCTTTTTTCTTTTTTTACACTGAAAAATGTTGACACTCAAAATATTTAACTTAAATTGGCGCTGCGACACATCTGCTGGCCTATGTCATGGTTGCATTCAGTGAAGTTCGTAACCATCACGTTGTGTGTTGTGTAGGAACGTGCCGTACAGGATGCGCGTACGACTGTCCAGGAAGCGTAATGAGGATGAGGACTCCCCCAACAAACTGTACACCCTGGTCACATACGTTCCTGTCACCACATGCAAAGGTAAATACACTAACTGATTTTCTTATTTACCTACTGAAGCAAGAATGACATTTAATTAATATTTTCTCCCCTCTTTTTTTTTTTAACAGGTCTGCAGACAGTCAATGTTGATGAAAACTAAACTCTGCAAGTCGAATAAATCCATTAAAAGGACTTTATTTTCTTGTCTTTATTTTAGTTTCTGCACTCAAATACATGTCATATTTGGGGTGTTTCTTAGATTTGAATTATTAGTTTTATATCATTGCAGAGGAATGTACATGGAATACTGTCCACCTTACAAATTGCATATAGAAGTCAATTAGAACCTAATTATATATACTCTGTTAACAGAAATTGTTTGTAATGACATGCTTGGTGAGAAGACTGCTCCTACCTTTTCACAGTGATAAGAATGTTTCATGAATGCAGAGAGACCTTGTCCCTTTCTGCAACAAAGGGAATGTGTTTCAGTATGTCTTCTGTCCTGTCTTGCCATTGAGGGCTGATACTATGGGATATGTATTACAGGGCTTTTTTATAATACAAATGGGATAGTAGTAAAAAGTGCTTTGTCAGGTCATTGATATGTTCAGCAATGGACACTAAACAATTGAGTCATAGTACTACTCAATTTTATGTGACACATGGAAGCATATAAATCACAATTTCAGTGAAATGTAAACTCAGTTCCTACTTTTAATGCATTATAACTAAAATGGATATGTTTATGCTTATGCCAAAAGTCAGCTATGATTTGAGTGTTGCTGATGAGGTTGGCCTTTTCATTTTCTGTGATCAGGCACGCCATAGCTGTCTCGTCAGCAAACGAAAATGAAATGAATGCACTCAAATCTGTATTAAGAACATTATTTAAAGGACTACTAAGTGCTAGTTCAATGCATTTGCACTATGCATTGACCAGAGCAGGGTTAACACAGATGCTAGAGGGAGGATCCCCAAAAGCTTTAGTTATGGAGATACCCTTCACGGAGGCAGACCAAAGCGAAATAAATGTTTTTTCCTATTTTCTTCTACATCTGGAATAGATCATTGGATAACATGTACACTGCATGAGTGATTAAGCTGACATATTATGAAACACTCCATAAATAAAATAGGTGCAAAATAAAGCCAGGCCAAATAGGAGATGTTACAACTGACCTCAAGTGATTTCATAATACAAGCTGTGACTGTTTTTTGGTGTGGTGTGACGGTGGACAGGGGGTTGGACATATTGAAGCGTTGAGGAAAATACGAGCACTGCACGTGCGCTGCTACTATGCTGTCGCTAGTGGGAGCTACTTGTTCGTTAGCAGTCGGATGTTGTGAAGAAGAACATGGACGCAGCAGCCTCGAAGCGGTGGCATCGTTCAACATTTCCTCAAGAGTTTGTTCAGCTGTGAAGTTGCTGTAACACACCAAGAAGGTAAGACGCCGGGCTGCTCGGGTGCTCGGTCTGTTTTGACATATTGAATTCACCTCACCGAGAAAGACTAGGGTGGTTCAAGTTGTCTGCTCCATGTCTGGGAGGGACAGGTGAGGCTAACTGGTTGGCTAACGAACTGAACCAGCAAGCTAAATACAGTTAACGGTTGCTACTGTTTGTAAACGCTAATATTAGTTTAATATTCATATTAAACAAAGCTGAGCATGTGTGTGTGTGTGTGTGTGTGTGTGTGTGTGCCCAGGTGGGAGCGCCGCCCAGTGTTTCCATGGCCGTCGGCTAACGGGCGAAGCGATGCGGCACCACTGGCTGCTCCTTGGGGCTTGCGGCTGGGTGCTGCTCATCCTGATGTTTGTCAGCAAGTTAATCAGCTTCAGAGCTGTAGATGGTAAGCCGGTGTGTCTTATGATGATTACTACAGTAAGTCACAGGGGTACATGTGCTTAGCCCACTCTAATCTGTTTTTTTTTTTCAGACTATGGAGACCGGGTTGGTGGTCAGAGTTGGACGGTGCCAGGCACCAAGGTGGTTAAACCCAATCCTGTTTCCAGTCCAGAGAAACCAGTTCTCAAGCCATCCGATCAGGTGACTGACGAAGCTTACTAAGATTACTAATTATACTCCATCACCGACTAAGTTTGAAACTAAGTCATTCCCAATTTTCATCATCTGTTCTTTTTTTAAATGTATTATATTTTCTTTTTTTTTTAATTACAAGAACTGTACAATAATACAAAACAATGGCAAACACACACACACAACACAAGGACAAAACAATACAGTCAGTGGTTACAGATAAAAAGACATATAAATGTATGTACTTAGGAAGTCATTGCAATGTCAAACTTTCAGTTTGAACAGTTTTGTGGAAGTTTTCTATTCAGCAGGAGAGGAAAAGTTGTGGAGGGAAACAAAATAAAGACAGCTGAGCAGATTACCGAGTTGCTTTTCGGTGTATTTTGATCACGCTCGGCAGAGTATAAGGTAAACAGCCCCACAAAGTTCACAGCAGCAACCTTGCGGAGAGTCTGACAAATCTAAAGGACAAAACCCCGGTCTTATGTTCTCTTTCTCCTGCAAAAGGAGACCTTGTTTGGGAACGTGCCTAATCTTAGCAAAACAATTAATCTTAACACACAGACAAGTTGGAGCCACCTCTACGTCTTTTCTACATCTGTCCCTCGTGCCTCAGAGTTTTTATGGTCATTTATCTTAGCTGCCAAAGACAACCTGGTGCCGTTCGGTCACGTACAGATCGATTTGTCCTGACTCCATACCTTTATCGATAAACATAGCATAGACAACTGTCTTTCAGACTTTATGGCACCAACCTTCAACTGGTAAATTTAGGGACAAACAGCTGTGATCTCTTCCTTAGCGAGGACACATACAGAATGAATTAAGTGAAGTCATATAACTGAAAACCATAGTAATGTAATAATACGAATAATATTACAGGATATATGAAATCATGCTTAAATGTAACAGTCAAAACAGATCAAAACTAAATTTATTTTAAGAGTCATGGTCCATCTAGGCCATTATCATTACCTTCCATCATTATCAGTTCTATAAAGTCCTTTAGCCAGTGATGCAAACCAAAACAATTTGATGTTGTTACTTTCCAATCCATAAGAAATGTAATTTTTTATCATGTGTTGTGTTACTCAGCTCCCAACAGACACGGTGCATGGTGATCAATCCACATCTCAAATTAAACCTACCATATTTTGGACTCTTGGAAAATTGTCTTATTTCCGGGCAGTGCCATACAATATTAAATTAGTATTAAAGTTTGTCTCCCTCCACAGCCATGCCGATACCATTAGAAACAAGGGTATCAGTCACATTAGTGTTGTATGTGTGTCTCAGCCCTCAGCGGTGCCCACAGTGACAGATTGGCAGTCCGTCGTTGAGAGGCGAATCGAGTTGCTCTCCGCAGTGTGTAAGAACAGCAGCCTCAGGAATTTGACTCACGTCTCCATCAGCAAGTTTGTCCTGGACCGCATCTTTGTCTGCGACAAACACAAGATCTTGTTCTGCCAGACGCCGAAAGTGGGCAACACACAATGGAAGAAGGTCCTCATTGTGCTCAATGGTAAGTAGGGGTTGGATGAAAATTAATGATATAGCCTGGTTGACACAAGACCCGTTTCAGTTAAAACTGAGTGTGGGTCTGGGGAAGGTTCATTCACAGTCCAATTCAAAAGGGGCCTCTGGGTGCAGTTGGACAGACCTAAACTTAACGGTTGTGATTGGTTCCTCAATTTGGAAAAATTGTAATTGGGCTTAAATGGGCTCTTGGCAAGACGAACTTCCAGCAAATCTTAAATTTGCTGGAAGTTCGTCAGGGTTTTCCCAGGCTGTCAAAGATAAGGAACTGCTGATGGAGTACCATTTGTGGTTTTGTGCGTGAGTAAAACATAGGGCAAAGCCCAGAAATAAATTAAATCTTTGTAAAACGTAGTGCTGTATATGTAGAGTGACTCAAGGTCTGTTTGTTAAAATTAATTAATTCAGTTGATGACTTATGCTATTAACATTTGCAGGAGCATTCCCCACCGTGGAGGATATCCCAGAAAACCTTGTTCATGACCATGAGAAGAACGGCCTGCCCCGTCTCTCAACGCTCGCGCCGCAGGAAATTACTCACAGGTTAGTCAAGAGTTACAGGGATAAATGGAGACGTGTCAGGCCCAGGTAGCACCATGTGCTTGTAGTTACTGTGAATGGATGACAGTTGAGAGCGTTGTTGAGTAGTTACCAAACGTTTTTTTCTGCAAGGTCCCCTGTATTTAAACAAAGGGGTGACTGACAGACAGATTGAACGCACAAAGCACAGGTTCTCTGTCAAGGTGCGAGAGAGAAAGAGAGGTGGGCCATAATCGGTTTACCAAAACAACACTGTAATCAGGCTCCGTAGATCGAGTTGTGGTCACCACTAAATTTTTCTTTTTTTGTTTTTGTTGTGGCGTTTGGTGTGCCTTCATTGTCTGCTTTACGCTCACAGCGTCATCCTTTCACTGTCTTGTCCATGCTTTGCTATGGCAGTGCTGCAGAACCATGCATCAATTATTTATATTTAGCCTTGCAGTTTGGGTACCACCTGCTCAGTTGATGCTAGTATAAGAGCCATTGTAAGGCATGTGATTTAGTATTTACGATAGTCAGCAAGAATGCAGAAATGCCCGCTGTGACAGTCCAAACAATGAATACAAATTTCACCCTCAAACCCCTATGTGCCTCCACAGATTAAACACCTACTTTAAGTTTTTCATCGTGAGAGACCCTTTTGAGCGCCTGATTTCTGCATTCAAGGACAAGTTTGTGAAGAACCCACGCTTTGAGCCGTGGTACAAGCACGACATTGCTCCAGCCATCATCCGTAAGTACCGCAGGAGCCACCGCGACAGCGACCTCGCCGCCTCCGGCCTGCACTTCGAGGACTTTGTCCGTTACTTGGGTGACGTGGACGGCCGCCACCGCATGGACCGGCAGTTCGGTGAGCACATTATTCACTGGGTGACTTACGCAGAGCTATGCGCACCGTGTGAAATACACTACAGTGTGGTGGGCCACCATGAGACACTGGAGCAGGACGCCCCCCACATCCTCAAAGCAGCAGGCATCGACCATCTGGTGTCCTACCCCGCCATTCCTCCAGGCATCACCCGCTATAACAGAACCAAGGTAGAGCACTACTTCTCAGGCATCAGCAAGCGGGACATCAGGCGTCTCTACGCACGTTACCAGGGTGACTTCCACCTATTTGATTACCCAAGCCCAGACTTTCTACTGAACTAAACTGATTAACACTGACTAAAAGACATGTTTTCATATAAAATCCTCTCAACATGTTTGGTTCACTGAGACAGAGACGTGTAGTAGCTGACTTCGTGTCACTGGACTAACAGACCTACAAGGCTGGTATGCAGTAGAATGTTCTTATTTTAAGAATAACTGACATAGTATGGCTGTTGGTTGTATTTGCAATGACTTTTTGATAACTAATAAGTGGGCTGTCCACAAACCTGTAGTGTCACCATACAGTGAATAGAAAGAAAGTGTTGCTGCCAAGGTTTTGATGTGAGTACAGGCACACGGTCACATAATGAGATTTAGCAGTAATATAAAAGCTGCAAAATTGATCATTGTGTGTGTGTGTGTGTGGGGGGGGGGGGGTTAACATAAAGATCAAATACAGGTACAGAACAGATTTGCTATCTTATGTCTAATGTTCATGAATGGATTCTCCTTATAAGTCAAAGAAATGCACTCCAGGGTAATGCCAGGGATACAGGCCCGTTACCCTGTAATGTAGCTAATATACTGCACTGTATGGCTTCATCTAGTCAAGGAATACGATGGACAATGCTATGTGTTTTGACATGTCTTTACTGTTGTTCTTGCTATCGTGCTTGACATAGGCAAAGAGTCTGTATCAGGGATGCCAACAGTATTGTGAATGGCAAGAATATAATGCAAACTAATTGGACATAGATATCTTTCATTGATGTTTTAAGAGTTGCAATCAGTGTTAACTTGTTACCATTGTTTTATGCAAGGCATATTAAAGTCATGTAAGACTGTAAATTACCCTTCAAATATCATGAGGGTTCGGTCCTGGCCAGACCTATACTGTAGCTTTTTTGGTTGGTCTGCCTTTACTGAAACTGACAAAAGATATGAAATGCCTGTCACTCCATTTATTAGCTGTTACGCTACACTGGGTCATTGGAAGGACTTTGGCACTAGATTTTAAAGGATGATTTTTTTTTTCTTCTCATATGTACTGTGTAAATGTTAACATTACTTGCAACTCAACATTTGTATTACATATTGCTTTTTATAATATTAACCTGACACCAACAGTGTCTCAGTTGTAAGACAGTGCTGCCTCCCAGCAACCACCTGGCGACCTTTTGGACAGGCGGTCATAATACAGGAAAACAAAAGTTGGTAATAAAGTTCAATGTGAAATAATGTGTGGGTTTTTACTTCTAACTAGGAGAAAAGCAATGCTTAAATTTCATTTGGTGTGAGGGCTATAAAAGGTACATATAGCATCATGTCACACTTCATTTAGTGTGGATGTTGCTGCAATAATATAAACAATCCACAAGGGGGCAGTAAACCATTTAAAATTTGACCACTTATTTATTATGAGGTCACAAACCCTGTTGATCCTTGGATCAAACATCACATCAGATTTTTGACATGATGTTGACATTTAAACCATGAGAATGAGGGCAAAACAATAACTTCATAGGAAAGTCTCAGCAACAAACATGTCAAGACCGTGCTGTGTGGAGCCGTATTTACGTTAGTGTCATCTGGATAGGTTTACCTTGTAGAAGAAGGATTTAGGTTCATTAATGGACCTTAAGCATCAGTAAAGTGTTACATGAGTGCCCTTAGTTAAGACTGTGTGTGTGTGTGTGTGTGTTGTGTGTGTGTGGTGTGCTCTCCCCCCCCACTGCCAGGTTACCTCTCACATCCTGTCAGACTGGTTCCCTGAACGCTGAGTTGAACTTTGTTTAACAAAAGGCTTAGCTTTTGTTTTATTAAAGAATTAGTGTTGAATAACTAAAACAATGCGGCTGAACATTTGTTTCTGTCTGCAGTGGACACAACACCATTAACACGCTGCCTATTGTATTTTGTATTGTTGGTAAAGATCCATGCTGGGGAGTACCAATGTATTTAAAAAAAAAAAAAAAAAAAAACCTCCCCTGTTTATGTAACTTGTGTGTACCATACCATATGTGGCTGTATACTCTTTATTAAACTTGATCGTGCTTTGAAATTACGGAAAGATAATGCTGAGCAGAAGTTAACCTAGATCAATGAGAGCACTGCAGTTTACTTTATAAGTAGCACCTTTGGGTGCACGGCTGAAAGGCTTTTAAAAATTCACTATCCTGTACATTGATTTGCCATGATGGGAAACTGAGGCTGCAACTCAGGCAGAAAGAATACACACTTCCTGCTGGGACTGAGCTCTAAACAGTGTCAGTATGTAAGAGGTTAGAATCAGAAATCAGAGCTGCACAACATCACTGATAAAACAATGTGGTAACATACTATTATTTAGCTATAGGCCTACTATATCCCTATATGAAGAAGGTAGTAAAACATTTCAACCTAAAAGCCAGTGTCATACATTTGGCTTGAGTAATGATGACATTAAGTAGTGGTATTTGTTCCTCGTGACCCATGCTGCTTTGAGAACCACTGCACTAACATACCCAGCATCACTTCTGAGATTGCTCACCTGCCACACCCATGATTACCAATATTGACACTCGAACATGCGCATGTCCATGAGGATGCTGTGCGGTGGGGGGTCCGCGCCTGTCTGCCTCTCTCCATCTGACCTGCCCTGATGCTTGTGGTAATTGTTTACGTACTAACATGCACGTTGGTATACAAGTGGTAAGGGGATTCTGTGTGGATAGTGCATTAAAGATCACCTCGGTGTCCATGCTTGGTGTACTGAGGCCCAGCCCTTGTCTATCTGTGTGAAGCCGACCGGCTTCCTGTGTTTGTGCGATTCTCAATAAAAGCTGAGTCAAGTCAGACAGAAGCAGACAGGATTAAAGCGGAAATTAGGCACTTTTTCTTTCAACATACAAGATTTTCGATATTTTTTGACTTGCAGGCACTTGGGAACTGTATGATACAATTTATATCAATAGATCAGGTTAATATAAATTAAATGAGTCTTTATGGCCTATGCCAAATTCTTTTTCTTTTCATTTTCTACCTAAAACATTTTTGCTCATTTATAAAAAAAATATGCTATTATTCACCAATTATCAAGTCAGCAAATTGCCTTGATAATGCCAGTGGTAGACACCACATTCACTCACGCATGTAATGTATTCATGCATTTCAGTATTGTACTTAACCAAACTAACCGCAACATTTTGAGGCATGCCCTACACTTTGTCTATTTTCATTTTATGCTGCTTTTAACGACTCTGCTTCACTTCATTGGGACATCTTGCTAGTTCTTACTCCACTTTATTTATTTTAGAGCTTTAATTACTAACTGATTTGAAAACATCTGATGTGTCATTCTCAACAAAATTAACTGACTTATGATGGGTATATAGGCATAGTAATTAAAACAGTAAAGTGATGCTTACACATTAATGCATCATTAATTGAAATCTAATAATATAATGTACAAAAATGGGGAATTCTTCCTACTAACACTTACTACCTCTACTTGACTTAAAGAGTAGTGAGTATTTTTCCATCACTGGCTAATGTAAGCACACTTTGCACACAGGGCCAATGCAGTTTCAAGTTTTTATTGTAATATTATCAACAACTAAGCAGTCCATGGCAATGAAAATCTTTGATCTCAGGTTTCCTCTGACAATGATAATAATTATGTATGCAAAGTAAAGTATGAATGACAATCTAGGGCTTAATTAGTGCAGAAGATTGTGGATGCAAAGTGAATACTGAATACAAGCTGAGGACATTTGAAAAATAAGAGAATTAGTGTATTGCTTAAATTCACATTTATCACAATGTAACGAGGAGCTCAGTGAGGCTTTTACGCTGAAAGTCTTAGGCGGAAGTCAAGGTTTTCAGCCTAGCTTGACACCAGTGGCACGAGCAGGGAGAGAGAGGAGAGCGGACAGGGAGCCCGCTGCTGCCACCTCAACATGGAGTAGCGAGATCCCCGCATTTAGCTGAGAAGCGGACCCCACGGAGAGGAATACGCGACGGACTCTAATGTGATTTATCCACCGAATTCATTTCAAATGATACAGCCGAAATTATCTTTAGTAAACGCAAAGGAAAGCTCTGCTTTTATTTGAAAGATGGCGAACGACTCTCCTGCTAAAAGTCTAGTAGACATAGACTTGGCTTCATTGCGGGTGAGCGCTGCCGAACCGAGCCTATGTTTTTTGTTTTGTTTTGCTATCTTTTATTTCACGTTGCTCGGTTAACCACATGCCCCCCCAGTCTGGCTAGCAAGAGCAAGTTTTAAACTGTTCTCATATGTCCCTTCTGGTTGGAGCTGAAGTATTGAAAATGACCGCTGAGCCAAAGCGAGGTGTTGCCAGTGTCTGGTTTTCCTTTGTTCGAGATGCGTTTGGCATGTAGGGTAGACCAGGGCGCAACAGCTGGCTCCCACTGCACAATGTTGGGTATTAAAAAAAACACATTATAATTGCTATTTATTTACACAAAATCGCCTTTCTGTCTTTTTTCTTTTCAGGATCCAGCTGGGATATTTGAATTGGTGGAGGTAGTTGGAAATGGCACCTATGGACAAGTATACAAGGTTGGTTGGAGGCGCAGTGCATGGCCTGTCCTGTTTTCACTGTGAATGCTCCGGATTGCCAATGTTTTCCCCCCCCTCATCAAGCCTGGGAACAAAGATACTGACATTTCAAAAACATGTCTTGACGATGGTGCAATCAGACCACATCGTGGGCGATTAACGTTAACCTGAAAGAATCAGAGATGTTATGTTAGAGGTTCTACTAATGGTAGTTTGTTTTGATATCAGTCTGATCATTGTTTAGCTGAACATGTGTGTAAAGAGTGAATCAGACAGTCTAGTGTCTGATGCATCACCTATCTTGCATCACCTGCCTTACCGAAAAGTAGGTGAGAAGGCGAGGATGGAGAAATGATATCTGTCATGAGGCTAATCCTGCTGGCCTCACGCTTTTGTCTGCAGCACATTCATTTTTTTTTTCTTTAAACCAAAACCAAATTTCATATCCTGTTTAAATCAGTTCAGTGGATGGGAATCCCACTCTGGGCCATCTGCTCTTGGTGTCATATTTCTCTGTTGGAAATTAACATTGCGGCTGTTGAAAGATATTACCAAGGAGGAAGCTAGAGAGACACAGCGGGTGCTCATGTAGGAGTCAAAGATGTGGTCGATGGCCTTGGATTGAAGACACATCTGTCCATCTGCCTATAATGTTGCAATGGGCCTCCTAGTATTGTTATTGATGCAGCTAGCTAGTCAGTAGGCTCCATTTTGTTCCCTGCTGCTACACTGTAAGATGACATTCACCACATGCCTTAATGGTAAGTAGACATCTAGTTTGCTAAGCTCGGTGCAGACTGTTAATAGGCTAGTAGAAGCAGACTATCCCCAAAAAAAAAAAACATCAATTTGCTTGTGCACTTAGCAGCAAGCTAAGCTGAGTATTTAATTCTGACAGCCCACAGTGCTCCAGTGACCTGCATTCAATCCCCTAGTGCAGTGAAATTCCAGGGTCCCCACCGCCTGAACTCACAGAGCAAACCCATCTGTGTGCATGTGCTCACATGATTGCCACACCTGAAATCAGCCCTGTGCAGCGCAGAGAGAAGGAGCGGATGATTGTCATTAGGAAGTGTGATGCAGCGTGCTATCTTGCCACCAGATGGTTTTGAGCCGGGCGTATGGGACAGAGAATTACTGCTTCTCCCTCTATTTGTCCCTTTAATCTCTCGCTCCATTCACTGTCCGATGCTAATTCTATTTGCGAGTGCTGCTGTCTGGGAAGGGAGCTTGTACAAGAGAGGGCTGTCAGATTAGCCTGCAGTTAACACAAGGACATGGTCGTAACAGCCTGAATGAGCTGAGCCAAACCGTCTGTACAAAGTTATAGCTTACTGTAGCCCAATACAGCTTGCTGCAGTAGCCTTTCAATCAGCTGTCGGTCACTGCATTGACTGTCATGTTAACCAGTTGAATGGGCATGTGGCCTGTGGTGGTGGTGGTGGTGGTGGGGGTGGGGGTGGGGGGGGGGGGGGGTTCAACTGGTAGAAGAGCAGCTGTCCAGTTCCAGACAGAACCTGCCCACAACTCTCACAAAGCTGAGTTTGTCTACTCGCTCTTTGGGTCTCTCAGTCCATCAGTCAGTTAGCTCCTCAGACAGGAGGAGTTTGTCCGCAGGGTTTCAAACACCAACCGACTAAATAATCCCAACAGGCCCCCAACTGAAAACTGGGTGGAGTTTCATTACCCTCTGCGGCCTTTTCTGCTTTGTTAAGCACTTGGTCACAGATCGCAAGGCCCTTTTTAGATCATGTGTGACCACGCTTCTTTACTCTTTGATTTGTGGTGACTTTTGATTCCTTTGAGACATTTTCCTTTTAGCTTTTTTTAGTTATTTAAGGAAAACTGTATAGAATGCCTGATCTTGAGAAACGTGGACTTCAAAGTTGGTTTTCACAACAAATGTCAAGTGTATAAGTGCAGTTTTTATTTATTTGTTCATTTCATTTCTATTTTTGCTATGATAATGTAAGGAGAAAAGCCTATTGGTTTTGCAAGCTTTCACTGACTTATACTTTGAATAGTTTTTCGTGCATTGCTGTAAAAAGGATTTAAAAAAAAAAGAAGTGCTGTAGAAAAACATTCTCCTTATTTCCACAGCATAATAGAAATATAAATATTTCAAACCAAACTCAAATATAGACCTAATTAAGTCCTATTGCTGCTGGCCTAGGATCAGATCCCACAAAAAAAATATATTTCTATATCTCTGCTGTGTCGCACCACTTGCAGCTTTACCCAGAAAATTAAAGAAGCAAGCTGTTCTCTAAGACCTGAAATGCCATGTCAAGGTTCTTGTGGCCATGCTGTGCTGCAGGCTCTCTAGCTGTACTCTCTGCCAAGAGGGCAGCCGTTGCCCCTGGAGAGGTGCCAGATTACAGTCAACTTCAGAAAACCCAGCACAGCAGAATTTGACTGATGGTCAAAAAGCACATTTTCATATTTTGCTTTGGTCAGCTGGCTTATTGGAATGTGAGCTCGGATCTATATACAGATTGATCACCCTTCTGTACTGTATTATTATCATTAGTGATTCATTCATTTAAAAAAAGCATTGCGGTCATAATCTTGTGCTAAAAACTAGCCCGCAAAGATGCCAGTGTTTTAACCAGATTACGCTGTAAACCAGGGAATGATCTTTACCTCCGTGTTTCTTGCAAATACCAATCCACCGGAAGCATTACACTATATGTGTCTCACGTCATTAGTCGTTCAAAAATAATGCATTTACATCTACACTCTCTGAAATCACTGTGAGACTCTCTCTGGCTCAGCATCTCATAAGATAATGATAAGATAGAAAAAGACAATTCCTCAAATTGTGCGTGGTATGCATGGAAGATTCCCTCTGCTCTACAGAATGGCCATATATAGTCAGGCCCGAGGCTCCAGAGCCCCTGCTGACCTGCCTCCATGCCTGCTATGCATCCGAGGCTGTGCCACCATTATTTTCAAACTGTCATGTCCCTATGTTTCACGTGCATGCGTGTGTTAGTTAGTTTAATTTTATTTCTGCGGCATGGCAACATACACACATACATACATACACACATTACATATGTACAGCCATCTCAGACTTTGAGCATCATCCTTATTTACCCGATCTATATCTGCTTTTATCTTATTAAACATAGTCACGCTGTTAACAATAAAAAGGACAGTAGAAGACAAACACAACTCATTTACTTTCTCATTCAAACACATGATACAGATCAGTTTTTCTTCTTCTATATTAACATTGTCCTGTTTCAACAGCCAAAGGTAAAACACCAGATCTCACCTGGGCACAGATCTTTTCCTTTTAGACAAATTATATACAACCTAATTCTCTGTGCCATATTCAGGTTTTATTATTGCAGAAATGAGTAATTTTGTGTGTTTGTTTAATGGTTAAAATCCATAGTGAATTGACTTTGACGAGGGGGGGGGGTCTATTGATGGTCACCAGCAAGGCCATTTGGCTAAATACCCACAACAAGCATAAGTATCCGATGGAAAGATTATTAGTTTTTTAATGTGCACATGCACTACACTAAAAACACTCATGCCATATACTAAAGACAAATTTCCTCCAGCAAGCTAATTCTGTAGCTCAGCAGCTCCTCCTCTCCCAGTACTGTCCTCCCATCTCCTTCTTTTGTTTTCTCCCCCAACCTTAGGGACGGCCTCGCCCTGCCCTCAGGACAAGTAGCTGTCTCTCCTCCGGGGGCTAGCTATGCCTGATGGTCACAAGAGGGGGGGAGCTGCTGCTGAGGAGGGAGCTGAACCTCTCCTGCCACTGCCATATGGTTCTGGCTGGGACCGGTGCTTAACCCAGTGCCGTAGTTATCAGCAGTCAAAGCAGCAAGGTCCTTTGAATGTTTGTTCAAATCGTGGATTTTTATGAAATAGGCTGGTGCTGGGATCTTAATGCAGTTTGCAAACAAGTGAACGATGCTTCCGATGGCACTTCAAAATCAGTGATGCCATGTTGGCACATCAGCTCACTGCAAAGGGGTCGGGAGATGCTGTCTGATGGTCTAATCCCCACGGACACCGCTGCCATGTCTGGGAAGTATCCAGCCTCAGCAAGACACAGCCAAGCCATGTCCAGCCGAGCCTGGCTGATATTGGATTATTAGACATCAGTGTTAATAATCCAGTGTTGGTCAATCACTGTCATAAAGTGCGCTAGTAAAATCCAGCAGAAGCCTTGTGATTATTATTTTAATATGCAGGGATGTGTGACTATTTTGCCAGTCAAATTAACGTTACAGGATTTAACCCTATTAACGACGTGTTACTGGCAGAGCAGTGTATTAGATGTCAGGCTTGCCTAATGAATAAACCGTTGTTTAGAGCTCATTGGTAAAGGTCTTGGGAGCTTGGGTGCTGCATGGCTGGGTAGCTCTTAGGTCAGAATCAGGCGGTATTGAATGTGTCACCCATGCTGCAACAGGGGCCAGGTTCCCATATTAAGTCACACTTGCGCTCTTTTTCTATTATCTACACACTGTTAGGACACAGGCTAGTAGATACATTTAATTGTGCTCTTTTAAAATACCTGAAAGGCACGTTTGAAACATTTTAAGCACAAGTTGAAGCAAACACACACTCGAAACACACACTCTTCCACTCTGCATCCTCTCTAGCTGACACAGTATGCATCTCTTTTGCCCCCGTCTCCCCCACAGTGACCCTCTCCCTAATGGGTGTCACAAGACCCACAACGTCCTCTGACTGGCCACGCTGCCTGAACAAAACTCTCTGTGTCTTCGGTCCGCGAGTGTGTTCATGCCACTGTCTGTGTGAAGCTCATTGAAAACCTCATTACTCGAGTGGTGTTGAGATGAGACACAAAGGCGCTGGCAAGACGAGACAGTCTCTTGCCTGTCTTTCCCCCAGCGCCTTTTCTTGACTGCTTCTTTTCTCTTCAAGACCACTTCTTGTTTTAATGTGCTAATGTACTGAGTCAAATAGATCCCAGCTCAAATCATTAATGGTATTTTCTCAAGAAGAGTAAATTCCTTTTCTTTTTAAGACCCACACAACTTGCTCTCATTCCTACCACATGCTCCGCTCATCCTCTTGTTTTTGTTATTTTAATGACATCATACCTGGGCCAAAGGTGTTTTTCTTTGTGAGAATCCCTTTTACATCTTTCCCTGCTTTAAAAACCTGATGGGAAAATATTTGATGTGCAATAATTAAATTTCTGTTTGGACAAGGCTCCAACATGCATTTTTGATCCTTTACAGCAGCCAACTACTGCACTGTGATCAATAGACGTACAGGGCCATCAGCGGGCCTCCTGTTTTGAGATTTATCTTTCCATGTGTGCTCCCTCTTCCCATTCACACATCATCTTTTCCTTTTCCCAGCTTCTCTCTTCATCTCTGCACTCGCTTCCTGCCTTTTATTCTCCGTCCATTCTCATCACTGTTTCTTTCTTTGTCTATGCCACCTCTTCCATCCTTACTTCTCTGGAGAGTGCTGGAGTGGAGGCAGCATGGCTGTGTGTGTGAGGGAATTGGGTCAGTGTGCTGGAATGCAGCAGCAGTATGAAGTGGAAGAGCCCAGAGAGGCAGGGGCAAGGCACTGCCGTGGCTCTCATGTGCTGCTACTTACTGCCGATTGATCATTTCTTTCCCCGGCATTCACCTGACGTGTGCGCTGTGGAATGCGTAGGCATCTATGTGTGTACTCAAGACTTCGTATCGTTGCTTCCCAAGGTAGATGGAGGTTGTGACCAGCTTATTTCTCACTTTCTATCCACCCACCTACTCACTCTGCCAGTTCAAATGTCAACTTAGATCTTCACATGACCCTGCTTGGGGGGGTCATCCATCCCTCATTACCACCGCCCTACCAGCTCACACCCCACGACGCACACATTCCCACTGGTGACCTTTTGAAGAACCAAACCATGGCACCCAGCAGTTCTCTCCCACCCTTGGTGCATTAACTAATGATAATATGAAACAAAGTTAGTTTTGCACCTACATGGCTAGTTAAAACACATGTCGCTCAATTTCAGCACTCTGTTGTGCAATGGCAGTGTGAGCCAAGTTTCTTGTTGGGGGGGGAGTATGTTTACCTGCTTAGAAAGCCAGCCAGCATTTTGAAGTAGTTGCTAAGTGTGATTGATCTTACATTAATGTAAAAGGTATAGAGCGGGAGAGGTTCTGGTCAATCAGGATGCAGAGGATACAAGCCTTGTGGAGGAAGTCTATGGGAAACCGTACTCCCCATTCGTCCACACCGACTCTGTGGGCAGACCACTAACAATACTGCTGAGCATTACTGCTCACTTCTGTTCAGTGCAAATCCACCCTAAAACACAAATCACTGGTTTTATAACAGTATCTTAAACTGTTTTCATGTATGCTTTTACTGGCACAGTTTTTAGTTTATTCATGAAATAATGCTCATTTAATAGGAAAGTTCAAATTCTACAAACTCCTAATGTCAGCACCCAGTTTAATAGAGTAGCCAGTTAGTGCCTTGCTTTTCAAGTGTCTAGTCTTGAGTGAGATTTCTTCTCCAGTGTTGTTAACAGATTGGTATATTTTGTTTTTGGGTAGATTTTAACTTATTGTCTAGGCTAGGCTCTAAAGCCAGTAAGTCAGTTAGTGGTTTAGTGCTGAGCTGGAGAAAGGCCAGCAGCACATCTGGCCATGGTTAAGAGGAGCTGCGATGGAGGAGTGGAGATGGAGGCCAGGGAAGACTGAGTGAAAGCTCAGGGCCTTAGATAACCCCTCCACACACACGCCTAGCTGACTGCTTCTAAGGGGGCCCTTTAGGGCCTAGCCGCAGCCATCCCTTGATCCACCTAACAGGGGTCCAACCACAGGACTAGAGCTGAAACCATTAGTCGATTATCCATTAGTCTATCGTCAGAAAATGTGATCGGCAACAGCTTGATAAATAATTCATTTTTTTTTTCTTCAGTTTTGGTAATGGTAAACATTAGATTAGATTTACATTAGATTTGTACTGCTTCTCAAAATGTTAGACTTTTGACGATTGATATAATTAGTACAAAATAGTCAACAGATAAATCAATAATGAAATTATTATTAGTGGCAGTCCTAATATAGGAGAGTTGGCCTTTAAAAAGTAGAGAATGTAAGATGTTGTCTGTCAGTTTTGATGGGAGGACATGAGACCAGTTAGCATAGACATTACTGTATATTAGTTTTTTTTTTTTTACAAAATTTGTTTTTGAAATTCAGTGTGCCAGTCACTGCTCTATGTATTGTTACGCTTAATGATGAAATAACCTTGTGCTGGAGAAGGGCATCATTTATGGCTTAGAGGACTAAATTATTGGTATTAAGTTAATAGTGGTGTAGTTATTGTAGAATATTGCAGAATACTACTAATGCAAAGGAGTGCCAGATCCATACTTACACTTGGGAGCATGGTTGCAGTGCCTAGTGCAATATCCTTATTTAAAAAAAAAAAAATTGTTTATGAAGAAAGTTAATGAATATTGAGTGATATATTGTTGGAATCAGCTTAAAAAAAATCCCGTATAGATGATGCTATTATTGCTTATTATTATCTTATTTTAGATAACCATAGATATGACATGATGATAGTTTATATGATAGTTATGTCAGCCAATGAGTAACTAATTTAAATTGCATTTTTAAAAAATGCCAAAATTATATATCATGGTCACACTTTTGGATTTGCTAGACTCTCAAATATCCAAATTGTATTGGCCTGAAAAATTGGCCATTGGTCGGGCACAATTGTAAACAAATCTTTGGTTAAAGGATGCATAATAGTCAACATAAAAATACTTGGTCAAGACTGAAAGTCCACAAAACTACATTTACAGCCGCAGCTATTTTGGTGAGTGATTAATTATTTATATAATTTTCACGTTAAAATGCCAAATATTACTCGGCTTCAGCCTTATGAGAAGTAGCTTCTTTTCTTTGTTTGATGTGATAGTATGAGTTTTGGACATTTGGTCAGACAAAACAAGAAATTTAAAGATGAGGTGATGGGCGTTCTTCTCCATTTTTATTTTATTTTGTAGAACAATTTTTTTTTATTCTGGGAAATCTGCAAATTAATGGATGATGTAAATAATTGTTAGTCATAGCTCTAATCTGCTTATCTACTAAAAATGTTTAATTTACAATCTGGATGAGAAATAGCTGATGTTGACTTTGGCACATTCCATCATTTTGTTTGCCTGTCCCTCTTAGAATAGCCTAGTTTAAAAGTAGATTTTAAAATCTATTAAGCATATTTGGCAACATCCTTTCCCCAAATCGAAATTTCCCAAAACGTGCCTGTTTTTAATTTGTGCCGATTCACAGCATTTGTAAATCCTTGAGCAGCTTTGTGTCAACCCCAAGGTAACCGCTCAGTGTTTTCCTTTTTTCCCCAGCACAATGAATGGATGAAATGAGGGGATTAAGCATGCCACTACACTTGTGTGTAACCCAGCCACACATCCCATTTCTCATATGCTAATGTTGTGCAACCCAGTTCTGTGGTATCAAGATGTAATAACCTTGTGGCCAAGATAACCCTATCTCCACCCATAAGCTGAGCGATGTTTGTGTTTTGTATGACTAATGTCTTCAGGCTTACAGAGAAGGAATCATAGCACATTCATATCCTCATCCCCTGCTATCTATTCCAAATGATGTATCTTTAAATCACTGCTGAACCCAATGTAAACAGACATTTTTCTTAGGCTTTAAGTGGTTTACACACACATTTATTTAGGCACTGTTAACTGTAAAATTGTAAGAATAACTAGCTTTGGTTTAATTACAGCTAGGGCTAAGCGATAGGGAGAAAATCAGATATCACAATATTCTTGACCAAATAACTCGATATTGATATTGCGGCGATATTCTAGGATTGACAATTGGCGCTTTAACAAAATATCTTCACACTTAGATTTTAGATAAATAATCATCAGTAATGTGGACATAATGGAGTGGAACAGTCTCGTAAGTTCAAAAAAGTACATCACTTTACCGTAATGCTGCCTTTAAAACCAGTAAAAGACAACACTCATGTCATATCCCGATATCCAAAATCTAAGACGATATCTAGTCTCATATCACAATATCGATTTATTGCCAAGCCCTAATTACAGCCAAAAAGTGAGATAAATGGTATTGTTAGTATCAGTGAGCTGTATCCCACAGAAATCTGGATGGAATTCAGAGTAAGCTGTCGTGCTTAAAGGAGGACAGTTGACGAAGTGCAGGGACACAATTGGCGTTTAGACACTATAATTTCCGACCTCTTTTCTCCCGTTTTTAATATTGAGAAAGAGAAAGCAATTGTCTGATTTTTACACTATTTACTTCTGGAGGTGCAGTGTTTACACCTGGTGTTGGGTGTGGACTGGAGGACTTTAAGCAATATGGATTCTTGTCATAAGAGAAAGTGTTGTGGCAGTGAATCAGTGTTGACACTCAGGTTGGGGTTTGTAGCTACAAACAACATGGAGATTTATGCAGTAACGTTATGCTGTGTGAGTGTGTGTTTGTGTGTGTGTGTGTTTTATTGCCTATAAACTTTTCATTTGTAAGAAGAAGGATGTGATATTTCTTCCATCAAAAGTTACACTGGCTTGCTTTAGCTATTAAAAGGGTTTCAAATTAATTTCCTGCTGTTCAACTACTTGACTAATTAATTAATTAACTACTTGTTTCAGCTCAGTAATAAATAATAGTTTCCAGACTTTCAGAGTAATAAGTCAGTCATAAATCCTATGACCAC
The DNA here is from genome assembly GCF_008692095.1 of Etheostoma spectabile. Classification (NCBI taxonomy): domain Eukaryota; kingdom Metazoa; phylum Chordata; class Actinopteri; order Perciformes; family Percidae; genus Etheostoma; species Etheostoma spectabile. Next base: position 13,801,586 of record NC_045756.1, on the reverse strand, counting down.
CAGTTAACTTTTCACTGAAGGACAGTACAAGTGAACTTAAGGCAAAGGGATGAGGTTGACAACGTCTGAGTTCCTCCTGGTAACACCTGTGACCAGTGTACCCAGCAAAGGAGGCTGCGTCGGCACGAGCAGCTAATACATGGGGAGCTGACAGCCATAATGTCAGCTTCACTGTTGTTGTAGTGGCAACCCTTGGGATCAAAGTGGAGAGTATTAAAGGCATTGTAAGTGTCCCTCTCATCCCCCTCTCCTACCCAGTGAAAAGACAGGGGCCCCTAAGCCTGCATGGCTTTTATTGTCATAATCCATACAGTTTCAGTTGACTGTGGAATGCACTGGCTGAGATGGTGGTGGTGTTCGTGGGGCTGTCCACATGTGTGTCTGGATGTGCATTAAGTTGTGTACTCCTCCTGCAACCATGAGGTCTGTACAGTGTATTGATGTATGTGTTTCTGATACAGTTGCTGCAGAGACACAGCAGCGCTATCACTGCAGTGTTGTCCTAAAGAGCCAGAAGGGGAATACCCACACCCAATTGGGCCAGCTGCTGAAAAAGTCCCATGCTTTATCTCCTCTTTGGGGTTGGGGATGGAAAGGAGGGGTAGTAAAGAGGCCTCTATTTCGGTCCTTTGTTTATGTAAGGAGTGGCATTAGGGTGTTAGGAGAGCAGAGAAGTCTGGGAATCTTGAGTAGATAGCTTTGGAACGATATGCTCATCTGCGGCACTGTATATAGTAAGTTTACTTGTACCGTGGGATACATTGGGCTTGAGATTGTAATCTCTAATGAGAACAATAAACAGTTGAATTTCAATTCAATTCACAATGACATAAAACAAATCACATTTTAGAAGCTGAAACCACCAAATGTCTGGCATATTTTTTTAGTTTTTTTTTTTTTATAAGAAAAGCAATCAATTATTAGGAATTGACAGATGACACTGTGACGCCAAATCTCACGCAATTTAGTGCGAGATTCATCATGGCGGCACCATGCTGCTGCTTACAATCATTGAGTAATTAATGAATCAACAAATCCTTTTGTTGAATTATAAACATGTCTTTTGTATTTTTAGTTTACATTCGGTGTTTCTGTCAGTCACACATGTGCACACACTTCCTTAGTTTGTTGATCATCACTTAGACAGTTAATAAGATTACGATGAGGTTGCCAAGTGGAGTTTGGATTCTCACCTCGCTTTCTCTTCACAGGGACGACATGTCAAGACTGGACAGCTGGCTGCCATCAAAGTCATGGACGTCACAGAGGTAAGGCTAAACAATAGATTGTTCCAGCTGCGACATTACAATGTAAGCATGTGCCGTAGTAGTCATAGAAGTGGTATGCTTGATAGAAAATGAACTAATAACAAAGTTCTTGGGTGTCTGTGCTCTGATTGTCTGGTTCATATTTAAATCGGTAGACATTCCATTGGAGATGACGCCTAAATGTTTTTGAGCTTACAGAGGAGCAAATGCCACATTCTGTAATGAGTCCTTCCCCCCCATAATAAAGAGCATGGGAGGGGTAGAGGCAACAGGATACTTATTGAGTGAAGTGCGTCATTAAGCGGCCAGCAGGCTGCCCTCAGTTGCGGGAGGTCCTGTCTGCAGATGAGAGAACACACACACAACGCACATATGCAGCAACACAAAGTAAAATGTTTCAGAGTAGCAGTGAAGGCCAGCCGGGCCAACCGCCCACACGACCATAATAATAATGGAGGTACACACACATGCACCAATAACCGGCTTTACTGGTGGATTCTGGAGTCTAGTGAAGTAGTTGCACTTGTGGTGTTCATCATCAAAGTCTTAAGTCATCACCTAAGTTTCATCAATGCATGACTGCAATTATAAGGACACATATATCGTTATTGGCACTGTCATCAACATAACCCTGAATAAGGCTACTGACGCTGTGGCAGATGTGTGACCCCGTGCTCCGACTTGCCTGTTGCCACTCCTCAAGTTAGCCTACATCATAATGAATCACGAGTGACACACTTATTTGTTAGAGAGAATATTGCCCAACCGTTTCCTGTTCTGTGTGATAGGACACTACTCTAGGTGTGCCTTCTAGACATGTAGTAACTTATGGGAACTTTTGTGAAAATCTGTTCACATGAAGCAGGTGCCCACTGAGGCTAAACCTGTTTTGCCATACTTTGTGAAAATGAGTGCTGCAGTTGATATTGGGTGTGTACATTTAACATTTAGCTTGTGTTGCAGTAAATATCCTAGACGACTATCATAAGCCATATTTTATTACCTGCACGTGATTGAATGATTCATTTATTTATCTTCATCCCTAACATGATAAAGCTCAATGGTAGATCATATGCTAATCAAATCTTTCACTGTTTTCTGAAATTAATAGCCCAAATAATCAGTTGATTCATTTAGAAATTGCTCGGCAGATTCATCAGTAATAATAATTGGCAGTTAAACCTCATGGTCACTCATTAGACAGAAGTACATGGACAGATGGAGAATATATTCTTACAGATTTTGCATTAAGTAATATCTAAAATAACTTTAATGCTAAAACATCAGTGTGTGGCTAACCCAACAATATTTTGACTTAAACTTAAGAGTCATGCTCATCATCTGTTACCTGATGATGACGACCATCATCATCATCATCATCATCACTACCACTATGGTTTAGTGAGGCCATGTTGCACTCTCTCCTCTGGCCTGGCTGTAGAGCTCATCCACAGGCAGGTCACTCTGACCCACATTCTCCTCCCTGTTCAACATTCTCAAATCATGTGCCGTCCTATAGCCCTGAAGCTAAAAATGGATGCCTTTCTACTTTGGCTTTATTTAGTTAAATATTAAAAGCATTTCTGATCCTACTGGTATAGAGTTGACTACACGATTTGGGGCGGATAATGCTTTTGTTCTTGTGTAGATGCTGTGTACTCCTCATAATCAATTTGGGACCCAGCAATTTAAACACATGTAAACATCATATTGTCTTTGTTTTGAATTGTGCTTTTGTCATATTCCAAAAGTTTTCAGACTAAGAACATGGCTACCTATCTGGACTGTATTAAGTTGATTAGTTTCAACTTCGAATGTTGAAAAAGACATGAAAACAAACAGAATTTTTACCCCCAAAAAGTTACACCCTGAAAATCAGAGTTGCGTCAGAGTAAACTTGTACGTATAATCCTCTACGTATATACGTGCCAACTGAGCTATTTGGCCACTGTTCCACCACTTTTAACATTTAAACCTTTCGATATTTTGTCTTGAATTGAATCTGCAAATATAATGCATTAATGCTATGTTGAGCTAGTACTACATATTAATAACCTTGTGTGTGTATTAAGTGTGTGTTTCCTCTCATATCCTCCGTGTTGTCATTTGACAAGCCTCCACTCCTCTCTCTCTCTCATCATCAACATCAACGTCAACATATGATTGTGTCAGTCTTTCCTTCTCCGTGTGACTTGTGGTAGCGAGGCTTTCACAGTCGGGAGTGTGATAATCCAACAGCTGCACAGCAGAGAGGGGGTAGATGGGAGAGGGAGGGTTGGAAGGGGGTGCGCACAACAGAAAGGCTTACGTCAACTCAAACGAGTCATTCAGCAGCAGAATGGCCGCCTGCATAGACGGCCAACTGCCATTTTGCCATAGGTGATACATGCGCAAAACCCAGTGTAGTAATATGTGCACCTGGCATCCCCTTTTCTCTTAATTTCACCTCATTTTTTGCGCAGTGCAGCCCGTTGATAATTGAAATAAAATCACTGTTAACGTAACGTGTAGCCTGCAGTGATAATGCTGTGGTTTCTGCCCCCCTCCTCCCACTGTACCTTCTATAGGAGAGGCCACGGAACCATAAAGCAAAGCACTTGCGGGGGCTGACCCCTGCATCTGTCCAATTAGTGTGTCACTGTTAATCATTGTCAAGTTGCTATTGGGTGCAAGCGGGGAGTTAGCACCGCAGCTAGTTGTGACCTTTTTATCAAGATGTGATACTGGACAGGTTTGCTTTTATTCCTTGAACTAAAGTCCATTTCCAACAGAAACTACAAACACTGCATTAAAGCTACATCTGGCAGTGGATTTCCCTATGGCGTTCAGTATCTACAGGGCCTAAATGTCATTATCATGTTTGTTTTATAGGTTGCTTTTTAATTTTAAAAGGCATCCCTTTTCTTCTGATTTATAGCTCTTCCATTAGTTGACCCTATGCCCATTATGCATGATATTTACTAGGTTTTTGCATGTAAATGGTAAAGGCAGGATTCTTAGCTTTCCTCCCAGCTCTAAGCAACTATATTCAGGATAATGTCTGAAACTAATTGATATCTGTTGGGAATTCGCCATCGATCTAATTTATAATTAGTTGCTTTGTTTTTTTGTTTTGTTTTTTACAAGGGATTACCGATAATGGCTACTGTACACATCAACTCACAATGAGACTCACTCATGCGTCATTAATCTCTAAACAAAGGACTAATTTGCTAGTAGACAGACGACTCCTACTGCATTGTCATATTGCTGGGTCCCAGACGAACGCTGAATAAGGCCTAGCCAGACCGAAATGAAACCACACCACATAGCTTTGGCACTTGCTGTGACCCTAAGCGTGGAATGGAATTCATTTGAATCTGAAATTAAATGTCACCCAAATGATGATTAAAGGCCATTGCCACACAGTGATTATTGTATTTCATCAAAAAGATTTTCCAGTGGAAGGACAAAAACACTATTGTCTGTTTATACCTCTGTAATGTGTTTGTGTGTTTAGGATGAAGAGGAGGAAATTAAACTGGAGATCAATATGCTGAAAAAGTATTCCCACCACCGAAACATAGCCACCTACTATGGTGCTTTCATTAAGAAGAGCCCCCCAGGACACGATGACCAGTTATGGGTAAGTCCTCAAATCCATTCAAGATATTAAGGTTAAGTAGGAGGTATGGAAAATATTGTAGCTGCCATGATTAGCTCTTCCACCAACTTTTATTTTTCAATTAACTCTACGATCCTAGCCCTCTAGTATTTTCAATTTGTGTGTAATTAATTCATGTCATGTTGTTATTGTATGGCCATGTATCACAGACTTCTCTTCTGATGATTCATACCTGATTTTTAGTTGGTAATGGAGTTCTGTGGAGCTGGTTCGATCACAGACCTGGTGAAGAACACCAAGGGGAACCAGCTGAAGGAAGACTGGATCGCTTACATCTCCAGAGAGATCCTAAGGGTGAGCTAATTTTCCTCTCCTCTCCCACTCATGTCCTCTCCTCTCCCACTCATGTAATGTGTGTGTGTCTGTCTGCTCCTCAGGGTCTGGCCCACCTTCATGCTCACCATGTGATCCACCGTGACATCAAGGGCCAGAACGTCCTGTTGACTGAGAACGCTGAAGTCAAACTAGGTGAGTTGTTTCTCCATGTGTTTGCTAACTTTTCTTCAGACCAGTGTCTGAGCTGTACAACACTTGGTTGACTGTGATTACTCTTAATTACTCTCTCTAGTTGACTTTGGCGTGAGTGCTCAGCTGGATCGGACAGTGGGGAGGAGAAACACCTTCATTGGCACCCCTTATTGGATGGCCCCTGAGGTCATTGCTTGTGACGAGAACCCAGATGCTACATACGATTACAGAGTAAGAGCCTCCATACATGTCTTAAGCACTCAAGACTAACAAGATAACAAGTAGTAACAGTAACAGCAAAACGGGTGTATCGCAACTGTAAACACCTTGATTTGTCAAAACGTGTGCACGCTGTGGTTTTGGTTAATGGCTGTTGTCTTTTCTTGCAGAGTGATCTGTGGTCTTGTGGTATCACAGCTATTGAAATGGCTGAAGGAGCACCACGTGAGTACCAGTATTTCTTAATATAGTAGTTTTTGTGTTGGTTCAGTCTGTTGAATTCTTAATGGTGTTTTGTGCCTTCTGTGTCTTCTTCCAGCACTTTGTGACATGCATCCAATGCGTGCGCTCTTCCTTATTCCAAGAAACCCTCCTCCCAGGCTCAAGTCTAAAAAATGGTGAGTACCAACTACAATAGGTGTGTTCTTTGTGCATTTCTATCCTTTCCAATCCTCTCCCACCACCACCACCACCAGCCTTATAAATGTTGAAACAAGTTTTCATAAGATGTTTTATGTATAGCCTTCCTACTTTTCCTCTTAGTGCGTACTGTCGTGCATTTTGATTTTATCTCCAACCTCAGACTAGGCAGCTGCAGAGGCCTTTTCCTCTATGCTTTGCTGCTGAGCTAAACATCTGTGGTACACCTGCTCTGGCAGTCTCAGCCTCTCCTGGCACACACCGCAGCGCTGCTCTGGACGCAGTGCAGAAAATCCTTCTAACTTTTTTTTCCCTCCGCTAGCACTAGAGCTGAGATGAATTGCTTTCTATTTTTAAAAGAAGTTTTAGTATGGCCTGGCTTCTACATTATGGATCCTATCTTGCATTAAATATTAGATTGTTGTGCTGTTAGATTGTTTGATTTTTAAAATTTGTTTGATTGGGGGCAGGTGCAATGGTGATGATAATTTAATTATACTGCGCCCCATATTTCAGAGGTTTCATGGTTTATATGGGATGAAAGGTTCAATGCTGCCTGTCCACATGCATAAACCTCAATTCACACAGAAAACCAAAGGCTGTGGAGTGTTTGGAAGACATGAAGCGAGTGAGTGTTGCTAGGACTGATGGGTCATTTGTAATCAGAGCTTGTTTGTAGAAATGTCCATTTTACTTAGGATCCTCGGATGGGCTCTATGCTTTCACGGCTAAAATATTTGGCTGGCACCCGCTGTCTCTTTTTATACGTCACCCTCTCTGTTATGCATTGTTTCTCTCTGACTCTCCCCTGCTCTTCCTCTACAATCCCGGCAGGTCCAAAAAGTTTTTCAGTTTTATTGAGGGCTGTCTGGTGAAGAACTACACGCAGCGCCCCCCCACAGAGCAGCTGCTGAAGCACCCGTTCATCCGAGACCAGCCCAACGAGAGGCAAGTCCGCATTCAGCTCAAAGACCACATCGACCGCACCAAGAAGAAGAGGGGAGAGAAGGGTGCGTCTGTTGGTCTTTGTCTTCACTTACCAACTCTTTGCTTCCGTTTTTTATGTATTACCACTGAAATCTCAAGTCATCTCTCAAGCCAGTTTCTGGTGTTATTTTAACTTTTTCATTTTCTCTTGTACAGATGAGACAGAGTATGAGTACAGTGGCAGTGAGGAGGAGGAAGAGGATCCCCCAGAGCAGGAGGGCGAGCCCAGGTATGCTTTAGTAGTTATAGCACTTGTTAAAACCCTACTTTTTGAAAGACATTGCGATCTATACCCGGTGTCTTTCTTATCTAACCGGCATGTCCCGATTCCTCCCATCGTCCAGCTCCATTGTCAATGTGCCCGGTGAGTCAACGCTGCGGCGCGACTTCATCCGCCTGCAGCAGGAGAACAAGGAGCGATCAGAGGCGCTCCGCCGCCAGCAGCTCCTCCAGGAGCAGCAGCTCCGGGAGCAGGAGGAGTACAAGCGCCAACTACTGGCCGAGAGGCAGAAACGCATTGAGCAACAGAAGGAGCAGAGGAGGCGGCTGGAGGAGGTAGGATGATTAGGTCATTTGCTTCTGTCATGCAGCTCTCGAGATGAGACTAATCTGACTGCCGCAAAATCATGTTTTTGTCGAGAAATGTTGACATTTCTTTGTCTTCTGCTCCCACAGCAACAGCGGCGTGAACGGGAGATGAGGAGGCAACAAGAGCGCGAGCAGCGTCGCCGCGAGCAAGAGGACAAGAGGCGCATCGAAGAGATGGATCGGAGACGTAAAGAAGAAGAGGAACGCCGGCGGGCTGATGACGAGAAAAGAAGGAACGATCGTGAACAGGTCAGCTTTAAAATGGTTTCTTAGAATGTCTTCAGTCCGGGCGCCTGGTTAGCTCTCCTGGTAGAGTGTGCGCCCCACGTACAGAGGCTCAGTCCTTGTGGCAGCTGCATCATGTTCGGTCCGTCCCACAGCCCTTTGCTGCATGTCATCCCCCCCTCTCTCTCTCCCACTTTCCTGACTTAAGCCGTCTTATAAATAAAGGCAATGAAAGCCAAAAAAATAATCTTAAAAAAAAGAGTGTCTTCAGTATAAGGAAGAACTCGCTATGGACTCTGGCACACTGATTTCAAGATGGACTGGAGTCCATTCACACCAGATGGGTGCAATTTGCTAGTTGTTTAAAAAAAAGAAAAAAAAGGATCCTTTTTAGTGAGTTTCAAAATTCTGTAGATCCTTGTGCAGTCAGGGAGCCGATTATGTAAATTGGATGTTGACTGCTGGCTTAAACGCCTATTGTGATTATTTGGATCAATATTTAGATCACGATTAATTATGATTATTTGTTGATTTTAACCAAAACAAATTTTATAGTGACACTATAACTGCTTTTCACATTATGCTACATTATGATATATAACTGATTAAAAGAGCTAGGGAGAGAGGGGGAGTGCGATGGACGTACTCACAGAGAGACAGCTGACTCATTATGAATGGGTCCAGCAAGCTCAGTCTCACACACTATTACTCTATGAACTGAAGTTAGTTGCATTTATAAACAACTTCTGTGTTTTTTACCATGGCCGCCACGATAGCAGAATTACCAGCGGAAACACGGGTACAAATACAGGTTTGCCTCTCCTCCTTAACAATATACAGCTGTGTTAATAATAATTAAAACTGTGGACAAATGTCAGAAGTGGCACCCTGGAGCCCCGTGAGCTAACAGACACTAACTAGCACTGGTCACGGCTGTTGTCTGAAAAACAACACAGACGGGACAAAATGTTGCGTTTACTGGTAAACCTTGTGACCGAGGTATGACTGCTATCTGTTGTGGGATTTTCGTCACGTTACTCTGTCCTCTGTGACTGTCTACATCTAGAAACTAAGCAGGGAACAACTCTGACTGGCTCATGATCAGACAGTGGTTTAAAGAGCAGTAGACTGGCTTTGAACGTTGAATGAACAAAATGACGCATTTAAAATATAGCTCGATTACGCAAATTTAATCGTGTTAAGGCAAAATCGTGATCATGATTAAAATTTGTTGTGCAGCCGGACGGGACAGGCAAAGAACCTAAAATAAAATCTCAAATGGAGATGAAATGCAGGACGTAAAGCTGGTTGGACATTTTAAAAATTACATTTGTGCCTTTGCTTTGATTGACAGGAGTACATCAGACGTCAGCTGGAGGAGGAGCAGAGACACCTGGAGATGCTGCAGGAGCAGCTGCTCCGTGAACAGGCCATGCTGCTGGTCAGTCCTCACACACACACACACACACACACACACCACACACACACACACACACACACACACACACACACACACACACACCAACACCACACACACACACACACACACACACACACACCACACACACACCAGATGCTGCCCATATTATTATTATTTTTTTTTACATAGTTCAGATTACAGTAATTTGTGCATCAAAGTTCAGTAAACCACTGCAAATAAAAACACATTTCCGTGGTTTTGTTATTAGCTTTTTTAGGGTCATCTTTAGATCATAAAATTGTTGAATCATTTATACGAAAAAGAAATGTTTTGTATCTCCACTTTGTCAGTGCATCCTCTTTCTGTTCTTCACATTTTGCATTATTATAGTAAAGTCAACCATTTCAATAATTTACAGAAAGATTGTAACGCCAAACTCTTCTGCATTTATTTATATTTTATTAGGTTTATTCTGTTTCCCTCAGTCTGACCCATGCATTCTACTTGTAATTCTACTACAAAACACAGGTTGGCTTCACAGTCAAAATGGCATTACTGGGTGTAATAATGGGGAAAATGCAGTAACAAATTATGCCAAAGTATGTCTGTGTACATGTGTTTTAAGGAAAGGAATTAAAAGAAGGCGCAGATTTTTAGTTAGTTGGTTTGTCAGGCCGACACATGCTGCCAGCTCTCCCGTCTCTTCTCACCCCCTTGAATCAACCTCACACTCTGCAATAGGAGTTCAAGTGGAGGGAGCTCGAGGAGCAACGCAAGGCCGAGCGACTCCATAAACGCCTGCAGCAGGAGCAGGCCTACCTGCTGTTGCTTCAGCACGAATCCAAACAGTCGCCTGGCGACAAGACCAAACTCCCTTCAGACCATAGCAAACCTCCACAGACTTCCTCCCTGCCCCCTGACAGAGTCCTCAACACAACCCCTCAAGCTCAGGTCCTTGACAGTACTGTTTTTGTAGCAACATGCTCATATGATTCCTCCAGAGCACTTCAGACAATCCCCTCAGACAGCCCTAAGTCCCATGCAGCAGTGCCAGAGAAGACTGACTCTGATGAGACATGTCCCAGCCAGCTCTCAAACTCCCTCATCCCTCCTCACACTGAAACCCCCACTGACTCTGAACCTCGCCAGGCAGAAAGTTTGGAGCCCGATAGGCATGCAGAGCCTGTCAGTCATCCTCCTCAGCTTATCAGAGAGGTGAACCTCCTCCTTGGCTCTGTCTACCCCGCTGCCTGCTCTTTCTTCTTCATGCTTGTCTTCCCACAGCCTCAGTGACTATGATAATAGAGGTGGTGCGAGCAGTAGATGATGGTTTTCTTTAGCCCAAATAGTTGCATTTCATCTTGCATTTTCTGTTTTGGATGCTGTGGCATTGTTCCAAAGCAAAACCAAATTTGTTACAACGCAGGCCCTCTCAGCCAGACCCCTTTAAATGAAACAAGTAGGGGGGTATGGTGAAGAATAGAGACCCAGAGGCTCACAGCAACCAGCCTTTTTATGTCCTGAAGAAAACAGAGCTGTTCTTCTCCACTCTCTCTTGGCACTCACTCTCCCTTGCACTGTTGCTAGTCTCCTTGACTACTAAAACTGTTGGATGTTTTCTTAATTTTCACCTAAAGCAGGCTGAGCAAGAGAAAGAGAAATAATTAGTTTATAGGTTGTGGTGAAAGTGGAAAAATAAACAAGATTCTCAATTGACATCTTTTAGGTTCCATTTTCAAATTTGTTTATGTTGTTTCCCCATAGAGATAACGATGATTCATTTCTTGCTTACATGAACATCCTTTAGGCTTTTTATTATTTTTAGTTCCCATAATTGTTCACTTTTATCTACTGTCTTTTGAGTCCAAGTACTCCTTTCATCCTCCTCAGAAGAATATAGTGTTAGGAATTTCTCTTGATCTTTTAATGGCCACCTGTGAAAGTCTTCAGTATGGCTGTTTTGACTCTCAATGTTTGTGGATTGGGCCGTTGCATGTGGATGGCTGAGGCCCAGACTAACCTGCAGGACACCTAAGCGGTGTCTCCCGTCATCTACAAGGTTGTTACGTGTCATTAACAATTATCTTTTCCACCATTTATCATTCAAATGTAATTTCAGGGATGTATTTGTTTGAAAGAGTCCTGTCTCCAGCTCTGTCTGTGCACATTTACCTGTCTGTACGGCTGCCTTGAATGGGTTTCAAGCATGTTTATTATCATTGCCAATAAAATGTTGATGTTTGTCAGTTATATATGAAGGTTTCTGAGTATGACAGCGACTACAACTACTACTGCTGAGGAACCGCAATATTAGAAAAACAAGGAGATGGGAACCATTTTTAATCAGAAACAATCATCTGTGCAGTAACAGTAAATGTGTCATCCCTGAATATGCAAATATTGTGTGCCCTATTTCATGGTTTATACAGACATTTAATCTTTGCCACTGTTATTTTAAACTTCAGAAGTGGTTCCCTTCTACTTGGATTTTTATTTATGTTTTGTCAATCATTAAAATATTTTGCCTTAGTCTCATTCCATCTTTGTCTTGTGCAAACCCTCATCCCAGGCCGACGAGCGATACCGTAAGAACATTCAGGGCTCCCCTCAGATTGCCCCTCCTACCAAGCAGCCCCCTCTGCCTCCCCGCTCCTCTGAACCGTTCTCCAATGGCAGCTCCTCCGAGGCCTCTGCCATGCACCGGCCCATGGAGCCTCAGGTAACTCCTCCTCCCTTGTCTTTTCCTCTTCCTCCTGTCGCTCTCTTCCTCCCTCACTGTTGGGTTTGTGTCAGTTGCAAGGTTTTGTCAAACAGTGAAGCAACAGCGGGGTCAGTTTTTGGGCAGAAGGGTGGTGAAGTGTATATGGAGACTGTTGGACCCATGGTTTAGCCTTTATAGCTTCCTTCTGTGCTCGAACATTTGGGGGCTTAGAAAGTAGTCTGCAATGAAACGTTCTACAACAACCATTTTCCACCAATAATAAATCATTTCTGGAAATATGTTTATTTGCTGTCACTCTCAATTTATTTGCTAAAAATTAAGCCACCACCTGCAGATACTTGGCTTAGCGTAAAGACTGGAAACGGGTGTTGACAGCTAGCCTGGCTCTGTTCGCAGGTCTCGTTTCCTTTGCTTAATCTGTTCACAAACTGTAAAAACAAGGTTGTGGTTTTAGCTTCATATTTACAGACATGAGAGGGATAACAATCTGCTCTAGCGTACTTTCCAAAATATGGAGCTATTCCTTTAAGTTTTTTTATTAATCCAAAGCCCAGACAATGAATCACATCATCACATTGTGTTATGCTTTGTCTGCTGTATGCATCTGTATCTATCTAAGTACATGTATGTGAAAAGCCACACATCTTCCCCCATGTCTCACTGTGTTGTCTGCTTGTTTCACCTCCTCCTCCTGCCCCCCCCTCCCTCACTCCCTCCCTCCCTCCCTCGCTCCCTAAAAGGTCCAGTGGTCCCACCTGGCTGCTCTAAAAAGCAGCAACAGCGCCGCCCCCTCTCCTCCTCCTCCTCCTCCTCCTCCTCCGCCCGTGGTCTCTCGATCCCAGTCCTTCAGTGAGCCCGGCGGCGTGAACTCTAGCTTTGCACAACTCCACCTGCGTTCCCAGGACCCCCACCATCACCATCACCCATCGCCCGCACGCACTGACCCCCAGCCCCAAGCTCCCCTCCACCACCCTCAGGCCCATATTAGGGCCGAACAACAGGCCATCAGCGAGGACGTACCTCCCAAGGTAAGGAGCTGACGAGGCCCCCCTACTCCCCATCCCTTTCCTGCCCCCTCCCTCGTTCACTTCTTCTTCATGCCAATCACTCGACTTATCATTCTGTTTGTTTGTGTTTGCCTTGATGTGTTCTGTCTCATTTCCTTCAACATTGAACACTGTTCAACTACTATAAGCTGTGATTAAATTAAACTAGGAAACTTTGCTTTTCTGTGCCAGCAGGAGACTTTGCACATTTAAAACTCAATAATGATTTAACATGTTGTCAATAAACAACCCAATAAACCAACCTAAATTAGTTCAGTCTGTAGTGGGGTGCTGAAGAGGTGGTACCATCACTAGGAATATCCATGTGCTTTCTTTAAGTGCTCAGTTGTTGTGGGTTAAGAGATGCTTCTGTACTGTATTATATTGTTTGGTTTTGATGCATCACTTCAAAGATTATGTCCATACACATGGCCTACAGGGTTTATCCATTTATAGTGGATAGGTTGCCCTCTCAGTTTCTGTCTTTTAAATTATTGTATTCGATAAGATCAACTGTAATTCACAATGTTATGCTCAATGTCTATAGCAAAAGCATTGAATTGAGTACACTTGTCTTTTTTCTTTTCATACACATACCTGCCAATATGTGAGGACATTTGATTCTGTTTCCTCCAGGTACCAGTAAGGACCACGTCCAGGTCTCCGGTGCTGTCGCGCCGAGAGTCCCCTCTGCCGTCACAGCCCGGCAACCAGGGCGGACAGAGGAATGCTGGCAGGTAAGCAACGAGCCTCAAACCTTGTTATGAGGGTACTTTAGGAGCATTGCTTGTTAATGTGACGTTGTTCTCTGTGACAGTAACGTGGAGCAGCGGCCGCTGTGGGACCGAGTGGAGAAGCTGCAGCCTCGACCAGGCAGCGGCAGCTCCTCCGGCTCTCCAACTCCAGCTCCCAGGCCAGTCCTGGTGACCGCTTTAGGCCACGCTGTGAGTCCCCTGGTACTGTACTCGGCTACATTTCACTACCTCTACTAATTGCTTATTAGCAATTTATCATTATTGCTATAATAACACCATTCTTACGCATTACTATGCTGTGCTGTCTGCTCATGCTCCGGTAGGTTTTCTGCTGTTATTATACAAGCGATTAAAGATCGTTTTGATCTTAACGGTTTCCCCTGACTAACTCTCCCTCCTTTTGTTCCCTCAAAGCTTCCTCCAAATCTGAAGGATCGCCTCTCCAGCGGCCTGAAAATGTTCCCAAAAAACCAGATGAAAAGAACCTTGCCAGGCCCACTCGGCCAGCTGTAAGTCCAGTGTTACTAAAGTGCTGGTTAAACTTGTTTGATGCTGAATAGGTGAAAACTGTTTTGTGTCTTTTCTCTATTTTCTACTACTCTAATTATTCAACCACCTGGTGCAACTTCTCATGAATCCAATGGTTCGTGATTGTTGGGGAACCTCTTAGGGTGATGCGGTAAGCCTATTAAATGAGATTACATTATCACACCTATGCTATGCTTGCACCATTGCCCCACTCATTGCATCAAATGATAACAGTTTGTGAAGAAAGAGCTGTTTCTCCTAATGCAGTAATTCTTTCTTCTATAATTTGTTACTGTCCTTTCTGCCTGTGATGTGATGACCTTATACTGGTGTCTTTCCTCGTGCCTGCACAGTTTTTTTCTCACTTAATTTGCTTGTTGTCGACCAATGGCACTACATGAGTTAACCCCCTCTGCAGCAGTTCCCTCAGCCTGCATTTGAATGCGACCACATTTGAATATAAACACACTCCTCCTGTTTCCTTGTATTTGCCAGAATTACTTCTAGTCTCACCTGGCTGTGTTGTTGGATAAGTTGTGGCCCATTTGCTTTGTCGAGCCTGTCTGGGAAGTGTCCCTCCTCCCTTTCTTGCTCGCCACTGACCTTACAAGACTGCACTGGAGTCTGCAAGGAACAAGCCGAGGGCAACTTGGTTACAAGACATGGGCTTTAGTGGGTACACTAATCTAGAAATCAGAAAACAATTAAACTATGATCTCCTTACTAGATTTTTCAAACATTATGCCACTTAACTCACGGCATCCTAGAACTTAGACTAACTCAAATCCTAGCCCAGGTTTAACAATGTTTGAAACTGGCATTTTTCTTTTCTGTGGCCTCTTAATTGAAACATACCCACTCCAAAATGTACTCTTGGTCTAAGACGATGTAAAAACATAAAAGATGGCAAGATTTTCTACTCCACGTACCCAGAGATCTGAGGCTGTAGGTATACGTAAAACATTTTAATAAAGTGAGAAGGGATGACTTTAAGGTTTCAAGTGGTCTGGAAAGCAGGAGCTGTTATGCAGTATTTAAGATGAGTTAATTTCTTTCAGAATTAATGTGTGTATTTGTGTGGCACTGAATTCACTTGGTAGCTTTTTTATTTGGTCAGTGCACACATTTAGAAACTGTCAAGGGGTCATTCTAGACAACCTGAGATTTGACAAAATTTCAGACTTGCATCTTTTCTAAGACTTCCTTACTGTCCCTCTTAGGATCTGACAGCTCTGGCCAAGGAGCTTCGTGCGGTAGAGGATGTGAGGCCTCCCCATAAGGTCACCGACTACTCTTCCTCCAGCGAAGATTCGGGCACCACCGACGAGGAAGACGATGAGGAAGTGGACCAGGAGGCGGGAGAGGAGTCCACTTCAGGAGCTGAGGACTCCAGGGCTGGGTAGGTAGAACTGTGACGATGTTGTGTCAAAGCAGTTTGTTGGCCAGCACTGTCTGTTGCATTCAACTTCCCTTGTAAGAAAGTATTCTGTCACTTCTGAAGTGTTGCATGGCTTTTCTGCATGACTGTTAACACTGGTCTCGTTACGGACATCAGATATTTCCATGGCTTCCGCAGGAGGCTGAGTAACGGCGAGACAGAGTCGGCTAAGACCATGCTGGTTGAAGACTCGGAGAGTGACCAAGCCATTACGCCCTCCAAGGATGGCACGCTGGTCATCAGACAGGTAAGAGGAAGACACCTGGAGGAAGTGCCCACTTCTTAGATTAACATCAAGATACTTCTTAAGCCAAAGGCACATTCTCCTTGCATTTAGTTGATAAAATGTAATTTTCCTTTTTCTTTGTCCAGTGTCATTGTTGTTTATCCACTCATTTTCCAACATTTCTTTTTATATTTTTAGTCATAATAGACTTGCTGCTTCACATTGCACATTTACAGATAGGTAATCTAATATGTCAAAGTGATACAGATTGCATTTAATGCGACATGCTCATCAGTGATGGTCATCAGAGATGAATGTAATATCTTGTGTAGAGGACAGTAAATGGGAGTTAATACGAAGTAGCAGACTAGCAGGCAAACATGATTTCTTTCTCTCCACCTGCTTGCTCGAGCCCAAGTGTGCCTGTTCTTGCTTCCAGAGCACCGTTGACATAAAGCGGTTGGTCAATCTCTCCTCCTCCTCTCCCTCGGCTGGCCTTGGTAATTCCCACGGCCAGCCCCAACCCCCCAGCCACAGCCTCGCAGAGAAAAACGGCTTTGCCGGCCGCATTCACCACCTACCAGACCTTATTCAGCAGAGCCATCACTCCCCTTCCTCTTCCACAACCATCCCTTCCTCCTCTTCCTCCTCCTCCTCATCATCTTCCTCCTTCCCCTCATCATCAAGCTATGCCAGTCCTGCCATGTCCCCACAGAACCCCCTGGACAAGCTCATTGCCATAGAGGTATGTCACCCTCACATCAGCGAGACAAACAGCTGAGGAATGGACTGTTGCAGAGTGGTACAGGCTTAGACATGCACATTAAGCAGATTTGGCTCAAATAGCAGTTGCATTTGTTTGTTCTATCTAGTTTGTGTCCAGAATGATAGGATGTACCGCTCCTAGACTCCCATAGAGAAGTATGATTAAGTGTCTGATTGTTTTTTTTTTTATATGACCATCCTCTACCTGGACTTGAAGCTAGTTAAAATAAATTATTTGCAAATGTTATTTGCTTTTAGCTATTTCAAGCCAGATATGGTAATTTACCTCTGTAGCAAACACACAATCTCCAAGCCTGTACACACCCAGCGTCCAGTCCTTAATTGTTGGTTGGAGCCTCCTCTACACTGCCCCCCCTCTATGTCATCCTGGCTTTACTCTGGCTCTCTTCTGCCCCCTTCTGGCTTGGCTAACACGTCTGGTTCTGCAACCTCCTACCCTCCTGCAATTCTCTTAGTTGCACTGTGTTACTGCTAACACTGGTGCCTTCTGGTGGTAGAGCATGGTCACGGCATGGAGGAAACTAAACTGCAGCTTCTAGAGTGAACTGTGAACTAGCATCTCTTAACATTGCAGTTTTGGGTGATGGCATGCCTGGTGTGATGGTAGGGGTGAAACGGGGATATATATAATTAAATACGGAATGGAATGCAAGTCCTCAAGCACACATGAGCTACTTACAGAGAAGAAATCATCATCACATTTATTTTTAATATGTTTTATAATAGATTGCCGTCTCTTTTGTGGTGTGACACATGTGTTGCAAACAATGCGTCTCTGTGGTGGTGGAACTATTAGCCTCCTCGGTGGTGCAGCTTTTTCCTCTTAACACTTCACAGCAGCCAGCGTGTCCACCATTTCTCATTTCTCTCCACACATTTTTTCTTGTCACATGTTTTTCCTCTCTAAAGCTTCTGCTTTAAAAAAACTAACATAGCTGCACGTCATCTTTTTCATTTAATTTGTCACAAACTTGAACTGCTGTGCCAGCTACGTATTCCCAGTTGTTTGTGTCATAAAAATGTAGTAACACAGTTAAGCTGAATGCTATTTTGAGCCTCCAGAAGTAGAACTTTAACTCGTACGTTCAAAACAGAGGGGGTCTTTTGCTATTGGGGTTTATAAATCAGTAAAAAGTCTTTTTTATTTAGCAAATTAGTGTAACAATAATTTATGGACCAAAGGCCTAATCTCTGATTGTGTATTGAGCCTACTGTTTCCTGTCAGTGTTATGTCTCCTCACTTCATTCTAAAGTTACCTAAATGAGTCAGTCCAGTTTTTTACATTGTTTTCTATGCTGATTGAGAACAGGTTGAATATTTTTCTAAATGTCTTTAAATCTCTCTCAGTCCCAGTCTGAAAGCAACTCCATGTCCAAACACAAGTCTTCCTCTTCCTTCACTCCCTTCATCGACCCTCGTCTTCTCCAGATCTCTCCCTCCAGCGGCAGCTCCCTCAACAACATGGGTAGGTCAACAACTAACTGAGCGAATGTGTTTATGAGGGCCGCTCAGTAATTAAAAACTGTTGATCGTAGTCCGCTTCAGTTCCCCTTGAGAGAGGTTTTATGAGCACTAGCTTCTCCGCCAACATTTTTTCCTGCACTGATAAAGAGATTGTGAAAAATCTGAGCCTGAAGTGATGAGTGAAGTTGAACACTGTATAGTGTTATGCCAGGGTATAGTCAGTAATAGTCCCATATACTGTACTCTTTACTGTAACAACTACAAGATTGATGGTACTAAACTGAATAGATGGGTGATGATACACACACAGGCACCATGTGTTCAAACCAGGCATCAGGTTGTTCATTAATAATGAAACCACATGATGGCATCTAGCCTGACCTCTATGTGCACCCTCCAGTAGCATTTGGGCCGGACGGACGGCTTGCAGACCCGCTGAGGTCCGACCCGTCCCGTAAAGGCTCAGTGGTCAACGTCAACCCGGTCAACACCCGCCCGCCCAGCGACACGCCAGAGATCCGCAAGTACAAGAAGAGGTTCAACTCTGAGATCCTGTGTGCTGCACTGTGGGGTAAGTTATGGCATGTGCATACAAATATTGTTGGGGGATCGGGATCTGGCTCAGAAACACCTCAGTAGAGCAGTTGCTTGTTAAACCTGGTCTACTCTGGTATCCTTCAAAGCTCTACTAACTATGGGTGTTTCATTTATGTTTGTCTGTGACTGTTCCAGGAGTCAACCTGCTGGTGGGAACAGAGAGCGGTCTGATGCTGCTGGACCGAAGCGGTCAGGGGAAGGTCTACCCTCTGATCAACAGGCGACGCATCCAGCAGATGGACGTCCTGGAGGGACTCAATGTCCTGGTCACCATATCAGGTACAAGTCTTTGGCTACGTAACACAGAAATTATTTTCGTTAAATTTCAATCATGAAGAAGTAGTGATGAAGGTTTAGACGGGTTATTGGTTGGACTATTTAGTTTCTGTCACTTTTATTTGCTTTGGAGATTTATAATGCCACAGTCGGACTCATCACAGAAAACGTATTGTCGTCTTTGCATTGTTGCTTGCAACACTGATGGCTATAAACCTTCCCTTTACATACCATTCATTGGATAATTTGTGACCACATACTGTAGCTGTGAAAACCATATTTATTTATTTATTTATTTATTTATTTATCTCAATCAAACTCCAGGTAAAAAGAACAAGCTGCGAGTGTATTACCTGTCGTGGCTGAGAAACAAGATTTTGCACAACGACCCTGAGGTGGAGAAGAAGCAGGGTTGGGTTAACGTGGGCGACCTGGAGGGTTGCGTCCACTACAAAGTCGGTACGTTTCCTCGTCTGTCACAGATTCCTTTACAGTTTTTCCCCCCCAATATGTTTAGGTAGGACTTAAATTTTGCACAACATCAAACGACATACTATAACAATACGGTCATTTGAAATTAGACATTACCTTGACATACTGTACATCTCTACTCACATAAACACAACCTAAGTGAGGGTTAAGATTTGTAAACAAGCCCTACTTTAAGCAACATTACTCACAAATGACTCTTTTCATTCCAGTGAAATATGAGAGGATCAAGTTCCTGGTGCTGGCCTTGAAGAACGCTGTGGAGGTGTACGCCTGGGCACCCAAACCCTACCACAAATTCATGGCGTTCAAGGTAAACGTGGTCATACTGCAAGTAGAATTACACACACCAAAGATGTAAGTTGACCAGACTAACTTATTTCTTCATGGTTGTCTTTAGTCTTTTGGTGATCTGGTGCACAAGCCTCTGCTGGTTGACCTGACGGTGGAGGAAGGCCAGAGGTTAAAGGTCATCTATGGCTCCTGTTCAGGCTTCCATGCTGTGGATGTGGACTCTGGGGCCGTCTACGACATCTACCTGCCCACACATGTAAGCACTTCAGCGCAGTCTGTTCATATCTTGTTTTTTCCCCATGTGCTTTACTCTCTTAACTCTTCCTCCTTATTCTTCCCTTAGATCCAGACGAGCATTCAGTGCCATGCTATCATCATCTTGCCCAACACTGACGGGATCGAGCTGCTGGTGTGTTACGAGGACGAGGGCGTC
Organism: Etheostoma spectabile; assembly: GCF_008692095.1. Lineage (NCBI taxonomy): Eukaryota > Metazoa > Chordata > Actinopteri > Perciformes > Percidae > Etheostoma > Etheostoma spectabile. Next base: position 13,781,272 of record NC_045756.1, on the reverse strand, counting down.
TACGTCAACACCTACGGGCGCATCACCAAGGACGTGGTGCTGCAGTGGGGAGAAATGCCAACTTCAGTGGGTAAGCGAGGCCATTAAAAAAACAAGACTCTGCTCAGTTTATTTTCATGCTCAGTCTATTATCTGTTCTATAGCGAGGGAAACTGTGGTGTCTCTTTAAGTTTCAACAGTCTAATGAATCTGATCTGGGCACCTGTAGTCATCCCTTCTGTTATCTCCCTCTGTGTCCGAGCAGCCTACATTAGGTCAAACCAGATCATGGGCTGGGGTGAGAAGGCCATAGAGATCCGCTCAGTGGAGACGGGCCACCTGGATGGCGTCTTCATGCACAAGAGAGCCCAGAGACTCAAGTTCCTTTGTGAGAGGAATGACAAGGTGAACACATAACTCTCTGTTGCCTGCCTTCCTACTGTTTCTCTATTTTCAACTATCTCAATTGATTTTCAGCTCTGTTTTCCTGGATTATATTCCACAAACAATACATGTACCCACCACAGACACTAAAAAGATCAAAGCCTCGGGCGCCCAGATGGCCCAGTTGGTAGAGTGGCCGCCCATATATAGAGGTTTAGTCCTCAACGCAGCGGGCCCGGGTTCGACTGCGACCTGAGGCCCTTTGCTGCATGTCATTCCCCCCTCTCTCTTCCCTTTCATATCTTCAGCTTCCGTCAACTAAAGGGCTAAAATGCCCCCAAAAATAATCTTTAGATCACAGCCTTTCCTTCCCTGAGATCAACGTGCTGCATCATGGACTTTTCTTGTTGTTCCCTGTCTATCAGGTCTTCTTTGCCTCCGTGCGCGCCGGAGGTGCCAGCCAGGTGTATTTCATGACGCTGGGACGCTCCTCACTCATGAGCTGGTAGTCGACATCCTACCACGCCAGCCAACACGACGACCATACCTAAGCAGTGACCAACAGATGACGATTGTGACTAAGACCAACGGCGATGAAGACGAGAACAGCCTTGAGCATCTCAATAGAGGGTACAGCTTCCTCTCAACCTGCTCGGGCAAACAAACATCGGATAGGACTGTAATCATGAAATGAAGCCAGGGACGGGTGTGTGTTTGGGGGGTGAGGAGGTGCGTTCAGTCCGTGTCCACTGAGTGTACTAGTAAACTATATTACAACAAGAGAAACCCGCGACGAGCCTCTAGGTTTTTCTCAGCCAACCTTTGAGCCGATTCCCTCCTCCTCTTCCTCTGCAGGACGTGGGATCTGTTGCCTGTTGATGGTAAATCTTTGTGTCATAGTAAAACTTTGCATCCTGTAAGTGTGTGAATGGAGAAAACACTGAGCATGTGAACGACTGAAGGGATGAGGCTAAACGCGGCTGTTACTGTATAGAAGAAGGCATATACTTTATGTGCCACACCTTGGGTGTAGCCGTTTGCAGCTGTGTCTAGTCCAGGTCCTGTTCAGGTGAAATGAATTCCTAATCCCACCACAGTAGATTTCAACGTCAAGCATGTCATTTAACACTACTTCACCGCCATATAAATAAGGCTTGACATGAAAATCTGCCTCTGTATCTTCACTTTTAATGCCTTCTCCTTAAAGTGAAGATTTTTTTTAAGGGACCTTCTTGATATATCCATTAAATACAGGGTACTGGATATCAGCTTGTACATACTAACTACATCAACCTTGTAGGCTTCAGACTCTCCCAGGTTTTACAGACACTATCTCGTCTTTTACCACATTGCCTCACGTACTGTAGGTTATGTCGGACAGAAGTAGCCCTGTTTTATGACAGCATGTTGCTTTGTTATCGACTAAATTAGCTCCAGTTTTTCGTACACTGTATATTTTGTATGTGACTTGCTGCACATAAATAAAGCATAAGAATGCAGGACACACCCATAGATGAGTTTTAAAGGAAAAATCCACCCTATTTATCATCAAGCTGTCATTGTTGCAATTTGCTTCTCTGTTCAACCGGCTTTCCTTTAATCTCCTTTCGTCTATTGCAGTTGCACATTTTCACATCTACTGGAAAAATGAAAACACTCCAACCAAAACCACAAATGGACCCCGAAATGTGAGATGCATTAACCAAAAGGTGTTTTTATTTTTTAATTCAGGTGGATTTTCCCTTTAACGTCAGTCATAGGTAGGGCTAGGATAAACTGTGAATTAGACATGCAGAATTAGCAGGTGGTCATTAAGGTAGGATGGAGGCCAGCGGGCAGTAGGGAATAAAAGGAAATGTGCACAGACCCAGAGGGCTGAGAAGAAGCTTTGAACATTACAAAAACACCACAAAAAGGGGACAAAATCCGGATGAGCTGATTGTCCTCCATCTGTACACATTTACCCTATCATCCAAATTTTAAAGGAGACTTTTTAGCTTATTGTTTAGCTAAACGGTTGCCTTAGTAGGGTCTCCGGCTAATTAAAACCGCTCGAAATCCTCTGCAGGTTTCAAAATTAAAAGTAAAGAAGCTTGGATTTTGTGTACTCTAGGAACACAATTTTTGACCTCCTTTTTCCACTTTGAGCTTCAGACAGGCAATTAGGTTTTTTTACTCAGCCCAGTCTGGATTGAAAAGACAAATACTTGAACTGGATCATTATTCCATCCCAGAATTAAATTAGTGTCATTTTTTGTTTTTTTTACATTTCTTCCTCTCTCATCTTTTAAAACCCAAATGACAAGGCAAGACTTGTTTTCTTAACGTTAGACATCATGTCCCTGTTATCCAGTCTCATTCCCCTGTTAAAACGTAGAATCCATCCTGCAGCTGTGTGTATGTATAAATGAGAAAACTATATAACGGGACTCATGGAATTTGCGCCTCCCCCCCCCTCCCTCCCACTAAACTCAACTCTTTGACCCTGCTCTCAGTAAAGGTGGTGCCTTCACTGTCCAAGGTGGGACCTGCTGAGAGCTGCAAAACATGGGAATGAGATGCTTTCACTGTCCTGATCATCTGTGAAAGGCAAAGAAAGTCACGTTCTAACAGCAGTGTTACAAAACCACTTCAGACGGCGTGAACTAAGCGGCATATTTTTAACTCTGACTTAGTTTTTAGTCTTGTTTCTGCTAATTTTATCATGTAACCCTTCAGACAAGTATGCGACTGCAGTGGTTTTAAAATTGTCGTGCACACCTTATGTTGAAAATGTTTACAGAAGCAATTGTTTTGTTAAACCAATGTGCATCGATATGAATATTTATGGTTTATTTTGAGGGCAGTTTTTCCCTTTTTTTTGTATTTTGTATTCCCTTTTTGTACTATCATTTAGACGTTTGTGTACAGGAATAATTAACTTTTGCTCACGTTTACACAAGTCTAGAGTGTGATTTCACAGATTCCTCTACATCCTGCTTAGTGCACAGTGTGCCCCTGGCTGCGTGGCAGCATGGATCAAATGTTTTCTACCACCCAGGTGCCAGGTGCCATGTTTCCCCTCAAACGTCTCTCTGCCATGCCTCTCTAATTTATGTCCTCTCTGTGTGTACTATGGGAAATACTGTATTTTCCTGAAGGTCTTTTTTTTCCATTGAATAAAATCAGAAGTAATTTACAGTGTGGTGTCATTGATTTCAATAGTTAGGATTCCAACACAATTCCTGTGTTAAAAATACTACTACAGTAAAAGTATCTATTAGCTAAATCTACATAATACACATATCAAAGTAAAGGTAGTTATACATTAGTGTATGGATGTAGTATTTTGTCAAGGTGGAGCTAACTCAAACTATTTTATACATTGTTACAGATGACAATGCGTAATATTTTGTAAGCTGGGAAACAAACTATTTTAAATAGACTCTAATGCAATTTTTAAATTTAAAATATGACTGTGTTACTACTCCAATCTTGTAAAATAGGTTAAGTATGTCGAGGGACTTCTAGTTAAATAAGCAAATTGTGTGTTTTGCATGTAAAAATAATTTGTATTAAGTACACATTTATGTTGAAGCCCAATGTCTTGTATATCATATCTAAATATTTGCTTGCCTTGCCTGGTATCAACCATATTAATTCACATGTTCACCTGGCAATTTTTACCTTAAATCTTCAGAATATGGGTATCCCGTACTCTGTTCTAACGCAAGCCTCCTACTATTGTAAAAGGTTAGCAGATACTTATACATCTTCCTATTAACACCACATTCTATCAGCTAAAATGCTAGAAGATCTCTATAAAATAAAGAAATAAATATTCCAGTTAGGGGGGAAAAAGCCTACCAACATCTCCCATTTAACCTTAATTTGCTCTCGATTTATTATTTTAACCACGAGATGGCGCCGTTGCGCACTTGACGGCCCTTCCCACTTTATGTGCTTCCCAAACATGTTGGCAGTTTAGTAACTCGATAGAAGATAACTAATACCATATAGTTTCCTATTTACGCCAACCGCCTCTGGAAGCAGCATTCTCACCTTTTTTTTTTCTCCACAAACCAAACAAACGTAACATGTGTTATGAACGATAAAAGTGTCCCTGTTACATGTCACATCTATTTTTCAACGTAAAACGTAATTGAACCACGCATCTGCTTTTATTCTGAAATACCGTCAGAGCGGAAGCCGCCTCGATATTCTTCGTAACTTGACGCAGTTTGGCTGGGTCACGCTGCAATCCAGCCGGATGTTTTGCGTCGCCAGTATGTGCTGGGAACATTTGCTCATTTTATCACGAAGCTAACCTTGCGGCTCCAGCGGCGGCCCTGACCAGGTGAGTACCCGTAGCCTATACCGCGTTAGCCGAGTGGCCGTGTTAGCTAGAGGAGCTGCAGGTTGGTGGGAGTGAAAGCTGCAGGGAGGTCGTGACGGTGTTGCTTTGCAGTGACCGTGCACGCCCCTGCGCGCTCCCTAACAACCGTAATGTAGTTTCTGTGGGTTGTAGCCCCTTCAACAGGCGGATGGCGGGGAGGCTGCTGTGACGTTAATCACCTGTTTGACTCAAAAACCAGGTAAAAATGTATTAAAACTAGAGGAAACTGAGTTTGTGTGCTCTGGAGTAAAGAAGGCCTGAGCAAAACACCAGCTTCCACTAGTTATTTCTTCTGCTGTTACCATGAAGGGACGCTGCAGTCAGTCTTTTTTTTTCCAACCTCGCTAGCGTTTATCTGAATGTGCTGTCTCTGACAGCTGTGTCTTTGTTACACCGTGGTTGACAATGTCTCCCTGGGGATCAGAGCAGTAGCAGTCCCCGGGTCTGGGTCCACAGCTTTTGATGGGCAGGTGGAGGTTGTATGCGAGCACGAGCCCCAGCAGCTGTCTTTTTTTTTTTAATTTCCTCCTCTCTTTTAACTTCATGTAGCCTACATCCTCCCTGACTTTTTAACTGTGGACTGGACATCTGGCTGCTGCTTTTGTCTTTTCCAACGCTCATTGCAAAGGGCAGTTTTCAAGGGCTGATACAGTCAAACATCCCCTCTTCTACTAATGCACAAGATCCTTCTTACAACCCATAGTTATAAATCATAAGTTGACTTGCAAATAAAATGTGTACCTTTTTATTGTATTTTAAAGATCTGATTGGTTTGAGAGCTGCAGCAGTGGTGTTTCGGCCGTTTGCCTTCAAACTTTATCTGATTTCCACATAATGACTATTGATTTGAGAGACACACATCGAGCTGAGTGTTGCCATGATGTTTGTGACTTAATCTCTAATGACTGTTGGTGCAGTGCTTGGGAGAAATGCAGAGGACAGGTCAGAGATTCCTTCTTTTGCTTAGACCTGGCTCAGATTGTAGGCTACATTGTGCTGAAAAACCTTAAAAATAGTAATCAAGTAGCCACGATTAATAGTTTCTCAAGCGAAAAAAGCCAAACGTTCCTTAGTTCTAGCTTCTTAACTGTGAGTAGGCCTACTTGCTGACTCTAGTTGTTTAATCTATAAAGTGATAATAAACTGAATATATTTAGGTTTTGGAGTGTTGGACAAGCAAAAGCAATTTTACAAAGTCACCTTGAGTTTTGGGAACTTGTGCTGGGCATACTGTATTTCACAGTTTTCGGATGTTTTACAGACTGAAGATGAATGAAAAACATGAATTGAGAGCAAATTAAAGCAATGGTGCAAAGAATAGTTTTTTCTGTCTGTCTTGTTCTCTTTCTCAAAACTTTTCTTTTGCCTTTTTTTAAACTCTGTAGCTTTAGTTTGTTTTGTGTGCATTCTGTGTAATCTGTCTCCAAAGAGAAAGACGATCACCCTGCCGCTGGTGCTGCAGTTGTTCAGAGCCCACCCCTGACACGCACGCACGCACGCACACACACGCGCACACACACACACACACACACACACACACACACACACACACACACACACACACACACACACCTGTTTGTTAGGACAGATGGTCAACAGGGTGCTCTTGTGTCTGTGTGTGGGTGCTGTGCAGTTGGTCAGCTGTTGTGTCTCCCCTCATCGCCCTTATCTCGCTGTGCGAGCTGACTCAGAGCACATTCTTATTTAATCAGGCAGTTGCTTTCCTGTTGAGCCACTAAGCTGAAAGGACTCTTATTTTATTTGGCAAGTCAACTGAGAACACACACGGACACACAGACTGCTTTTTGTTGCTTTAGATTACACACCAACGTCTTGCTGCCAAGAGAAATTGGGCTTGATATGTAACCTTATCTCAGTAAATTAATATTTCTGTTGGCAGACGTGCTGCTTTCCAGTCTTATGTAAAACTCTGACACTGAAAAATTCAAAAACATTCTCAAATGTGGGGATTTGATGCTTTTCATATTATAGTGAACAGGATAACTTTGTGGTTTGGGCTCAGACATAATAAATTCTTATTTTATCATGTTTTAATTATTATTATTTATTATGGCTGTGTTTAGACGGATGGGAGAACAAAACAAGCAATTTAAATACATCTCCTTGTGCTGTGAGACATTTTATAGACCAAATAATAAATGTAAAAATCAAGAAAATAATCTGCAGATCCATAATCCATAATGAAAACAATCAGTTGCAAGACTAACTATTTAAAAAAACAAACAAAGGGGAAAGCAGCTGAAGCTGGAACCAGAGAGTGTTTGACTGAAACAATAATAAATACACTGACTAATAAGATAATTGTCCCTTTTCTCACTGTGTATCAGCAGTCATGAATACACATTCTGAACAATAAAGATCTTAAATTTGCTCCTTCCTTGAATGATCAGTTTTGGAGCTGAAACAATTAGTCAACCTTTTACTTATTTTATTCTTACGTTTTATAGACTAAAAAACAATTTATTTTGAAAATGGTCACAGTAAAAAGGGGAAGACCACAATATGCATTTCGTGATAATGTGATAGATATAATGTGATTATAACAATTATTTGAAAATCTTGGTTTGGATCCAGAGTCCTTTTGGTTTAGTAGAAAATGTGTTTGGGATGTGTAGACAGTTCAAATATTTAGTCTGATGCAAAGCTAATGCATATTCTTCTCTATGTTATCGCCACATAGTTTTATAGTAACTATGACATAGTTCCACATAGCAAGTTTTTTTTGTGAACTGTGCAATATGTATTTGCATCAGTAATCATCCAAATAGCTATCCTATTATATAACTTTCGATATCTTATTAACATGAACGTGACTTCATTTTCAAATGATTCAAATTCTGTTATTTACACATTGGCTCCATAATCACATACAAGACAGAAAGGCAAAGACTTGTGCTTCCGAGTCATCTGCCCCAAGTGTGCTGCAACAATGAGGAGCGGGTCCCCTCCTCATACTCATTGGGACATAAAAGTTTTGGTCTCTCGCCCCCCACACTTGTCCTTTTTTCTACTTTCAGCCCTGCCACACTCTCTTTCCTTTTGCACTCCTCTAAAGGCCACGCTAGTCTTTCAGCCAGCTTTGGTCTTTTCTTTCTATTTTGACCCCCCCCCCCTCCCGCTCAGGACGAGACAAAGAGCGGAGAGTGACTATGGTCTGTAGCCAGGTGTTCTCCATTGCTGCCCTGGGCTGTAATAGCACCAGCCTTCACACTGCAGCCCCCCCCCCCCCCCCCCCCCCCCAGCATCCCATTGTGCAGCTCTATTGTTCGGCCGCCCCCCCCCTCGTTGATTAAATCGGTTACACAGGCAAAGCTGTGGTTGTGTGTGTGTGTGTGGTGTGTGTGTGTGTTGTGGTGTGTGTGGTGTGTGTGTGTGTGTGTGTGTGTGTGTGTGTGTGTGTGTGTGTGTGTGTGTGTGTGTGTGTGTGTGTGTGTGTGTGTGGTGTGTGTGTGTGGTGTGTGCGCACGCTAAGTACGCGTGCCTTGGGGTAACTGGGTGTTGCAGGCATTTGCCCACAGCCACTCCCCTCCTCCTCCCCTTGTGTCTGCAGCTCATTAAAAGGGCCGCTCTGCTCTGATTGGTGGAAAAAGCGGCCACCTAAACGAGGGAATGGCAGACATTGTTGGTCCATCTGTTCTGCCACTCATTGTCCAACTTGCCTGCTTCTTTAGAGAAAAAAAAATGCAGCCCTGGAAGACACTGAGACCGTGAGGACAGAGGCGTTGGGCTGGAGTTGGATGCTCTGCTGTACCTGCAGCGACGACGAGCGTCAGCCTCGGATGGAGCTGCTCTGGGAAGTTTAGGACTTGTTTCTTTTACGTTTCTCCTGCACTCTTTTCCAGTCTGATTTTCAAGGATTCAAATGTGCGGAAATTAGCTGATCTACTTCACTTTCTTCATTCTTTGTTGATCTTCTAAGGCCTGGTAAGCGTGTCTACTTATAACCGGATTTTGTTTACTTAAATCTTACTTTTTAGCTTCTATTTTTGTGGCGGTTCTGATCTCTATATTGAAAAAGGAACTGTGATGTTTCCTACCCATATCTCATTAGGGCCATTGAAATGATGCAAAGGGCCCTCGTTAAAGAAGTGTTATCTGCATGACAGGCAGCACGGCTGCAGCATCCTAAATCACTTTAATGCTGACTTACCTAAATATTTAAGTGACACGACCAACATCACTGGATTTCCTTGCATTTTAAATGGACCTCAGTCATGAAAAGTTCACATTGATAAGTTCAGAAGAAAGAGGAGAAGGTGCAGTCCAGCTTCTGCCTAATGACGGCTTTGGATGTGAAATATTGTAAAGGAAAGATAAAGTAGTCTTACTTTGAACCATACGTACCGCAGGGCCCAGCTGAGACTGCCAGTCTAACCACTGCATCTTTATGTGCAGCATCCAGTCACAAGAGTTTGTAGCACAGGACTACACCTGCCTCCACGTAGTTTTAGCCTGCAGCTATGGTAGCTGCTGACATTCAAACTGGGGTGTGATCTGTGTTGATATAAAACTCAAAGGTGGGGGGGGGGGGGCAGTGTTGTGTGGTTTTGGGGGGAGAAGAGATAACAGAAAGATTCTTCTGATTTGGGTCACATGAGGCTAGAGGAAGTTTGTGTGTGTGTGTGTGTGGGGTGTGTGTGTGTGTGTGTGGTGTGTGGTGTTGTGTGTGTGTGTGTGTGTGGTGTGGGTGGTTGTGGTGTTGGTGTGTACGTGCGAGAGAATAAGACACTCTTGCGAGTACCGCTCAGCAGCATTGCCTTGCATTCTCTGGCGGGGAAAGCGCCCTATAGATACACACAAACGGTATTCCCCCGGTTGATTATTCTGACTGGGACCGCCCCCTTTTTTACAAATACCTTTTTTGCACAGTATCAGGCATGCAGCAGTATACCGCCAGACAATCCCTCTGCCCCACCCACCCCTCTCCTTTCAAACCCAAAATCCTTTTCCCCCTCTCTGACCCGCTGCACAGACACAGACACTTTTTTTTTTTACACAAAGCTCCCACATACAAAGCGCTGTAAGGGCTGTGTTACATATTCATTACTGCCTACATCAAAGCCAGATGTTTGAAAGATGCACTCAGCCTGGAGGTCTGGAGATGTTGATGAGCCGTTGGTCCGTTAACACTAGGCCTGATTTGGGAATTCCACAATGCACTGAATGCATCATTCTGTGGACCTTGGACCACACTAGAAGACTTTTCTAATCCTACCACTTACATTTAATCAGACCACTCATTTAACAGGCTTCAACAGTGAAAAGCACACTTCTGCTACTAAGCAGCTAAAACAGGATTATTATATTTATAGACAAAACAATTTAGCCATTAATCGAGAAAATAACCAGCAGAATAACAGATAAGGAAATGAATCATCACTAGATTAGATGGGTGAGGACTCCATTACCACTTCTTTCTTCTGTGTTGTTGTGAATGTATCCTATTGTATATTGGTTCAATATTTTTTTTGCCTTTTGATGATCATGTCTTTGGGTATCATCTAGTGCTGATACGATACGAATTTTTGGTGATATTCCGATTTTTGCTGTTGTACGAGAATGTTGTCTAAATAAAATAGTGTGAAATTGGTAAAGTTTTAAATTAAGGCGCTATCTGATCTTAGAATATACAACATTACAAATCTGCCAGTTCTTTTTACTTGTTGCTAATGAAACCGTTCTGTACATAAATTAGTGAGGTTCATAGGGATGAACTGATGCAACATATTCTCTCCCAGTTTTGGCTGGATGATAGCAAGCTTTAGAGAAATTGAAGTGTAAATAGAAGGATAGTTTGGATGTGTCAGTTTAGACCATCAGCTGAGTAGAGTGTGCATAAAATGTTCCCAATGGCCCCCAGTCAGGCACTGAGTCAGTCTGGAAGGTAGACCAAATGTGGTGGGCGTTGATGGTGCATAGCCACCATCAACGCCCACCTTCGTTGATGCCAAGGTCCCAGTCCTAATAGCAGGTCCATTGTTGTCTTGGGTGGCGGGGTGGGTTGCCAGTGAGTCACACTTGTGTGTGTGTGTGTGTGTGTGTGTGTGTGTGTGTGTGTGTGTGCGTGCGTGCGTGCTGTGTGCACTGCAGCCTCTCTTTTGGCATTTGTAGGGGAGAATGCTTTCAACAGCTGTAGCTTAGCAACAGTAGCTCAGCCACGTTGCTAGGCAGCCCTTTTTCATAAAATGCGCTCTCACTCCAGCCCGCCCCCCACCCACCATCTTTAAGTCACTTCCTTTTCCATCATCTGGTTTGTCCAGATAACATGGGTTTGACTTGATTTTGACTAAAGTCCAGGTTGAAGCGCTTTAGCCTAAATCTAACGTGTACATTTGTAGAATTCGCTGCTATTGTTTTTTTTTCTGGGAAAATATTTAATTTTAGATACAAACACTTTCAAGCCTAAATTTCATTAGACTTCATTCTGTCCAGTCAGAATACAGCAGGCTGTAATTTTGCTTCTACAGTTTAACATATCAGTTTCCTGATCTCAGATTAACTTTCCAGAGTGCTCCCTGTAATTTGTGTGCAGCTAAACCTTTGACACCAATCAGATTAGCCTAACCAGATCCCATGCACTTGTTGCTCTAAAGCAATTCGTTGATGGGCCCTGTAGCCTCCGAGCCCCTCAGTGTTTTAATGAGTGACTCTACCACCCCAGTGGGAAGAAGCATATGGAACTTAATTACCAGGTAGAATGTAAGGGGGGAGGGTCTGTTGGGCCCGTCGCTAACGGCTTTCTTCCCTTTTTTTTTTTTTTTTTTTTTATAAAACAGTTCACCCTCTGTTGACCATTAGATTAATGTGCTGTGACGTGGCCCTATAAAAACACGCTGGGGTCAGACTAAAAAAACGCGGGAGTCCCTTAATTAGGGTGAAAGGGGCCCCCTTGGGTCTTTGAGTCAGCCAGTCTGTGCCTCAGTGGAGTCCCAACTGCCTGAGACAACCAGTCAGCCAGTGTAAACTAAGGCTAAGGCTAAAAGTTTCCTGGGAAAATAAAGGTAAAATGTCAAATTTTCCTAAAGTGACAGTCAGTGTTGACTGTGAATTATCATGTAACAAAACATGCAAATTCTTCATTATGCAAATGATTCCCCAGGCATTTCAGTGGACTGGTTGCACCTGCAGCCAACACCATACTTATATTTCACCCAAATATTGGTAAGTATCTCTCTGCACTTAAGGGAGTTACACAGTTCCAGAGTGTCATCTCAACATGTATAACAATGGATTTTCATTGGATTTTCGGCTGTGATCATTAGAAAAAAACATTTCAGATTTTCAAACACTGCATTTCTTTCGTGGTATTTTCATCAATTAACTTAATTATGATGACCACTTTCCCTCGCTGAGCTAAACTGGTTTTACAAAGTAGCTCAAGTAATACTACGTGATTTTTGAAGTGATACAGTATGTCAGTAGGAATTCATTTTCTAAATGTACCCCGCACTCCCTCCATCCTTCTCTCTTTCTCTTCCTTTAGGCACCAATGAGTCGAGCTTTGTGAGCGGGCAGCAGTCAGCCCAGTGAGCTGGATGTCTGTGACAGATCCATGGGCCAGAAGGACCATGTGGAGGCAGGAACAGGCCACCTCGACCTGGGGCTGGATTTGGAGTATCTCCACATAGCGGGGGCCGACCGGCAGGCTGGCGGTGCTGACCTGCCCCCTGCTATGGAGGAGCAGGGGGAGAGCTCCAGCAACAGCAGCACCGCCACTTCCCCTCCACCGGCTGTGGTGGATGAAAATGCCGGGTCTGATGCAGAGTGCGAGTCGTCGCCGTCTTCCAGCGCCCCCCTCGCTGACCCGGATGGAGGAGAAGGAGGGTTAACTCCCAGTAAGAACACCCACCAGCCGCTTTGTCGGACCCAGTGTGTGGACTTAGGCACTGAGGGTCCTCCTGAGCCCCCGCCTAAACCCCCATCAGACCCCAAACACGACACCCCTGCGCAGTCCTCACCCAGCTCCCCATGTAAGCACTCACCTGAGCCTCCGTCCGATCCCTCCTCATCAGAGGCAGCGGCCGAGGCTGGCGGGAAGGAGTACCAGGCTAAGCTGGAGTTTGCCCTGAAGCTGGGCTACTTTGAGGAGACAGTGCGACTGGTGTTGTCCAAGCTTGGACCCGACACCCTCATCAATGACATATTGGGAGAGCTGGTCAAACTGGGCACCAAGTCAGACAGCGAGCAGCCGGCTGGATCATTAGCCTCTACCTCATCTTCTTCATCCTCCTCGTCCTCCTGTGCCTGCTCTGATTTGCTGGACAGCCAGAGGTCGGACTCGCCCTGTCCGCCTGACTCTCTGTGTGACCAGGACAACCTGCGGCCAATTGTGGTGGATGGCAGTAATGTAGCGATGAGGTAAGCAGTGTATGGGAATAGTTTTAATAAAGACACATAGTTAAATTACTGTAAAATATCCTTTTACATCATCATCAGTATATGTGTTTTTATTTCTGATTAACCTATTGACCTATTAATCTACTAAAACCCCAAATGTCAATTTGCTATTATCTTCTGCCTCTTAACTATGTCCTGCAGCCATGGCAACAAGGAAGTGTTTTCCTGCCAGGGGATCCAGCTGGCTGTAGACTGGTTCCTAGAGCGTGGCCATCATGACATCACAGTGTTTGTGCCTGCGTGGAGGAAAGAGCAGTCCCGCCCTGACGCCCCTATAACAGGTCAGTGCAGCAGGCTGGTGGAAATAAAGTTGTGAGATTATTCAACATTTTTCTCAACTTTACCAAACTCCATCCGACACAGATCAGGAGATCTTACGTCGCCTAGAGAAGGAAAAGATCCTGGTCTTCACTCCGTCACGACGTGTCCAAGGTCGACGCGTGGTTTGCTATGACGACCGCTTCATTGTCAAGCTGGCGTATGAGTCAGACGGCATCATCGTCTCAAATGATAACTACCGAGACCTGGCTAATGAGAAGCCTGAGTGGAAGAAATTCATCGATGAACGGCTGCTCATGTATTCCTTTGTCAATGACAAGTATGTAGAGGTGGATCAGTGAGGAACTTTTTCTGTCAGTATGATAGATCATGATATGTGTTGACTTGGATATGTTCAAAGAATTGTGACATTTATGATTTATGTCTTTAATTTTGAAATCTTAGCTACAGTTCACCTTTCGTATCTCAATCCCAGCTATTACTCTATCACATCTGACATTTGGTTTAACAAATGCCACGACAGCTGACATTTTCACTTGGTTTTAAAAGGAAAATTACAGACTTGTTTTAGTCTGTCTACTTCAAGTTCCCCCAATCATTTTACATATTACTTGCATATACTAAAGAATATGCACCTATTTTTAAAAGCACTATTGTCCTTCTTGCCATGAAACTATCTTGTCCTTTCTAACCATCCCCTCCCTTCTCAGATTCATGCCCCCAGATGACCCTCTTGGTCGTCATGGCCCCAGCTTAGACAACTTCCTGAGGAAAAGACCTGTCATGCCTGAGCAGAAGAAACAGCCTTGTCCATATGGTACACAGATGTGCACAAAATTCACCTAATGCACATACACAGAGAAATAACAACGCATTTAGTTTTCTTAACCCTCATGTTGTCCTTGGGTCAAATTGACCCGTTTTCCTATATCAATGTTCTTTTTAACTATCCAATTGTAATTACCCCAAATAACATTCCACACAATGATCTTTGGCGAGTACAGATCTCTACTTTCATTAATTTTGGGGTGTGTTATTTAATTTTATAGCATTTGAACAAAAATTTAAGTGGTTTTAAGTAAAAGTTGACATATTCCAGTCTGTAATTATCCATCGACATACTTTCCTATAGTTTTAGTAATTTTAAATATTTCTTAATTTCTGCTTTTCTAACTCAAACATTAGCATATATAACATAACTGTGAAACTAAAGTTAATAAGTTAGTGACAAAAAAAGTGACAAACATAATTAAAAAAAGTCAATTGTGTCGAAAGCAGGGACAAAAACATAAAAAGTAAAAAATGTTGATTAAAAGCATCATCAAAAGTGTTGATTTTCAATTTGGACGGGAAGACAACATAAGGGTTAATTAAAATCTGGTCTATAAGAACACACAAATACCAGTCTGTCTGATAGCATTATGTATGTGATGGTGGTGGTGAATGGGTGTGTCCTCAACAATTGTGCCGGTGACATACGGCATAATGTTTGTTCTTCTGTACATTTACTATGTAATAACACTGAGACCTTCTGCCTCCAGGAAAGAAGTGCACTTACGGCCACAAGTGTAAGTACTACCACCCAGAAAGAGGTGCTCAGCCTCAGCGTGCTGTGGCTGATGAACTGCGTGCCAGTGCCAAGACTTGTGTCACCACGAGAAACCAGGGGGACACTGGATTGGTGAAGAGCCACAGTGTGCCAGCTGGCAGCATTGAGGCCAAAAAAGGCGCCCAGAAAAGGCAGTCCGACCCAAGCATCCGAGCTCTGTCGTACAGCGATGCTGAGGAGAAGCTGGCAAAAGGGAGGGCGGAAAGCCAGAAGAACAGTATGTGTGGCAGCAGCAGTAGCAGTGGGAGTATTCCCATGTCCTCAGCCCCAGGGGGCCCTCCCTCCAGTTTCAGCCTTCCCAGGACCAGCAGTCCAGAGCAGTGACCCCTCATAGTTTACCAGTCCCCAGCCATGACCTTTACCCTCACTGTGAGTCTCCAGACTTGAGCTACTACTCAGTAACACGTGCTTACTCTGGCCTGAGTCTCTCCACCAGACGGAGCCCAGACTGTCGCTTCCCCAATGACACAGACCTGCGGGTGGGCTCGATGGGTTCAGCCGGCTCCGAATGCGGCAGTGAAAGCAGCGTGAGTTGCGGGAGCAGCTGCGACTCGTACAGTGAGAGGCCGTGTCCCGGGTGCCCCCCAGACACCTTACTGGAAGACAGCGTCCATTTTGCTCATCCCCACAGCCGGCTGTATTCCCATCATGCCGCATCAAACCATGAACTGTGTGGCCTTCATCCAGCCGATTACACCAATATCCAACACAGCCACACGTCTAATACAGGAGTACATAGCTACCACCTGAGTATGGCACGCGGGCAGAGCTGTGCTCACGATCAGCCTCCACCAGAGGCTCCCCCAAAGCGCCCTCTCTACCCCTTGCCTCCTCATCTTCAGCATCAGCCACTAGCTGCACGCTCCAGCTGCCCAGGCGACTACCACTCACTGCCCCAGTCCAACCCTCACCCCCCTGGCTCTCCTCTTGGCCGCTGCCTGGCCCCCACGCGAGGAGAGAGTGTGTCAGACTCGCATCTGTATGAACACCTTTCTACATCGCACCATCACCACCGGACAAAAGCTTTGCCCAGCTGGGACTCGTACTACAGACAGCCTCCTTTGCCGGCGTCCAGGTATGAGCCGTCTGCCTATCAGAGCCTGCCAGACACACAGCAGTCATCCTGGCACGCCCCTCCCTGGGCACAGGACGGCTACACCCAGCACCACACCTCCCACCCAGCTCTCCATCCCATCCCCGACACATTACTTAAACCACCCACCGCCTCCAGCCCACTCTCCGCACCCGCCTCACCCGTCCAGCACTCCTCTCCAAACATACCCGCCTCACAGCGCTCACCTTGCAGTGCCCTCCCACGCTCCTCCCTCCTACATGTCGCAGCTCCCAGAATCCCCTGCACACAGTCGCTACGGGGACATGAGGGAGAAAGTGTACGTCAACCTGTGCAACATCTTCCCCTCGGAGCTGGTGAGCCGTGTGATGGCCAGGAGCCCCCACATTGCAGACCCCCAGCAGCTGGCAGCTGCTATACTTGCAGAGAAAGCCCAGACAGGGTACTGAAGAACAAAGGAAAGTGTGAACTCCCGATAGAAAACAATAGCAGTCAAGTAGTCTGAGTAAAAAAAGGAAAACACAAACCTCAGAAGAGGAAACTTTGCCTTTGCAACACTTGAAAGCACGTTGGGTTTGCATGGTGGTATTTTAAATACTGGAATGCTTTTGGATTGTCTACATGTTGAGCTTTTTCTTTTCTTATGACATTAATGAGACAATGTCTAGGTTTCAAGGATATGAAATGCTAAAGATAATCCAAATCCAGCTCTGGTTATTGCACAGGGACAACTAAATCCACTGAACTTTACGAAGTGTGGGGAGAGCAAATCATTTCACGAAATCTTGGACTTTGACACAAAGTGCAACTTGTTCCAGACCTGCCCAGTGAGTCTTTTTTATTTATTTAGTAGTGTATTATGTGTATTTCACATGCAGGACCGTTAATGCACCAAATTCAAAAGGCTCTTTTCACAGCCAAATCATAACCCAGAGTTGTATCGCATACATCAAATATGACTGGTATGAAGGATAATTTAAGCATTTCCACCACCTATTATTATGATTCTGATTTGTAGTGACTATACACACACATAATGTGCATTGTACACTATACTTAATCTCAGAGCCAAGTCAAACAGTGTTTGCAAATTTTCTTTTCTTTGTGTAAAGCCAGATAGATGGGATTTTTTTACCTCATAACTATTGAGAAAAGTGTCACAGATTCACTGGATAATTTTCTTAATGTGTTGTGTGGAAAATCCATCATCACATTTCCAACTACTATTTGACCAAGGTCTGTGTATTGTATTAATCTATTTGTGTGTGTTGTGTGGCCATTTGTGGGGCTTTTCCATGTTGGTAAAAATGGGTGTCTGAAAGATGGTCGTCTTATTTGAGATGACCGCCGTATTTTGTCAGAGTTGTAGCTGTAGAGATGGGTGACCCTGTCGTGTGTACCTTAGTTTTAGTAAGGGACATCTCTCTCTCTCTCTCTCTCTCTCTCTCTCTCTCTCTCTCTCTCTCTCTCCCTCTCTCTCTCTGGCCCTTTTCATTTGGGTCAACTCTGGTATCTGCTACAGACAGAGGACATTAGAACAAATGTATGTATTGTAAATATATTTAATACTCCCCTGCTGGGCTTTCGGCTAACGGCGTTAACTGTTGTCTGTAGCAGATCCCAGCTGAATCCATGCTAGACAGAGAAAAACCTTGTTTGATACAAATTGTATCATTAACTAAGTCGCTGATGTTATATACAGTACATGGACTTGTTTATCAGTATCTAACACTCTTGATGTATTGCTATATGATGAAATGCATTGACAACAGTTATGTTCCAAACGAGATGTTCCAACTCGTAATCTTGTGGAAATTGCTTTTGAGACAATTATTTCTAATATGTTATGAAACAAGAGGAGTTGTCTGCCTATGTTTAGGTATCACAGCTTCTTTATCTGTGCATTTGGCTTATTAAAGCTGGCTTATTTTTTTAAAGGAGCTCCAATTCAATCTTGTGAGAATTATGCTTTGGTTCACTTGTTAAATGGCCATTTGAAAACAAAAGTGTATTGGCCTGTTTTTTCATGGTTAGGGTTGGGGTCTGTTCATTTTAAGCTTTTTTCAGCCTCTTTATTAAGTCCTTTGGAAGTAACATTATATGCAGTTATGCTTGGAATAATAGATAATTGAAGTTTTATCATTAACTTCTCTTTTGTTTCTATTAAATTATGAATTAAGTGAACAAACCCCAACCATAAGTAACGTTTTTATTTGGGTCAGTCCCGTATCCCATGGTGGCCATTTTTAATGTCTGTAACACTCTACCAAAGCTCTACCTGGAGGATTTACAAATGTATAAGACCATGTTTGCCTTTACAAAAAGATGAGGTCTTCATAGAACCAGAAAGGATCCAGTCAGTAAAGAGATCTCGAGAATAACTACAACTGCTCAAATGTGGACAGACATTTAGCTCGCTAACTGGAACGGGAAGTTTATTTTGTGTATTTTAAGGACAAAAATATTGAAATATCTTTGTGCACAGTGCTACAGAGCGGTAATGCACACAGGAGGCTCCCTGAGCACTTACGAAGCTTCTGCCAACCATTTCCTTGTGAAATTACACACCTGACCTTTCAATGAACTTTGGTGGGATGGCCCAAAACTGAATTTCAGACAAACTTTGCCTTTATTAGTGGGGTTTATATATCTGAATGCAGCATTAGCCTATCTTTGGCTAGCTTAGGTGTACTTGATCGGTAGACCAACCAAGTGTAACGCAAGTTCAAATGGCCTCAAGGAATTTAAGTGTACAGGGTGAGCTCATCATACAGTTCATTACAAGCCGTACAAAAAGCCCCCCAGTGTTCTTTCCTGTCCAACGTGTCACATTGTACAAATAATGACATAATTGTACAGGAGGGCTGTTGATAAAGAGAGCCTTTGTGTGTATTGAAAAAGCCCCTTCTCTCCGGCCCCTGGCACTGTGTGTCAGTGTGGCACCCGATTTGGGGCCAAAAGAAATGCCTCTTCATGGCATTGTGCTTATGACACATCCAATACTCTGAACTAGTTCAGTAACTTTTTATGCATGTTTTGATTTGTTTGGTTTCTGCATGATTCCTTGTGTTTTAATTTGGGGTAATAGCTGTGTTTTCTGTCCTTTGAAGCTTTGCCCTTGATGTTACTGTGAGATGATTGTGGCTGTTGAGATGACTCTAGGCTTACTTATATAGAAAACGACTTGTTTTTCTGTTTTTTTTCTATATCAGTTTTGTATGGATTTCACAAAAACACCCCCCTTTACAATATAAGTTAAGAGGGAATGCTATTTGTTTTATGTAAGGCTTGAAATGTACTTAAATGTCAGAAGGATATTTTGGAATGCCCCAATTTTTCTTCATGACAGCTTGTTTTCTTTGGAAGTTGACTTCTGTTTTTGCAGATAATTAAATGGTATACAGGCCAACCCAAAATATAATGAAAATCCTTTTCAAATTAGTCAGTAGTAAATAATCGTGTATCTAATTGATATTTGTAACATTCTTACTGTAAATGTGATGTTCATTAAAGTACTCCTCTCAAAATGTGATATTGATTGGCATTGTTGTAGTTTCACACCTATAACATTTTAAAAGACATTTACATTTTATTTAGAAAGCCCAGTACCATATTAGATTCCTGTAAAATTTAGCCTGGTATGATTTGCGTAAAAAAGTACTTTTAGTACCAAAGTCTTGGCAATCAGGGGAAACAAAGTATGCACTTATTAATAAAAAAATAAAACTAGTTAGATTTTTTTCCTCCCAGAAAGGTCTATAAATTTTTTCCTGCAAATGTTGTGTGATCTCCAATTCATTTTCTGTCTATTTGTCATCATGGCCAAATCCCACTCTAGCCACACCTCTGTGTTCGCTTCCCAAAACACACCACTGAGTACAAGGCCCTGCGCTTGTAGGGGTTAGGGTTATCTATTGGCTGAGCAAGCTGCCTGCCCCCTGACCTAAACTTCTGTGATTGGTCGACGTAGCCATCAGTGGAGACATCAGCAGCCAAAATGGGGGGCAGCTAAGTAAAAGATAGCTTTTCATACGAAAGATGATTTGGTGACCGTTTATCTTTATGAAACTATTGGGTAAAGTCTCCGAAAGTCACTGAAGTACCACGGCGGATTACTAAACTTCGGGAAGGCTACAAAGGTACTAAATCCGCTTTGAAACGGCTAAGCTGTTACTAATCAGGCTAAAAAAAACAGCCTGCAGCTACAGGGTAGGGTTTATTCATAATTTTTTATTCATTTTTACAAAGCCCAAAGTAATGGGCCAAAAAATTCAGGGGGGGGCCACAGTCGTATTGGGAGTTCTTTGAAAAGGTGCACCCCTTCCCTTCTAAAAATAAAAATTTAATCCCTGTTCCCAGGGTCTGGATTATTAAATATCCAAACAGGGCGACGACAGTAAAACAAAAACTCAGGTAGTGTATCATAGTAAGTTTTAAACAAATGATGGTTTTAAACCAAAGTAGCTTTAGTTAAAAAGATTTTCGCTTGTGCCCTTGCTGTATTATTTTTAAGGCCCCACTGTACACACTACAAACCTACATGTTTTGTTTTATATTTCCCTTTCTTATGGGGTTTTTTTTTTTCAGTAAATTTTTAAACTCTGCGTGTAAGATGGGCGCAGCAGTTTTTTCCCAATTTTTAGCAATGGGAAATAATTTAGCCAGTGATTTAAAAATTGGGGATTATTGATAGTTTTTTTGCAGGTTAATTACCCCAAAGTTTGGTCTGTTTCCTAATTTCCCTATATCCTTTTTCTACCCTTTACTAGTGGAAAAATTTTGGGACATCCATGTTGGTAGATAGAAAGGGTAATTAAGGGACCCCCGCTGCGCCAGCTATGTCGGAGAGGTCTGAGTGTGAGCCAATGCCAGAGTAAAGTAAGTATGACATATTTAGGAAACACCAGACATATTTTCTGAAATAAACAAGTAACACAGCCGTTGTTTTGTTGATCTGTGTTTAGAAAGAGGTGGGTGCAGGAGCCTTCATCTTGCCTTGGAGGCAGTGCTAGTAGACTACTTCTGGCGTCTCTTTAGTCTTGCTGACAGTCACGAGTAGGTTGTTTTGTTCAGGTTCAGGTCCTTTAAAATCTTTTCAAGAAAAAGCCCAGTATAGTATGTCTAAAAATGATAAAAGACATAGTATAGTATTAATAAAATAAAAAGATGAAATGTCACTTAGAGGGATATCTCACTGAGGTAAACTGCTAACAACAATCTGAGGTTACAAATCCTACATTTGTCTTGACAGCTTTTCAACTTCTCTCCTCTAAAATGTGAACGGTAAATAGAACTTCCAACCAGTATAGAGTAGCAGATATATAGCTCAGTGTGGTAAAATGCTGGTTAGAGGACCCAGTGGTTGTGAGTTCAAAACTCACTTGGTGCAGACATTATGATAAGGCGAAACGCAAAGTGGGAGGTGGGGTGAGTGTCCTGGGAGGTGGGGTTAATGTCCTACACCTGTGAGGTGGGGTTAGTGTTCTGCGTGTCATGGGAAAGTCTCTTCCAAAGCCCAACTGTCTGAGTATCTGAAAAAATACTTAGTACAGTTGTGATTAGGAAAGTACTTAACCAACTATATGTGCGACATGGACCTTGGCCTCCTGAGTAAAGGCCCTGAGTTGTACTTATGACACTTAGAGAATAAATTTATTGTTCCAGTTAGCAAAAGGTAAGGCCGTATGCCCCTATGCCACCCCTTCGGGGCGGCATAGGGGAAGGCACTTGCCAAACCACATGCCGCCCCTTCGGGGCGGCATGTGGTTTGGCCGAACCCTAACCCAAGTGTCTTACCCACATGCCGCCCTGGGTTGCTGGTCAACAACAGTATACTCTACAACACCAACGTAGTCTATAACCGGATGTGAACCCCGCTCCCCTGGGTGAAGGGCTGCAGCACATTCGACTCCGCCGCCACCTCTGCCGCCACCTCCTGCAGTTGCAGCGTGCATTTAACACAAACTATTGGGGGGAGGGGGTTTAGGAAAGAAAGAAATTTTTACTATGGACCTGACTATGAGGGTGATTGAACCCATGACCTATGGGTCCTCCAACCAGCGTTCCATAACACTGAGCTATCTGGTCTGATACCTGAGGTAGGAAGCTGGATTTATTGTTCACATTTCAGTGGAGAGAAGTTGAAAAACCATCAAGACAATTGTAGTAATTGAGCCTTTAACTCTACATTGTTAAATTAGCAACTTACTAAATTGCCTGTCATGGTGATTAAACCCACGATCTGTGTGTCCTCTAACCAGTGTTCTATCACACTGAGCCATCTCATCTGACTGGCACCTGCTTCAGTGGAGGATTTGACTTCTTCATGTTGGGTGTTGGACCTTAAAATATAGTACATCCAAAGGTATTGAACCAACAACCGTCAGAACAGGTCATGGGGTATTTATCATGCTCATGTCTTCTTTGTAATTTCACAAAAGGGGGTTGGCTAGGGCGTTCGGATGGTGTCACGGAAACGTTCGTTTTGGATTTTCATCACAAGCTTTTCCTAAACCATGAAGAAATGAGGTGGGGAGAGTGGGCGGAGTCAATAACTCATCAGACTTTCACTCAGGACACCAGGGTTTGTGCCCTGCATGTCACAAAATGCAGTAATAGTTCAAGACCTGCTCGCTGCCAGCGTATGTGCAAACACTCAGAGAATAGGAAAGAGGTTAGGAAAGGTAATGCAGGGTAGAGCAATTAGGAGTTAGATGACAGAGAAGAGTAGAAACTAGAGTAGAGAAACTCAGAAGAGTAAAGACTAGAGTATGGGGAACTTAGACAAAAGTCAAAACTAGAGACAAAAAATGTCAACTTTTATGGCATGTACATTGTAGAGAGTACATAATACATACTTCCACTATTACTTACTTTTTTATTTACAAAAAACATGACATACAATACTCTGCCCTCTGCACTCATCTGGGGAGAAAAGGATAGTGTATTGGATTATTCTGGTTCAGTAAATTTCTTTTTCTTGAGGAGGAATAAAAGACAGCTGACACAAAGACAAAAAGCGTAACAAATGACATGTGTGATACATATTAATATTATGGCTGCAACCAGGGGGGAAAGGAGGCTGCTGTGTTGCGATGCTCTGGATTGGTTACTCTGCTTAGAAAAGTCCTCTTATGAATATAATATGGTACAATAAACATACACATTCTGCCTGCATGACTGTCCATTTAACATAGAAAACATCTGAAAAAGCAGTCAAAGAAAATGTTAGAAGAGGATTACGCATAGACTGGTATAATTGTTATTGTAATCTAATCATTTATAATAAAATAACGGATGTAGCCCATTCTTCTGCATAATCAGTACTTTTACTTTTGATACTTTAAGTACACGTTGCTGAAAATACTTGTGTACTTTCCACTTACTAACATACTTCAATGCATGCCTCTTGTATACACTGGTTTTGCTTCTTTTTCTCCACAAGGTGAATAATTATCCACAAATCAGAGAGTAAATTGTTTGAGTGAATGTTTTTATGGTTCCTGCTTCTTATATCAGTTCCATTGATTAAATTAATTTACATTTTTCTAAATTGTAAATAATACAAATTAACAATATAATAAATTAATAACTAATAAATGGTATTCAATTAAAATGAAAAGTTAGTATATTTAACTATTAATGTGTACAGTCTGCCTTTATAAAAGTATTTTGTATTGTTTGAGGAGACTGATGTGTAAACACTATACATGAAGGTGAGAAGGTGCGTCATCGTGACGTAGGGTGTATATAAGGAAGTGGCTAGTGAGTGTGCTGCTAACCCGTTCTGGCTAGCTACATAGCTTCATTTACAGCTTTAATGTAGCATGTTAGCGCCACTCGCGGTAAACCTGAGCAACACCGGGTAAAAGTCTACCAACAACACACACTCGTTACGTTACTTACTGAATGGTGAGCCAGGAGCACGTGCAGAAGGATAACAAGGCTGCTACCTCAAGAGAACATGTCTGCAAGTTACCCCCCCCCCCCACCCCGTTTACTGCCATACCGGCGGAGGACTCTTTCCTATTGGTTGACGCCCTGGAGAAAGACGCTTACAGGCTGTAGCTGATGACGTCAGCCACAGCTGCGACCTCCAACCTCATCCCTCTGAACACCAAAGCAGCCACCTGACCAGCGTGTTTCAGAAGATGTAACACAGGCTACTAATACATTTCTACGTGGTCTTATGTCTATAACATTTACTTTACTCTGTATTTGCGTTTATTTATTATTTTTGTTAACACTACTGAGGACACTACTTAAACATAGAAATAGACATGTTATAATGACAGAGTGAAATTATACTTAATATAGAAATGGACACATAGACATAGAAATACACACATAGGTACAGAAGGTAAGCATAGATATAAGTATTTAGACGGTACACAGAAGCAGTAATATGACTGTTAACACTATGGACCCAATTTGTGCCCAGAGAAGTGGTTCAGCAAGGTAGGCTGGTACCGAATAGTCTGAAGGGAAGGGATCTAATCCCATCTCCCCTGTCTAACTGAAAAATCCTGAGATTGTCCAAGTATTCTCCTCAGTAGTGTGGACTACAACCAATACAGAAAAACCAAACTGTTAGAGCTCACCAAGATAAGCGCAAATCCCACCTCAGTCAACATAGTTTTTCATTTGCTCTCCTCAGTAATGTGAATGATGAGATTATGAATTCTTCTGAGCCGCAGTCAGAGAAAGCAACCCTGAGTTAGTTAAAAACCGACTTTTTTTTTTTTTTTTTTTAGTAAAATGGTCTCCGATCATACAGTTTACCAAGACTCTGCCAAAAATGAGTTGTGTACCTGCTTCTTAAAAACCACTTGACTGTTCCTACATTCCATGAACTAGGTCATTTTGTATTCTCATGCTGTATAGCTGCATGTATGAATATGGATGACCGCACTGCACTGTTGGAAATGTCGCTGATACCAAATGTAAGTACACTATGTGCCTGTATTATGTATGTATATCCTATTGTAATTTGTATTTAATCTTCCTTCCCCACCACCCTCTCTTTATCTTACCTCTGAAACATGTCTGAAATGTAAGATCTCAGGGGAAAAGGTATTAAGGAACTGGGAGTTAAGTGAAAACAGATATAGTTCTGTGAAAAATATTTAATTTGTCATAACTGGTATGTGCTTTCTGGAATAAAGTGAAGGTAAAAAAACAGAAAAAAAACAGGCCATTAGTAAAATGTTTTGTCAGAGGATTTCAATCTTTATTCAAGATATTGGTTTTTAAAGTGACCAAGTGGCTCCGGCTTCAAGCCAAATCAGTCACATCTTAAAAATGTATCTAGAGATATAGATTCTGCTATTACATCCTGTGAAAAACCATTGAGACATGAATACATCCTGGTACAGAAACAGCTCAGCAGTATGATATTCAAACCTCATTCTGAATTACATACAACAAAATGAGCGTGAATACTTTACAACGCTATTAAATCTGTGATAACAAACATTACAAATGGGCCAAAACACAATCAAAATTTAAAACTTTTATTTGTGAACTAATGAAATTAATTGCAATCCATCTGTGCCTTCTATCTTAAAGAATACATGAACATAAGGAAAAAACAAACGGCAAAATGTGACAGC
Organism: Etheostoma spectabile; assembly: GCF_008692095.1. Lineage (NCBI taxonomy): Eukaryota > Metazoa > Chordata > Actinopteri > Perciformes > Percidae > Etheostoma > Etheostoma spectabile. The sequence goes on along the minus strand of NC_045756.1, from coordinate 13,755,545 downwards.
TGGTGCCAGAGCAGGCGTCATCACAGACACTGGCTTCATTGGAGGGGGCAGGCGGGCCAATGACATGCTGCTGTGAAAATAAACTAACTGAAGCCTTACAGCTTGAAGGGGGGGGTGAGGGTGTGGATGTGTCAACAATAGTTTTCCCCTCCAATGAAGCTGGTCAGTATAGCGATGCATGCTGCCGGTTTAGGGACTTTGAACAATACAAAAATATGAGCTGGAAGCACAGAATTCTTTCACCCGCTATGGCAAACAATACGCCAACAATGGACACTGAAGTTAAACACAAAAGGCAGGCTGCAGTGTCTTGTTGCTTACAAGTGCTTTACCTTTAAAACTCTTGACTATTAAAAAAATAACCAGCTGTCAAGTAATGCGTAACAAATAATACCACAAACATCTTTCATCATATTGTTAATAAAAAAAAGAAAACTTTATTTTTACTTGGGTCAAAAATGCACCTTGGAACATATTTTCCACCCCACAAAAGATGGGGTTAGTTTGTTTGAGCAAGAACAATATCAGATGGGAATTTATAATAAGATTTTAGGGGAAGAAATTGGCCTACTCTCGGTTTGATTCAAGAGACTTGCACAATTTTCAATAGACAGGTCCCTTTACATTAAGAACTACTAATAACATCTCTTTATGTATTCACAAGTCTCTCAGTCCCATGATCCATTGCAGGTCTGCAAACTGTCTCCTTGAAGTGAAATTGTAACAAAGAAGAAATTTCTGTGCAGACATTAAAGGGAATTAAATATAATACAGGGGACAGCCTTCTTTTAAAACAAGGTCTCGAGTCCCAGCAGCTCTGTAGACCCAGTCTGTCACCTCCAACAACTTAGAACCAAATGATTCCCAGGACCCTGTCAGGTAATGACTAAATTACCCTATTTATTCTGGAAATTAGCTTTATCCTAAAGTACATTTTAAGTCTGATATCTGCAACATTATTTGTTTTCCCTTCCTCATTGTTTGGGATTCCCCCCAGGACAAAATGACAATGAACCAAACCATCTGAGCAAGGTCAGGAGCAAGGAGAGACCGTTGTGTAAAACTAGCTCAACCTTGTTCTCAATAAGGAGTTGTGTTTTACATAGCCCCCCATTCGGTTCTCTTGAGACCACAAAGCGGCTGACAAAATGTAGCCTGCCCAGGAGCACCACACAACGATGTGAAGGCAACCAAGTAACATCCTGACCTTATTGAGAGGGAGGAGGGGGTGCACCCTTAGCGTTTGACTGTCAGTCACCACTGCTAACATTACTGAGGTAGAGATTCGTCCTGGGTCGAGGACTGATGTTTTCATAAGCTCCCCAGCCAGAGAGGTGCCAGGTCTCAGCTTCTACATCTGCACACGTGGATATACTTTCTCTTACACACACACACACACGCACGCACGCACGCACGCACGGTTGGACAGACGGACAAACACCTTGGACATAGTACTCAGCTCTCCGTTCCTCTGTCTGTCCATTTCATACCGTGGCTTCCTTTGTGAGCTGGTAGGCAGAGAAAACCATCTATGGTGACTGGGAATGAAACACTGGGATGCAACCCCACACAAACACACAAATTAGCTTATGTTCTAACAGTTGTAAGCTTGTGGGTGATAGCTCTCTGGCACAAGCTCATTACATGCTATCCTATCACCTCTGCGTGAAAAAAAACAACACTTTCCCTTTGTTACCTTTGCTACACTCGTTGATCAAAACCTGCCATGTCACAAGTTGGGTGGCTCTTTTCCGTACAAAAGTCAATTCATTTACTGCTATTCTGGATATTGAGCCTGGAATTAAATTATTCAAATATTGCTGTGCTTTTTTTTTTTTAAATATATAAACCTATTGATGCCACATTAACAGTTTCAATTGACTGAATAGAGTGAAATGACCTTAGCTCCGCTCTATCATGACTCAGATGCTATGAGTATTATCATGGCTTATGATATGTTTTGATATGATGCAACATAAGCAGCGCTTGGACGCTGAATTAAAATTCTTATCCCCAAACTCCATTCTTTATTCATAGCCTGCAGCTAAATGTGTTCAAGAGACAACTAAAAAGAAGGGTATCATCAATAAAACAAGTCAAACTAAAGCAGGTAAGGGTTAGAGGGGAACCAAGTTAAAAACAAGGAGGATCTTTAACTGAAGACATGGGATCATACTCAACTATTGCATACAAGTCGTCTAAACAAAAAAAACAACATTAGCTTTCTATGGCCATGTTTTCTCCACAAAAAAAAATCTAATTGCTTCCATTTTGGTTTTAACAGTTTCTCTTTTCCCCTGTGTTTAAGGATTACAGATGATCTCTGCAGTACGATGATATTTGCTTGTTCAGATTGGCGCACAGGCATCTGTAACTTTCAGATAGGAGACGTGGGGCAGGACTTTGGCAAAGTTTGACAAGATGATTTCTCAAGATTGCCTGGGGGTGTTGAGGGGGACATGGTGGGACTACAAGGATGGCAGCATCTGTTGTCCATGAAAATGAGCAGCCGCTGAGGGAAAGGTTCAGGAGCAGGTACCCCTCAGGGAAAGAGGGGCGAGGGGACAGCGGTGCTGTTCTCACATGGACTCAAACTCATCGATGCGCTGCTTTGTGTTGCCCTGTCGAATCTGGCGCAGTGTTTTGTATTTGTCTCGGCCTGCTTTCACGTTCTCCGCGTGTAGCACATCATTCTGTGTCTTCTTGGTTTCATCTCTGGCATCGGCCAACTCTGAGCTTAATGTCTGGATGATAAACGAGAAGGAAGGATAAGAGGACGAGAAGGATGAATGAAAAAGATAGATAAAAAAAGCAAAGATGAGGATAGAAAATGAAAGGGGAAAACAGAACAATAAAGAGGCATAGAGGTAACAGGAGAAAAGTGAAAAAAAAAAAAAAAAAAAAAACAGAACACCGGTGCAGAAGGGCAAAAATGGGACAATACGCCTCAAAAGTAAACATCTGGTTGACGCAAAGCTACAGCCTCTGGCTATAGGTTTAATATTAATAAATCCTTCCAATAAGGGATGCAGTTCAACTTACTTTAAAAATACTAAAGCAGGGGGGACATTAAGGTTAATAAAACCATTTGGTTGCTGCTGAATTCTTCTTGCCATAGCTTGAGTACAAGTCCTGGCTTATGCAGTAGCCCGGCTTAGATCTACAGGCCCTGGAATATATTGAAAGTTAGGAATAATATGGAGAGATTTGATGTACTTTAATGTGATCGATTCAATAATTACTTGTAAATCTTTCTTAAAGCCAGGCTACAGTCTAAGCAAGCACATTGACTCCTGTTAAAAGCAGGAGTTTAAAGAACGGACAGAGAAGTATGCCTTATCTTACCCTTATATGCCATTTCTTGGCTGGTGTTTCTTCTTTGCAAAAAAACTGCTGCTAGAAAATAATATAACCTCATTATTTTTGTTTGTGAGACCCAAATCTCTCTTGGTAAAAAAAATAAAAATGGAAGGATTTTTGTTTAAACAGATTTACATTGTTTATTCTAAGAGTAAGTATTCATAGAGTAAGTTTTACTCATTTCCACCCCAGGTGGCTTTCTACATGGGGTATCATTTATCAGATGCCGTTTTTATTTTTTGGGATTTAAATAAACTTCATATTAAATGTGAAAAGTTTTGAACATGGGAAAATCAGTTCCCAGGTTGAGATCATTTTGGAAACTAACTTTGTGATATGTCAAATGTTTTGACATAGCCCTTAAACGAAAAATGCCAGACTTCACTGGCAGAATAAATTAGACCCAGAGGGTGCCCGTTATCCCTTGCTCTCACCTGCAGCTGTTTCTTGACCCGCTCGTTCTTCTGGGCTTCAGTGACGCGCGCCTCTTCACTGCGAAGGTCTAACTGGCTGACGCCTTCATTGGAGAGCTCGGCACTGGCTTCCGCATGGTTTTCATCCTGCTCATCATGCTCACTCTCAGCATGGCCGCTCAGAGGCGCCGGCACCACAGTCATTGCAGACTTCAACTCCTCCTTGGTCTTCTCAAGGTCATCCTGGGCTAACAGAGCCTGCAGGTGTGGGCAGTGAGAGGGACAGGGTAGACAAGACACACTGAATTCACACCGGGCAGGGGAGAGTGAAATATATATGCTGGTAGACCATGAGCATAAAATCATCTTAGGAAGCCAATGTTAGCTAGTACAATTTCTGTAGGGGGGGGGGGGGGGGGGGGGGGGGGGGGGGGGGTCCTGTACCTTATGCTGCCATCTGTGCCCATCATCTTCTTCCTCTTGGCTTCTTCCAGGAGAGCGATCTTGGCTGTAAATTCAGCCAGTTCAGCAGCCGGGATTAAATAGAGACCTTGCTGTTACACACACACACTGTACATTTACACACAAAAGAATGTGCTCATCCTGATTTATCCATAACACACCAGTGAGCAAACACATAAATCCACATAAGCCAACCTGTAACTGCTAAAACCATCAGTGAAAACAAACGGACGCACCAGTTGTTCCTGGGTCTTCTGCTGGTCTGCGGCCTGTTTGGCCAGTTCTGCCTTGGCCTCCTCAGCCGTTTGCCTCTCTCTCTCCAGCCTCTCGGCCTCCTCCCTTGCTCTCTTTCTCTCCTGCTCCAACTCCAGGGCCCGGCGAGTCTGTTCCTCAAGTTCTGCAGAAGGGCAGACACATAGACATGTTCCACATCATCTTTGTTTTAATTTGATCTTCTAAACATTTCAAATTAAAACTTCAGTAGGATCTCTGCTGGTAGTTACTGTTTAGGTCAGTTACTGTCGATGCAGGGAAATCAATCCGAACTGTTGGGGCACACGTTAGGGTTAACCTCTGTTGTAAGTAAGTACGGATGTATTATCTCTAAATCCGGCGTTGGACATGGTGCTAGGGAAAAAAACAACTTTTTGATTAAATACAAATGGGAAAACAACCAGAGAAATTAAAGAAAGATCAACCTTTCAGTTCATTATGATAAGTATGATGAACAGACCTGTCTTTGGCCTTAATCCCAGCCCTAGAGAAATTCTCCAATTTGACAGACAAGGAGGGGAGAAGAAGGCAGCCGCAGAGATGAATGAACAGATGGATAGATAAAAAGAAAAAGAAAAAATTGTACCTTTCTGAGCTCTCATCGTCTGATCTTCAATCTGTCTCAGCCTCTCCATGAGCTCGTCTTTTTCCCGCTCTATCCTCTCCTTCTCTTTCTCTGCATACTCTCGCTTCTTCTTCTCATTCTCTAGCTGAGCCCTGAGAAGTTTAGTAACAACATCTTTCAGTATCTTTGCATTCTTATGACCTGAATAAAATACACAGGCACTCCTTTTGCCTAGAATAATGTATGTTGCCCTCTAGTGGAGAGATAAATCTGCCACTTCTGTTTGGACATGTATTTATGTTTTGTCAAAAGTCTGTGAAATGGGGGGTTATTGTAGCCTGGATGCCAGTCAAACCTATCCCCACCCACAACATTTGAGGTCAGGAAGTTTGGTCTGGATTTAATCCATTGTTCAGAAACTATGCTCAAACAAGAGCTACACATCTCAATTCTCCAGCGGCAGCCACCTTTTGTTATAAATAAAATTGTCAGTGCATCAACAGTGATCAACCACGTCACCAAAGAGCGCTTGCTCCGAATTAGTTTACAACATAAGGGGGCGGCCGCTGGAGAATTGAGATGTGTAGATTCCGCCATCGCGGACGTTAGGACGGATGCGCAATGTGCAAGGCGTGGTTGCTATGGAGATGATGCACTGTCTCATCGGTGGGGAGTTCTGTTAACAGTTGATTTCCGTTGCTCTGATTGGTTGTAGGTCTATCCAATAGAGTGCAGAGGCATTTTCGGTTGAAACACACCCCATAATCACAGCCCAACGGAGCAGTATACAACTCACATTCTGACTAGAATCTAAGTATGACGACGTCAGGCTTTTTATAACCTTAGGAACAAACAAAAATGACAACATGGGTTCACAGTATTCCTGTGCAGTACCTCTCCATCTGTTTGTGGTGCTTTTCCTCGCGGGCCTGAGCTTTCATCTGCTGCACCTCGATGGTGTCGGGCTTTCTCCTCCTCATGTACAACTCGTGGTTACCCATACACAATGCCAGGATACGCTTGTTGATGCGCAGCCGAGGGGCATAAAACACAAAGTCCTACATGTTTTAAGAAAGAGTAGGGAGAGAAAATATACCCTTTAATGTGAAGAACATGTTCTTTGTATACATAAACACAAAGTCAAATATTTGATGTTTCTAAACTTTTCAATCTGACACTCACAGGTGCTTTCTTGTCGATAGGTTTGATTACAAACTTCTTGTCATTGAAAGAGATGTTTCGAATCTCACTCCAGGGGAAGCCAATCTTTGGGGTTAACCTGAAAAAATAAACATTTCAACTTCAGTGTCCCACTCACATGATGATATACAGCACAGGGTGTTACACAGTTGGTTGTAGATGGTTTCATCGGAGCCCAGTGTGAATAAACCACTTTACACTTCTACTGAATTTACAATTCAAATACAACTTTTCAGTAAAGTGGTTAAGAATAGAGACAGGAAAGGAAGTAGGTGGATAAAACTTAACACTTCTGCCAAGACGTGAAAGTGTGTTTGGTGTGTGTGAGATAATGAGGATGTTGCTTCTAGGGTTCCTTTGTTTCCTTCCTGTCACCTAGACGAGAGAAGGATGGCAGCTGTGATGACCTCAGGTAACGGACAGGAAGTGGAAAGTAGTGAGAGGAAATGCTACAGGAGTTGTGATTAATAAAATCTATCCTTTCTTCCACAAAGGGGAAACATCTCTGACCAGAGAGGACAGGAAAGACTCTTCTACAATTGACAGTCTTCCTTTCCCCACCTCTCCCTTAGTTTTCACTTCTAAAAATACCTTTGCTTCCTTTAAACTTGTTGAGCATTGTGCATCTTATGTTACCATCATGCCTTGGACAAAGTGAGAAAACAGAGATAAACTGGCTGACATGAGTCTGGTTAATATCAAATAAAAAAATATATATATATTTTCCTTTTTCTGACAGTAACAGCAAAAGCAGCTAAGTGGACAAGAAATAAACAGTGTAATAATCATTGGCAAATGGATCCATATTCTGGTACAGGGTACAGATTTAGGAGCAGTGCCTCAGTAAAGTAATACATTTTTTTCTGCCACATGGCATCGTTTTGTCATTGATTACATCCCACTTTGCAACACAGTAATACAGAGACCTTTTTTGTTGATGTTGAAATTCATCAGTGACATTAACTGTATAGATAGACAACTAATCTAATGGTAATTTAGCTAGCGAGCACACCCCTGTCTTGTGCCTCAGTCTCCCGGCGCTGCAAGGCTTCAGTCGGGATGAGAGCTGACAACAGCCCCAGGGACACATCCAGTCAGCCCCCAGCCAGCTAGCAACCATCCACTACCATTACAGCCCCAGCCCGGGGACACATCCACAGTCAGCCCCCCAGCCAGCTAGCAACCATCCACTACCATTACAGCCCCAGCCTGGGGACACATCCACAGTCAGCCCCCCAGCCAGCTAGCAACCATCCACTACCATTACAGCCCCAGCCCGGTCAGGCCCAAACCAGCTAGCGGCCATACCGGTTGGCGCTTAACTTCGGTGCTAAGGACACGAACGGCAGTTTATCGAACCGTTGGGAAACAGCGGCCATTCGTAACGTTACACCTCTGTTAGCGTTACCGGTGCCCCCCCCTTTCGCTTTCACCCTGTGTGTTGAGCTCTGTTTTAGCTACAGACTGAGGCATCTTCTTCTGTTGGGAGTTGCACATACGAAGTAAGCACTACTAGCTAATCAGTTGCAGAGTATGAGGGAATGCCACGCTAGCAGCTAAGGCGAGCATTATAACATGTGTTACTAAGTAATGCACGTTTGTCATAGAAGTAAGAGCTGGACTACAATAGCGCTGTTTGGAGCAGTTGGCGAACAGTATTTTCTCTGGAATATGGTAAGTCCCTTTGGGGTGGACTTTGGGCTTTTTCACTTTGTAAACCTATAACATGCACAAAGGCATAACATGAGCACTTTAAGTCTTTGGACGTCTATAAAAACTTTAAAAGATAAACTCTGATGAGGAATAATCAAAAAACAAAAATCTCCTAAATTAATAAGACACAAGACCCTGATCTTGTTGTGAGGTTGGGTGATACAGCAGGTTTAACAGACACCGTTATGATGACACAAGTTAGCACACATCGGTTATGGCACACTGTCATAACCGCAAACCACAGCTCTGATTCCCTTGCAAGCATGTGGTAGTATGTGACTGGATTTAGACCAAAACAGGACAACCATTTTGGGGGAAAAGAAAATGGTATTTGAATCTGAAAGCGTAGGTCTTAACATGTCTCAGCCTTGATGGTAACTTTTAACAGTCTTCACGATTTTGTAAATAAACTCTGTTACAAATCTGTTAGCGTTTGTGTCTGTGTGTGTGTGTCCCTTACTTGTCTTCGTGTTCGTAGATGTTGAGGCCAAGGGCATCCACCCCCAGCCACAGCTGTGTGCCCTTCTTGTTTTTAATTTCAAAGTAGTTGACTCCGTACATCTCCAAGTCCTGGGCGATTTTAAGATATTCCATCATAGAGTCCTCTCTGGACAGGAGGAACATTAGCAGGAGTCAGAAGATTATAGATTATATAGTTTTGTTTGTTAGAAAATTTACACATTTTTATTAGTAAAACAAAATCAAATCTGTGTACATTTTATTTTTCTAAAAGCAAATTACCAAGTATTCATATGATCCAATAAAAAGTAAACTTTTAGGTAGGTCAACTTTTGGCCATGTATAGCCCTCTAGAATAATTATATACATATGGTTAAACTTCCTAAAATGACACAAGGCCACCTACACGCCGATAAAAATTTTCTATGTCTCTCTAAGGGGTTTACAGGAAAGATTTAAACATACCGGAGCATTCCTCGGTGTTCTTCGTGCCAAGTCTGAATCCTGTCCTCCCACTGCTCCTTGGTCAGCTTGTGCTGCTCCAGGACTCTGTTTACACAAACACAATGACTTTACCTGAAGGGATGTTTTTGGAATTGTTTCCTGAAGAAGAAATCATTGAAAATTCCAACAAGGAGCAAGACATTCCACAGGTTTCAACAGATGTGAACAATCAACACTTTGGCTCGCAGCAGAAAATATAAATGTAAACATGAACGGACTCTTTTTATATAGCAATTTTTGCGCTAGTCTTAACGACTACTCAAAGCGCTTTTACATAGTACAGGAACCATTCACACACATTCATACACTGTGGTTGAGGCTGGCGTACAATGTGCCACCTGCTCATCAGATAAACATTCACACACATTTACAGTCTGATAGCGCAGCTCAGGGTTCTCGGGGTTCAGTATCTTGCCCAAGATACTTTGACATGAGACTGCAGGGCCAGGGATCAAACTCCAACCTTCCGACTGGCAGGTAACCCCTCTACCACTGAGCCAAAGCCGCCCTCATAAGTTGTGAAATGTTTTTCCCGGGTACCTCTGAGGCAGCAGTCTGTCATGGGTAAGATACCCAGGCTTGTGGACATCTTTGTTGTAGTCTCCATACTTGGCCTGGACAGAGTATGACGCCAGAAGCACAGCTGTCTCTGGGGGACAGTAGTTCTCATCGTTCAAGATGGCCTCTTTCACCTGCGGAAATGGAGGGAGTGAAGGAGTAAACAAATGGAACCTATTTATTGTATTCAACACTGCTTTCCTCCCTAAATATCAATGTTAAATTCAGTTGAAAATTTGCACTACATTTGGATGGAAAATCCACTAGTGAGTGACTTTATACCTGCAGGAAGAAGAGTCTCTGTGTGATCTCCTGGATTAGTTCCTCTGAGACATCCTCAGGGAAGAACTTGGCTCTGAACTTAAACTGCAATGGGTTCTCTTTCTTCACATCCTGCTGGGTCACCTGGACGGAAAGGAGAAAAAAAAAGAAGAAAAAAAACATCATCCAACCAACCATTTACCAGCCTGTGTCATACAACGACATGTAATAAACAAGCATATTCATCGCATGGATATTGCATGTGCCACCCACCCCCACCCACCCACACACAATATGTGAAGGAAAGCCAAGAAGAAAGACCCTGACCAAGAATTAAAAAGACAAGGAGGCAGAGAGATAGTAAAAGAAAGAACAAGCGTGTAAATAAAAACTGTTTTTGGTAGTTATGCCAAAGGATAAGATAAACGTAGAGGAAGACCTACCTTCTTATTGAGTTTGAGCCAAGTGCTGTAGCCCTTACTGTCCACATACTGTAGTCCAAAGAACCAGACCTCCCGCAGTCCCACTGTCTTCACCACCTGACAATAAAACAAGAAGAAATTGGAAATCTTGGGCTCAAGAGAAGTTGTTTATTATACTTGAGTTATGTATCGTTTATGTACCACTGACTTTAAAAAATGTTTTGTTTTTAATCAGAGAGGATTTGGTATTTTAGTTTTCGGTGCAATCATGGACACACCTCCAACACAGCTGTGGATAATCATGTAATGATATGTATTTAAGCACTATACACTGTCACTTTACTACTACTTGTCTTGAGAAAGGTTCTTGTGACCAAAAAGTCAACCCACCAAATAAACCAATGCAGAGGTGACAAATGTGTGCAGGAATTTTCTTTCTTGGAAAAAGATTTGTTGTTGACGTGCCACAAAAGACCCTGGTCAGAACTGAACCAGGATCATCATGGTTAACCAGCAGGACGCCTACATCCATAATTGTAGCTCTTTGGAAAGCAGTAACCAGTCGACATATGTGGTTATGATGTCACCCTTGCTCACCTGGTCAAAAAGCTGTTTTCCTGTGGTATTAGGTTGGATGGCAAACTCCAGCTCTGCATCCATGGTGGTCACACGGACATTGATCTAGAAACCAAACAACAAAAAAGTTATTTTGTTTTCTATATTCCACAGGCCAATGTTTTACATAAGGAGTGATTAGATACGGCACTGCTACCTGACTGTTCTCATTACAAAAAAGGTCACAATACCGTCTCTAATTTTCTTGAACTGCACATTGTTTTGTTTGCAGTGAGGATTTTAAAATCAGGCCAAAAAGTCAACTTCTGAAAAAGCTTTACAGCATTTAGTTTAAACCAGTAAGTGGGTCGGCCAAATATCAGGACTATTCATACGTTCAAATCAGAGGTAGAAGTGAGTACTGTTGTCCGTGCTTAATCTGAGATTAATAAATTTGTCGTCTTTCATGAAATAAAGAGTTAAACATAAGTATTCTAGAGGATGTGGCGCACATGTCACAACGGACAACGCAGAAGTGCTTCCGTCAAACTCAATCGAACATGATATCCCAAGAAATTAGAGAATTCCTGCAAAAGAGAATAGAAGCATGTTTGCTCAGTATTCAATTTGTCAATCCCAACCCAAGTTTTGTAAAGGGTCTGTGTAAACTTGCATCTCTCCCCCTCTTTCCATCCTACACTGCCAGAGTCAGCAAGGCCCACCTTTCAAGGCAGACTACTACTCCAGGACCGCTGTTGGGGGTGGAGCAGAGGATAAAACTCAGTCATTGGTTGCAGTAAAAGGCAATGGCGGTAGGCCAGCAGCAGCAGAGGGCACAGAACACAGTGGGTCCGACCTCCGAAGCATCTCACATCCTTCCTCCCACACCTACGCACACACTTAGCTGTGTGTGTGCTTTAGTAGTGGTTAACAATGCAAGAAGAGAGACAGAGGGAAGTGTATGGTAGAGAGGAACACAAGAGGCAATGTGAGTGCAAAAGCAAAAAGTTTAGCAAGAGTGCAGAAAAAAAAGTGGTGGAGATTGAGTGCAACAGGAAGCTAGAGAGATGATCTGGGGTGAACACCCTTTGAGATTACGTTACAGCGCGGTTACTGTAGATGAACCAACCATACAGAAAAGGAGGGAAAAGAGAGACAGAATGAAGAAAATTCTTTTTCCTCTTTGCAATTATACACAAAACCTCAGAAAGGCTAACTTTGTATTTCTCTCCCTCTCCTCTTAATAGTTTTTCATGGACTTTACCTCTCCATTTCTCTCAATATCCCTGCAATGAATAATCCATGAAACTTGTCTATACAGCACATAGCGGGACTCCCCGCACCACATGGAGCAGACCCAGTGTATCTGCCTCTGTCTCCCACTCATTAATTACCCATGAAAAGTTGCAGCACTTTCACTACCTTATAGGGCCTGTACTGACCTGGTATTAAAATCTGATATGAGTGATCCGATCGCAAGTGGACAGCTCTAGGTGCGTGTGTTTTCACCTGTCTGTAGAATGTGTCTCCATATGCATCCGCAGTGAACACTTGAAATAAACATGTACATCATTTACATTTGTATATAGGCTGGTTGTGTGTTTATGTCAGTTGTTACTTTCACATAAATCAAGTGAAAAATTAAAAAGCGCTGCCCACAGTCTGCCTGTGTGCTGACCATAGAGTGTAGCCTTTATAAAAAGGTGCACAAGAGGGGTGTGCAAAAAACCCAATTCACATTCGTATGGTGACTCAAGCTCTACAGATTCAAAATTGATTCATAGAATTACAAAAATGTATTGTTTGTTTTGTAATGGCGTGTATACTATCACATGAGAAAAACAACTACATTTATTGAATGACATTTTCTGAATCGTGCACCCATACGACATAAGGAGATCTACTGACGGGGCAGGACCTGTGCAGGAGATAAAGATGTTTTTAAAAGTCTGTGTTCAGCTCTCAGTACTTTTGTCTTTGTGTTTGAACTTGGGGACGTTTTATAAAAAAAATAATGGTATTTTCAAGGCAACAGTACTGCAGAGAGACTGAGATAGCGGGGGATATAGGAGCAGGCCGCATGCAGGAACAAAAACACTGACACAATACTAAAACAATATGATAATAACATCAAAACACAACTCACTCAGTGGTTTGTGTGACATGAGAAATACTTTGAATAAGTAGGCTAGCCTAGGTATTTCTTTAATGTTGACACAGGACACATTTCTGCTCTCACTGCTATTAGAATGTGGACAGATAAGACTCAAACCACCTCCAAAAGCGTTTTTTGCAATCCAATCTCAATGTGTCCTGAGAGTGTTTTCACCTGTACTTAGAGCTGTCCACTTAGGATCTGATCACTCAGGACAGATGTTAATGCCAGGTAAAAAAAAGGGTTAAAGACTTCTCGCATGAACACTCCTGCCAGGCCTAAACTATTACCGCAATGTGCAACACTCTATTTATTCCAAATTATTTTACTAAACTGTATGCCTGCCCTATGTTACTAATCTAACCTGCTGCCTGGCCAAGCTTTATTTTGGTTGGAAAATGTGGCCAGCTTCCCGGGGAAAAGATTAAGTGACTAAATTGTATGACTAGATTGTATTCTGCCTTCAGTCAGGGTCCATTTTCAATGGATGCAGTTTCTCTAGTGTGTGCTCCTTGAGACAAAATCTCTGCTATTTCTGTTGCCAATGTGTTATTCAATGAAGATTCCACACAGAGAGGCACTGTATAATTACTCTGCATTAAGACCCAGACTTAATCCATGTCTGGGAAATCAAGCCACAATATATATGCAAGCTATCTGCAGGGGAGGAAAAAGAAATGGATTCCGTTGGTTTTTTAGGCAATTAGGTGAAATCAGAGTTCAGTGTGATGTACAAGACTGGATGGGCTAATCTAATGAAACAAGCTTGTATGGTTTTTAAACTGACTGTCCTAAGCTTTTAGGAGTTGCCAGCGGGCAACAAATAATAGGAAAGACATGCACACACATTCAGTACAAATTGATCAATTAACATTTTAAATCATTTCGTCCAGGATAATCCCTGCATGAACAAAATTGTGCCTGCTCTGCAAAATCCAGAGTTCTCAGTCAGCACTTAATGGTCAGGAAACATTTAAGGAAGTTCAGCTACTAAAGCAATGCTTACCAGCCAGGACAGTGGCGTTGGTATTGATTTCACCGAGGGAGATTTTTCTCACTGCCACAGTGTCACAACCATGCAAGATGCAGTCCCGAACATTTCAAAATAAAGAAGAATGACAATGATGGTGCCTCTGCAAAATAGTCTCGGGAAGGATCTTGTTTTCCTGGAACATGTGTACATTCAAAGGTTGTTTTAGTTGTGCAACACAAAACTCAGGTTGGACAGATAGTCTAGCTAGTTGTCTGGATTTACCCTGCAGAGATCTGAGTAGCAGTTAACCATAGTCCTCAGAAACCCACCGGAGTTTAGAATTACAACACAAACAAAGCAGAAGGTGAGGGAGAGCCTGCCAAAAATAAGGGACATCCAGCGGAATTTCTGGCAGCACTTGCACAATCCCAGAAATTAAACAATATAGACTACATAAGAAGCTACAGCAAAGTACAAGGTCACCGCGCCCTATATCATACTACTGCAGTTGGCCTTTAGGAATGCTGTACAATACACAACTTTCAAACAAGAGGATCCATTACTCAGAGAAGTACACCTGTATGACAGCTCAGCTTCCTCACTAAACAGCCCGCCGCAACAGCTGTTTGTGTGGAAAAGAACCAAACCTGTGTCGGTGGCCCACAAATTATATAATGCAAAACTACTAGGGGAACATCTTAATCAACTCTTGCAAAGGCACAATACAAGCCCCTGATAAAAACACTGACAAAAAAAAACTGTTCATGGTTCACTGGTGAATTAAAACTAGCTGCCTCATTGACTTTCTGAGATAGGAGTAGTTATGGAGAATGTTGTGCTGAGCTGGGGTTTCCAAGTGACCGGCCTTGAATGTCCCTTCCCTGCATTTGTGTGGGGCCCGTCTGCCATCAGTAATCAGCTGTGAAAGAGCCAACCTTTGTGCTGCATGTGTGTTTGTCTCTGCCAAAACAGCCAACCCACGGAGCAGAGAGAGGTGGAATCTAGTATGGACCAGACAGTCAGTTAATCCTATCTCTCCTGCTGAGAGAGAGGGAGGAAAAGAGGGACAACAACATGCCGAGGCACTGACACAGCTAATCACACACTCTGACAACTAAGAAGTCTGGAAGGAGCATCTTTTGTAAGCCTGTCCTTATATGACACTGTCTGGTGATACTAGACAAGCTGACTGGGCTACAATAAACAAATTGCTCTATTTAAAAAGAGAGTAAGATCAGTTTAAGGTACGCGTTAGACAAGCAGTAAACTACAAACAGACAATTTAACAAGTTATCAGATTTGCCCAATTTATACAAGTGTGTATACTTCCAGAAAATGATGGTGGGTTTAAAGCCGCGCCATATGAGGGAGCCAGCGAGTCATGATGTGGACTTACTTCTTGCTTAAGGCAAAACCCTAAAAGTAGTGTAACCACTGATTGATGTCACTGAATCACGTTCCAGTTGCCGCATTGGTCCAAAACATCTTTAGAGTGTCTAAAATAACATTTTAGTTTCTTTGCCGACCTTTTTTGTTTGCAAGCATAATGAATACCCATTTGCAGCTCATATTTAGATGTGCTAAGGTGCTTTATGGCTGTACTTTACCCCCACAGCATCTTGTACACTGCACAGTGTATATGAGCAGCAGGAAAATCATCTGTCTTCCCCCCCCCCCCCCCTTTTCTCATCTCTCTTTTTTCCCACTTACCTAAAAACAAGAGATAAATGTTTTGATACAAGGCCAGCAAAAAACAAAAAGCATCATTACATGTCAATTTTAAGCCAGTGGCAGGTTTTTCTGTGTTTTAATTGATTTCTTTCCGCTTTGTTTTGTTGAATGTTTTCCACCTTCCTCATTTTCAATATGACAAAGTTTAAGGCTGGCAGTATTTGACACCATGGATTTCTTCCTATGTCATTTGTATTTAACACACTGAGCTTATCTCTCCTTTCTCTTTCCATTTGTGTGCATCCATGAAAAACTTGTTGCTAACCTAGCTCTGGGGAGTCATTCCCCGGAGTCCTTATGTTCTTTTCCCCCCCAGCATGTTTCCTTGGATCAGGGAGGCTCCAAAATCATGTTTGCAGTTGTCGCCGTGGTCCTGCTACACGTTCTGCAATACGCTGTTATATCCTGCTATGTTCTGCGGTGCCCTGCTACATCCTGCTACGCTCTGCTCCGTCTTGTAATGCCATGCAGTGCCCTGCTATGCAATGAACTACTACAAACTACCATTTTAGTCACTGTTCCAATATCTTTTACTGTAACCGTTATTGCCACTCTTCATTTCAACCACAACTGTGTTGTCCGAAGTTTCTTCCTAAAAAGGGAGTTTTTCCTTGCCACTGTCATACGGTTGCTTGCTCTGGAGGGAGCTACTAGAACTGTTGGGTCCTTGTAAATTATAGAGTGTGGTCTAGACCTATTTTATCTGTAAAGTGTCTTAAGATAACTTGTTATGAAGTGATACTATAAATAAAATTTAACGGAATACGTATGACACTTTTATTTGCTCTTTCTTCCTTATTTGCAGTGTCACTAAAAAGGCCTCAAGTGGTGGGGAGTATAGATCAAGATTTGACAAGCAAGTGATATATGAGGCCATGGAAGATGAAAGGCCAATGAGGATCTCAGTGAGTCTCAAAACCAGTGGCACAAAAATTTACATTACATTGGTTTTATTCTTTCTTCGTGCCCTTTAAGGATTTTTCTAACTCCCCCTCTCAATTTCAATTGCAAAGACAAGTTCTCACTCAGACGGGCCCTTTGTTAAATGTACAGCTGTTAAGTTACTGTAAGCTGTTTAGAGGAGCTTTTCTGAGAGAGGCCATAAGACAGACAGACACACACACAAATCAGTAGAGTTCCTAATCTGGTCTTCTGGGGTCTGAGCAGCTGTCTGTCCCTCTGATTAACCCCCTACAGGCTGAGGCAGGCTTTGGAAGGGAGGAGGAAAGGAATGAGGAGTGAGAGCGTAGGAGGAATCACTGCTACCTACAAACACATCATCCTTTGGGGGAAGGGAAGGTGAATGCTGTGTGTGAAGCATCCTTTTCACAGGAGGACAAAAGAAATCTACTAGTCCAGTCAACTGTAAAAGAAAACTTTCCAGTCATTTTACAAGATACAATAGGGGGATAATAAAGAGTAAAAGGGATGGTCATACTTACGCTATTTTAATAACTGGACCTAACTTTTGTATAGTAAATGAGGTCAAGGGTCAAACACAACAGGCAAACAGAGTTTTAATGCTGCTCAGCACCTATATTGCAACTCTTTCCTTACAACAACCCATTTTCCTACCTCATAAAATTCCTACACAGTATATCCTAAACAATACAACAAATTCCCATCTCCCTGTCTCTATCTTTATTTCCTAATGTTCGCAGATTTCATGTTCTCATCCCTGCCTTAACAGTGCCTCAGTCGTAGTGATAATCCTGTCTTCATCATGCTTCTGTACTTCCACAAACAGGATGTTGACACAGACTGGGCCCCCAATGTACACAGTGGGCCCCTTGTCCAGCAAACGGAAAAACAGCCCCCAGCTAGAAGCCAGTGAGGGCCCTCTTCCTGTGGGCTGCTATCACCTCATCATACCCTGGCCTCCAAACACAACTGTATAATATGTTCATAGACCCCCTGACACTAGGGCTGTTAGGCTGTCTCCTAATGATCACAAAAACAATGCAATCGAGAAAAACTCATATTTAGCATGTTACGTTTTGCAAATAAACTTATCTTCTTACTAAATCTTATTTGTCTTGTATTCTGAATGAAAAATAAACTTTAAACGATCAAAGAATTAAGGAAGATTTAACGATTAAAGGTTTTTTTTACTGTTTCCCTTATTTTTAAGTTCAATAAATGCAACATCTTTCCAAAAGTCAGTAATTGTGTTAAATAATCGCGATTCAATATCGACCAAAATAATTGTGATTACCTCCGGAAAAAACTGCAGACGGAAATCCTATAGACTGGTGAAATAGTAGTGTAAACAGATTCCTTAAGACAGCTGTGTGCGACATTAACAAACACCTTCCAAGATACTGGTTCGAATTGGTTTGAAGTGGGTGGTGTGGTGTCATAAAAAGCTGGTTCACAGAACCTAAAAACTTGTCAAAAGTCAGGACAGTTTACAAATTGCTGTAAAGCTCAGCTGTGGAATGGCCCTTTTTACATATAGAAAATACCTTGTTGCTATGCTGCCTTATGAGTGTCAGTCTTTTTATTTTAACTTCACTTACGCATTTAAGTTTAGGAAAACCTTGTCCCTGAATCTGTCTTAGTCACTGGTTCAATTGCAATGCAACATAATGCACGTAATTCTACACGCTTTGCTTCCATTAAGAACATCTTAAGTGTATTTTAGGTAAAAACAATAAAATGAATCTCAACACAGTCAAGTTATCACCAGTTTGTCTTTTGACACCTCACTTAACCTGTAATATCACCACAATCTCAACCACATGCTATAGTTCACTGCAAAAGGCACGTGTTTCTGTGTTTGAAAAGAAACTGC
The DNA here is from genome assembly GCF_008692095.1 of Etheostoma spectabile. Lineage (NCBI taxonomy): Eukaryota > Metazoa > Chordata > Actinopteri > Perciformes > Percidae > Etheostoma > Etheostoma spectabile. Next base: position 13,737,147 of record NC_045756.1, on the reverse strand, counting down.
TAGCTCAACATACTCCATTTTCATGCTTTGGTTACAGATGAATGCTGAAACTGAGGCATAAGAGGCCAATTCCAAAAGTGTTTTTTATGTCTGGCACCAATCCCAGAGAAGGTCATGTCTGCTGGACCCTGCTTTGGCTTCCTCTGTTTACTGTGTCGGTGTCTCCCTGTGACAAGCTGTACTTTCTCTCTCAGTTATTGTCTGTGACAGAGATGCCGATCTGAGCTCTGAGCGGCCAGCCTTCCCCTGTCCTAGGAGCTGTTTTGGGATGACTGCGTGGCCTGCTGACTCAGGGGTCAAGAGGGGGAAGTAGAGGATGACATCAGGGCCTGGCTGTTCCTCTTCTGTAAGTTCCTAAACCCCACCACCCACAAACACCCACCACTTCTAGAGAGAAGATATGCTTCACTTGTGGTAAAGCCTGAAGCCTGCTGTACTGAGTCTCTAGGAAAGTTTCTGATGCAAGTTTTAGCAACTTCACCTTGAAAACTTTCCATGAAAGAAATTCTAAAAGCAAACGTAATGTAAGCTTTGTTTTAAAATTTGTCAAGTAGACCAGAGTTTGTCGAATGAAAATGCCAAACCCTCACTACTTTGCCTGAGTGACAAGTGGCCTGGACATCTTTACACTTAACATATTCTTGTCAAGTGTAATCTAATTGTGCAACATGCAATATCCCCAGACTCATGTGTAAGTATGTTTATGATGAAAAACCAGCAGGACAACAGTGGGAAAGGCAGCCATGAAGAGACTGCATCAAATTGCTTTTGTTTTGGTGTTGTTCACATCCCAGGACTCCGGCATTCACTCCACCCTTTAAGCAACAATGGCAGCAGTGTTGCAGTTGCAAGGCCTGTGGGCCAGGCAGTTCATTTCACACTCCGGCTGTTGTTTACTTGGAAGAGGAGTATGAGGAGTGGGAGCAGCCAGGGGGATGAAACTGCCACTTTGCAGAATGCACAAATGTAGCTTTCGGCAGTAGTGTATACCAACGGGAAAGATACAGTTTATACAAGCAGACTATGCAGGAAGAAACAAGCAATTATAATCTTTCTGATTCATATCATATCCTGATATGGCTACTGCTTAAAAAGTTCTAACCCTGCAAGTCAATGTTTCTTTTTTTATACATTGAAGAAGGTGAATTGATTAGCAGGAAAAGGGCCTAACTTAAGTGTTTTTTTCCTGACTTCTTTCCCTTAGCGCTGCATTTCTGTATACTTCTGTAGAACACAGTAGGATAAAAGCAGCTGACATTTGTATGTCAACTCTCATGTAGCCCATTTTAGCCTCTTACCGGTTTTGGCATCTTTGCTTCCTTTCCTCCTTACGCACAACAGCTGAGAGGATAAATCCGTCACAGGACAGCAACAACACTTGTATCACAGGACCTGAAAGCAGAAGAGACAATTTTTCACATCTTCATGGGTGAAAAAAATATAAGAAGCTGCCTACGTACAACATGATTTACTTGTGTTTTTTTTATTCTCTCTGCAACTACATGATTTGGCAATAAACAATACACCACAATGATTAATCTTTAAATTTGGCAGAAATTCTTCCATCCAAGTTGAAAGTTTTCTTTTTGGTTCAATCTATCAGATATATCAGTCAAGTCCTGAATTCAGTGGTGTAGACAATGCACACAACAGAAAAGAACAGAACACAAAGTTTAGGAACAGGGGAAAAAAAGCCTATTGAACTGAGCAAAAGTAGAGTGCTCCCAAGAACTGACAAAATGAAAAAACTAAACTTAAATGATTCCTAAATATGTTCCTGACTACAATGCACAGAAAACCCAAGCAGATAGATGCACAGAGAAGTGGTCTCGCATTCAATCTCATGTTGCTGTAACTATTGCAAGTGCGCCTATGGGGGCAAAAACTCCTTAAAACATATAGTATGGAAGAGAAAACTGGAAGACAGTCAATTATCAATTATGTGTTGATGACTCATGCACACTGTAAAATGATCATCGGTTATACTTTATCAAATTAAAAGGTCTTTCTGACAGAAATTACCTGATATTTTGAAACTAGATTCCCCCCCCCCACTATTTCATCACCATCTCATAAATGCCACTATACATTCCCTTCAAATACCCTATTTTAAAACCAAGCTTTGCAAGTTAGAAAATGCCCTTTTTAAAAGCCATATGATCTAAAATGAGCAGGTCACACATCGATTGGAGCTTCAGTTATGGTCTTAGGTTATGAGAGTTTATTGTGAACACAATTTTAAAGCTTACAAGTTCGTTAGCAATGGCGGAAAAACCATTTAACCTGCTTGAAAAACATAATTATTTGCTGCTGATTCCCTTTCAAAAAAACATTTGCGGGGAAGGGGGGCTTTGCATGGGCCGGGCTAGAAACCATTTGGGTGCCTTTTAAATAGCTAAAACCCTCCTTTATTGTCGTTGAAATTTTTACAACGTACTTTTCAGGAAAACTGGGTCAAAAGCCAGTTGTACAGTTAGGTTATATCCTTCAACTTGGGGGAAATTCGGCACGCAGTTCAAGTCCTATTGAACCTTGTTGAGGAAAATTGGCAAAATTTAAATTAAAACACCACTCTTTACTTAAAAATGAAAGCCCCCAAAAAATCAAATATCCAGAAACTAAAAAAATAAAAAAAAAAAAAAACCCTCAAAGAATCCACCCATATTTGGGAAAAAGCAGAACAATGAAACCGAATTAATGCTCTCAAAATCAAAATTACAAGGTTACTTACAGAATGATAGTGCGGCAAATTCAAGGTTTTGTTTTAAGAAAAAAATTGTTAAAGTAAAAAAAGCCCGCTGTAATTTGGGGCTGTACGTAATGTGAGGTTTTTGCGCTACTCGGGCGAAACATCCCACTTTTTTCTTTTAAAAGCTTGCTAACCCGCCCGGGTGGCTTTCCCTTTCACGCTAACTTAACCACAATTTAATCTAATGGGTTACACTTTCAGCACAACGTTAGCTGCAACGAGTGGGAAATACAACGTTTCACGTGTCAAAAGCCTAATTTTCTGAGTTTCACTCGGTTACAGACTCATAGCCTGACATTTTCATGCTAGTTAGTGGGTGTAGTCTACATAACGGGACAAGCACAGCCAAGGCTTGCCTCGCTCGTAACGTAGCTAGCGAACACTTGAAGTTTTAAAGCCTAAAATGTTTGGCCATCATTAATTTACTATATCTGCCGACAACAACAAAAAACTGAGAAATTGTGACTAACGTTAGGTTAGGCAAGCTACGGTTCGTTGAAAAGCAGTGTATGGGACACAACTTAGTACAAGTCATCATTTCTATCACGTCGTATAAAATATGAATTGGTCGAACACGAAGATATCCGCTATGCATCAAACTTAAAGAGAAGCTTACCTTCTAGCGAGAGGCAACTCACCGGGGGTACGAAGTACCTATATATTCAGGTTGATACTAGGAAAGACTGTTATCGTCAGACGTGACAAAATATTCACGGTGAGAAATCCGTTCAGGTCCTCGTGCCTTATCTCTTAGTGCTTTTGACGAAACAAATTCCCACAGACATCGAAAACCCGTTGAAGTCTTAACCATAAGGCGATTTGGGGTGCTAATGTCGAGTCAGCCGGAATAAAATACTACGGCTTCCGGTCTCAACTTTAAAAATAAAAGCCTCATGAAAGCATGACATGAAGAAAAGCATTACTTAAAGGTCCCATATTATGCTCATTTTCAGGTTCATACTTGTATTTTGGGGTTTCTACTAGAACATGTTTACATGCTTTATTGTTGAAAAAGCGCATTATTTTTCTCATACTGTCTGTCTAAGTATACCTGTATTCATTCTCTGCCGGAAACCCTCCGTTTTAGCGCCTGCCTCTTTAAAATCCCCTCTCTTGAAAAAGCCTAGTCTGCTCTCATTGGTCAGCTTTTCCGGGTCTTCCGCATTTGTGCTCTCGAAGGGTACGTCCAAGGTCCTTAAAATACATCCACGTTTGCTTCACTTAGGTCTTAGTCTGTTGGGCAGGAGTAAGCTTTCAGCAGCATGACTGTCAGGACTGCTCTTGTGTATCCTTGCTCATAGGGGACATCCCATTTCTCTTATTTGATAGCTCCTCGCTCTTCGGTTGAATCGAAAGTTGTTTTATCCCTTCTCCGTGAAGGCCGTCTCAAAGCTTTATTTCTAACCCGAGGACTGAGGAGCGAGCAACAAGGAGGGATCACCGATGAGCTATAAGCGAGGTTTCATGAGAGCAGCCTTCCTATAAGCCGTGCAGCTAAAAGGGTTTCTAACTCCGCCCAAGCAGCTGGCGAATCCATGTGACCCATCAGAGGAAAGGATGTCTAAAACACATTTGCTCGTTTCCTCTCTCCTCCCATGATTTCCTTGCGTCTCTTGTGTTTTCTTGGTGGGACAAAACCTAAGGGATCTGAGATCCAGCCATAGCTCTTCAGAGATCCCTCCTAGTTCTTGATCCCCCTCCTCTGGTCAGGAACAAGAGCTTTGAGATGGCCTTCACGAATGCAGACCAGAACAACTTTGTGTTCAAGCAAGGAGCGAGGAGATCAATTAACAAACTTATTAGGACCCACCCCATATCTCTGCACTGTCATTGTTGACTATAACGGCACTTTTGACAACAATTAAGAGCTCTAAGTGTAGTTGCAAAAAAAAAAATCTGTACAATTTCTTACTGTATTTTCACTCAACCTGTATTTGTGTTTTACTTCGAAGGGGAAAAAGACCAATTTCCGGTCTTGTTTTCAGTTTCTGTCTCGTACTTGACGGAGCTAATTGTGGAGATGTTCAATATGGCTGTCAGCAGCTGAGGGGTGGATGCGAGGCATGCATCGGGCCATTAGCTGTAGGGAGTGATTAATATCAGACTGGGCATTTTGAATAGACCAAATCAGGGGCAGAGTTTCCCTCTCTGGACCCCCTGGCAGACTGCATATGTGGGCTTGCACTGGAAGTAGGCTAGTTAATTTGGCATAAATGTTGCCAACATGCAGCAAGTTTGTTGCAGACAGAAGGAGAAAGACCACAAAGACCCTATTCTTACAAGACCTCTGGATTCTATTATAAAACTGTGTCTGAAACTACATTTGAATAGTTATATTTATGTTGCACACAACCATTTATATCCAATTGTATAATGTAGTTATGGTTGGCAACTCTTATTATTCCAACTACAGTTCAAATGAATTTCATACTTTAAATACCCTATACGTGCCCACTGACATAATTTATATGGAGCATCAGGCTTGCACGCATCACGTGAACGCATCACATACAGTCATTTAAGTATTGCTTCTACAGCTGGCTGGGTACCAAAATAGGCCTATAACATTTTGAAATAAATAGCTCAACTACTTTTAGACATAGAGTACTGTAGGGTAGTTGTGTGGTTTCAGAAGTAATTTTGTGCACTTATTTTGTTCTACCACCAGATGTCATGGTGTCCCTTCTTTTGGTGTCCCAGGTACCTTAAAACATCCAACGTCCTTCATTTGTGGGTGCAGAAGAGGGATTCAATGCATGTTTGTTTTTGTTTTTAAGAGTGTATCATGTCACATTACCCTGACACATCATTACAGTCCATCCCACACTAGTGAGGAAACTACTGCATCTGCTTAAAAAAAAATACTGCAGAGGCCATTCTGTGTCCAAGCTGTCACCTTAGAAGCACCCGCCACTAGTTATCTCTTAGAAGTTCAAGTTACAAGCAGAAAAACTGACACAGTGAAGTATCCCCCTTTAGGACGAGGAAGAAAAGGAAGGACGAAGAGGAGACCGCATTGACCTGAGGGTCCAGCCAATTGGATGGGCGGAGCTGTTGGCAGTAGGGGGTAACGTGCAGGTAAGGACCAGGTACACCGTTTATATTATATTAACTAGTAATCTGGTGCACACAACATTCACAATACTCGCCATCAATTTAGGGTGAAAAGTCAAATTTCTTGAATCAGTGTCATTTCCTAATAGGATGCATGGAGGCAGCGCAGCTGTCTCGGTACGAATCCTAATTATGCTTACTGGACCATGAAGTTCCGTTTGAAGACGGTAGCACGCCCAACTCCATTAATCGGGCAAATTAGATGTTTGTATATAGACAAAGGTAAGCTATCACCCCACATTGGATATTTGAATCCCCAATTTTAATGAAATAATGAGTACAAAACTCGCTGGGGATGCTTTTTTTGCATTTGACCAGGTAAATATTGTCAGATTTTGGAATGAGGTTTGGAGGGAATGAAGAACGTTGTATGGCCTTCAGTATTCATTGAATGAGCTTGGATGTGGTCATAAACTAATTTATTAAAACTTCTAATGAAACCTAGAACTTCCAGGTTTTTGACATAGTCCAATGAGCCTGTCTGCTGCTAGAGTGTGAACAGGTATGGTTGGCCCTCCACTGGGCTCTTTACTTAAATTACTATACTTGAATTGGCATGTCACTTAAAAAAAAGCAATTTCAATTCATGTGAAATGAAAACTAAATAGTTATTTCAATATCAATGTCCAATCATTGGCATACAGTGCAACTATGAGGTGCATGTGTCAAATCAAATGAAAAGGTTTGGTGAACCATTCTTCTGTCTCTTAGAAATAATGTAATTTTGAACTGCATTTGTGTGTTTTGTGCTTTAAAGCGTTTGTGTACAGATGCAGTACACTGGCGACAAATGTCTCGTGGTTGAAACTGAAAGTGAGACTTTAAACACTTAGTGTGTTTTCCAAAGAAAGTGTTGAAAATCTGTTAACTCTGTTATTGCCGTGCACTCATGATGACATCCCCTGGGCCACGTCTGTAAAAGTGTCACATTGTATTGCATGTGGAAGTAGTCTCAGTCTGTATTTAGCCTGGCGTATCACAACGTCACAAGGTCCCTGTCCATATGACTAAGGGCGTGCTGCTCTATTGTCAAAGAAATGAAAGGAGCCACTGTTGGGAAACTGGTAATTGAATGGGGAATTGAACAAATTTGCTTTGATTGTTGTGTGTGTGTGTGTGTGTGTGTGCGCTCTGTTTTTTAACAGCAGATCAGATGTCTATGTACAATGCACGTACTCCTCATGTGCCAGAAAATACACAACAATACAATGAAACCATGTTGATCATTTCACTTGATATCACAGCTAAATCAATAGACTGAAACTAGCCATTAACACTAGAATTATGATTAGTTGAAGAATAATTAAAATGCTTACATTAGATGTGACTATACCTGCAACGTTTGGTCAAAAAGATCTACTGATCGGACCTTTACCTTGGTTTATTCAGCAGATGCTGGCACGGATCTCTGATAGGAATGATGCACTGGCGAGACAGGAATTAATTAGCTGTGTGCTATGTTGTTTAATGAATGCTAACATTGTAGGAGTAGGTGTTTCAGTAAAGGTTGTCGCTACAACACAAATGTCGTTCTTCTTTTTCTGGAAAGTTCAGTTTTGTTATTATCATTTGCTTTACAGCTCAATCTAATAAAAGATAAAATTAGCATCAGTAATGTTGTTAACACCCCTAAGGGGGTGTGGGTGTGGGTGTGGGTGTGTGTGTGTGTGTGTGTGTGTGTGTGTTCTCCTTCCTCCCTCCCTCCCTCCCTCTGTACACTGCTAATCAAATGGAGAGTGCATTAGTCTCTTTCGGTTCTCATTATTCCTTCTGTCTTCTTTCACCTGAGTCTACTGCTCATGGCCGTGGTTCAGTATTCTTTTCTTTTTTTTTTTAGATTTACACTTGTTGTTGTTATAGTCATATTTTGTATTTTTTAGGAGCTGCAAAGTACATGTGAAGAAGGAAGTCTGCTCAGTTTTGGTGTCCCGGTTCAAGGATGGGAGAGCAGCTGTCGGTACCAGACGACTTGGAGCAATCGCTGGAAGTGCTGTCAACAATCTGTGGTAGGGATCCCCGCAGTATCTGTCACCCTAGTGCTGGTCATGTCCCGTAGAAGACATGTCACACACTGACATTAGACAATTCCCAAAAATTGGTGTAGTCTTAAGTGTGGTGCCAGCGTCCCATTTTACAAATGATTGAGTTCTCTTAGGGCTGTCGCATGTTCATGCATGGGTCGCAAGTATGATACGTGCAAAATGTGCAAAATGTGTGCAAGAGAAAATGATCTCATGTGGCAAGTCACAGCTTGCGTCTTGCAAATTTATTTTTGAAAATGGGATTTGACTCCAGGTATCTTTTTTAGAAGGTTGCACCAGAAAAAGGAGTAATTAAACCCAGTGTGACAATATGTAATAGTGACTATACAGTGTACTATTATCATGTCCCCACGTACAGAACCTGCAGAAAACTATGACTATATTAGGTTTCCAAGACATGAGGAAAATTTCCTAAAACTTAATTTAGTTTACATCATGCACCATTCCTTTTGATTTGAAATTTCTTAATGGGTCATGATCTGAGTAATGTTGCAGTAGTGTGCAGCCATTTGCACCCTTACACAATGCAATAGTGGGCCTCACAAGTTAAATCAGTTTGGATTCATTTGGTTACTATGATACATAGGGGCTGGTTCAAAATGAATGGAACAACATGCGTTTTGTTACTCCTCCGCTTTGTCTCTCTCTGTGCTCTTTGCTAAAGGTGGAATGCCGTGGTGGTGGCGATGTTGTTGTTTGAAAGACGTATATAAATAGTGCCTGTACAAATGGATTGTATTAGATGATATAACAAGTATTAACTAATACAAAGTATCTAAGAGAGCAGTTGGAGAATTGGCTTAACCAAGAAGAAGCCAGAATAATTGAGTTTATTGTCAGTGTTATCAGTTTTGAAGCCATTTCAGAGAAAGAGCCCATAGGTTTTGATCTCCTGGATTGCGACTCTTCTTCTTGATTAATAAATCGAATGAATGTGACATAATAAAAAGTGCATGACCATCTTTGCTTGCTACCTTTTTGAAGTTTAAATTGGGAATGTTTGTGCGATTGTGTGATGATAAATTAGGTAAAATAAAGATAATGCGATAGTCTAAGGGAGGTGGAGACCTTTACAGATGGCACCAGTGTAATCTCTCTCCACATCATAAGTAATGCCCCAAAAAAAGTCTACACCCACCGATGCCACAGTCAGAAGCTCCTGTTGTCTGAGCTGCTGCAGAGTTCTTTTGAATTCTTCGAAGTCATAAAATCACAAGCAGGACAATTGAGTTATCTTCAGTATTTGGTCAACATTGTTGAGGCCACTTTAGTGTCGCATGAGACAACCCTTGGCATCCTGTCGAAAGTATTTTTGAGTAAAAGAAGAAATTAAAAGCAACAAGAAACCATCGCAGAGGAAATGATCTACAGTTTGGTTTCTCTGGCATAATTTCTATGATTTATTGTAGCCTGTTTTAAGACCTCTAAATTGTTTTCAGTGATTTGCATTCAGCAGTGTATAATATAACCATTCATGATGATAAAATGTAGCCTTGTACGACTTTTAGGATCTTGTGTTGTGATGAAAAATCAGTCCCTGGTTGTTGGGAAGATAATGTGGGCTAGTTAACACTTTCTTTATCTTATGGCTACACACAGAAAACACGTTATCTATAAACTTAGACACCTGATTGTGCTCATTTCCTTCTTAGTTGGAAGTAAAACAAAAAAAGAAGGGGATTGCATCAGTTTTGGTGTCCTTTTGTACCCTGGTAAACAGTCCAAACACACACATTTGCCAAAGTTAGTATCATTAGCTGTAAGGGGGTTTATGTCATCCCTCCACCCCTCTCTTCCTGTGATAAAGATGAAGCAGACATGAAGTAAGATAAACAATCGCACGTTCAGAAGAACAAACGGCAGCTTAATCGAGGGGAGGAGGAGGCGGCGAGGCAGGCGGCTTAAAGAACGAGCTCAGAGTACATAGTATGAAAGCTGCTGTTACATGACAATGTCTCTTTTGGAGTTAATTCAAGAGAGCCGTGATGTGTTGAGTGGACTGCTTCACAATCTTTCTATATCTATCAGTCTGTTGACCCGGCATACACACAGCAGGAACCCTGGACCAACCGGTAAGAGTTAGTTTGTGTTTGTGTGTGCTGATTGTAAAGGTTCTGGTGTATGTTTTGTGTAACTGAATATCAATGTTCAAACAACGTTCTGGTCTGTAGTGTCTTTTATTTAAATCAATGAGACAGGATGACGGGACAGGATTTCATATCACCATGGGGAGATTTCCCCTACTGTGCTTCACCGTCATTGTTCAAACATTATTTCCTGCTGATGCTGCAGTATGTCTGGGGTAGTTTGGGTGACTTGAAATTTGACCTTAGCAACTACAGAGGGAAACAAACATGAAATGACATTCTATTTTGCATGGACCGCTCTCTAGAATGAACTCAACGTACTCAATACATTATATTTGAGGTATTATTTATTAGAAATCAATGTGGTTATTGGGAATGTGGTTTACATTGGGCTAGATGTTATATGTAGGTCACTTTTTCAGGTGCAAATGTAGGTACATACCCTAAGACAATAGAACTTAACCCCCAATCTTGGATAAACTAATGCATTATTTAACAGCTTTTAATATGTTAAGTAATATGTCTGAATGTGTTTTCTGTATCATTTAAGGTGCAAAAACACATTCAAATTGTCAGATGAAAGCTACCCCTGACTTTGCACGTTAAGTGAAAAATTAAGTTTCTTATAAATTCAGGGTATAAATAAAGGGTATCAATTCAGAAAACACATTTTTGCAACAGCCCCACTTTCTTAAATTAAGCCATGAGTTGACTGAAAATACCTTATTTAAATCATTATTAATTGGAAGATTACTATCCATTGCTTATGGTATATATTTGTTGATACAACATGTAAACATGACAGCATTGGAGCACTTTAAGGGAGCTAAACTACCAGTTTCTCCCTGCTTCCAGTTCTTGTGCTAAGCTAGGCCTGACCAACCTCTATACACACAGGAATTAAATTGTCAATATTATCATCCAACATCTAGTAAGACGGTAAACACGTGTACTGTACGTCCCAACCTGTTGCAGTACTTCTTTAACTGTGTACTCAGCAGACCAGCAGGGGCACTAGCTGTCACTATGTCCTCTACCATGGAGTGTAATTCCTTGAATGCAGCCCTCTCTGGTGTTTGACCTTTGGTAATGATTACCTGATATATCCCTTGTGAGTGGCTAATTCATAACTTACCTTATGTCAGAGATGTTAGTTCACTAGTTGGATGGTTCAGGGACAGATTCGACAGAAACGGGCAGACCAACAGACTGGTTTGTCTTCATTATGTCAGCCTGCCTTCGCTGTGGCCGTCAACATGCAGTAAGGAAGCAGAATCATAAACGCACGCAGACTAGCAGAGGTGGTGAGTGGCGTCTTAACGCATAATATTCTATCATTCTACTTCTGGGAACTTGTTGAGTAGTTTAGACAAGAAGCAGGCACATGTTCTGTGGTTGGACTTTGTAAAGGGGTCATTTTAGAGTTGCAGATCGGGTCATGTTAAGTCGGTGAAAGTGCATTGATCGCTAAAAATGTACATATTAGTCACGTGGCACAGCCTAATCAATACTTGTCTTAAATGAGTAACTTTCTCACAAGGCCAGAAACCAGACAGGTCAGAGGATTAATCTTGGTTTGTAGACATTAGATGGGAGGGTGATTTTTGTTGTTGTTGTTGTTGTTGTTGAAGCTTTTCTATCCAAACACTGTAATCCCTTCAGGCTCTTTAGGTGCTGTGAAGACATCTGGCTTCATATGTACTGAATGCTACTTAGAGTTAGAAGAACTTTGCATGAGACTTTATAGTTCTAGCTTAAGCAACACAATCTCTGCTAACAAACATTTTAATACAATGTCAAGCAGCATACAGCTGGATTATTGTTCTGCACAATATGGGCGATAATGTTATCAGAATACAAGCAACCATGTTTTTTTTTTTTTAACTTTAAATAATTCTTTTGGGCATTTTTAAGTATTTATAGAGGACAGATGAAGACATGAAAGGGGAGAGAGGGGGGAATGACATGCATTAAAGGGCCGCAAGTTGGAGTTAAACCAGCGGCCGTTGCATCGAGGAGTAAACCTCTATATCTGTATATGGGCGCCTGCTCTACCAGGTGTGCTACCCAGGCGCCCCAACCATGGGTGTTTGTGTAGTTGTGTTAATGCTATAGATAAAAGACTTTCCTCATTTTGAGGCGGGGACGTTAGAGACACTGATAACCAGGTCCTGGCTGGACCATGAACTCTTAATTTATGTAACTCTTCAAACTGAGTCCTCTTGTTTTAAAATTGTAGATTTATTTTGGGAGGATTTAAATCTGCAGATTTTCTGTCACTTTTTTTTACCTCCACTTTGACACCACCGTTTAAGAAAGAGTTACTTTGAAAAGTGTGTGTGTGTGTGTGTGTGTGTGTGTGTGTTTAGTGTGTGTGTGTGTGTGTGTTTGTGTGTGTAAGACAGGGAGGGTTTGGGAAAAACAAATGAGCAGAGCAGGATGAGGCGGGCGGTCCTCTTCTCTCAACCTGTGGTGAGGTAGGAAGAGGAGAACAGACGGAGTGACGGGATGAAGGACTGCACAGCCAAACAGGAATATGGAGGAGAGAAGTTTGTTCGCATCTCACTGGAGGAGATGGAGAGCTACTACAGATGCATCCAGTGCTGTCAACAGCTGCAAAGTGAGTTTTGCAGGGATGGGTGTGTCGTTGAGTATTAACTGTGGTGTGTGTGTGGTGTGTGTGTGTGTGAGGTGTGTCCGTGCATGAAAAGGCTCGTGTTGGGAAAGGAATCATGACTGTTTCACATGAAGGAAGACTGAAGTAATGTAGTGTGCATACTGCAAATGTTTTTTGTCTTAGCTGTGGTTCCAGTTCCAGTTTGGCCCTCAGTCTCAAGATGTTTACTATTCCATTACCTTAAACTCTAATGAAAAGTCCTCCAGCTGCAACCATAACATATATCCTTAAAACTTTCAGAGGAGCACCAATTCACGTCTGTTTCCTTTTAACAGACTCTCATGAAGAAAAATCCTTTATCACAATCGCAAAGAAGTAATTCTAGTTGGAAATGAAACTGAAATAATAAAATGCAGTAGCTTGTCGTGTTCACTGACCTTGGAATTCATGTGCTTGCAAAGTCAGCGGGGTAACTAGAGTACTAATAAATGAAGCATGTCTAAATTGCATTCTTTCTTCAAGGCATTTCCACGCGCTTCTCTTTAATCGTGTAAATCTGGTTCATAGCCTCTGTCTGTTTTTACAAGGGGTGTAAAAACCAAACCAAATCCCAAAATTCCAAGAAAACATACTGATTTTCTCTCTGAAAAATGTCTCCTGTGGCCTATAATAGATCTGTAAATATGGCAGTAGGGTTATGTAGTATTTTACTACATCCTTATTTACTCAAGGTGGTTCATTAAAGGCTGGCATAATTATCTGACAGCCTGTGAGCGTCTGGTTTGTGCATCATTACTCAAACTCCCAGGTGTGGAGTGTGTAGTGTGTGCTTGATGATTTTTAGATCTTGGTACTTGTCAGTGAGGGCTCAGGTCTATTTTGGTCTGTTTTCTGTAGGCTTTGGTCTGTATTTAGAGATAAGTGTATTTTTAGAGCCCATCTAGAAATGCTGTGTCACAGAGAGACAGGTGCTTGCTCTCGATCTTATTTTCCCCGTTACTATTGCTTTAGCAACTCATATTTCCATTACGTGTTTGCTAAGATATAGTGAGATATTTTTGACTTTTTATTGTTGACCTTTTTAAAGCCATTGTTTTATAATGGTCACCTGCTGAACTTCCTCTGGTGTTTTCCTGAATGATAATCCATCGTGATAGTGTTCCGCCTATGTGGCAAAACTTCTCATCATGGGTGTTTTCATGATTTTGCAATCTGCTTCCCAATATTGTAACTTACTTCCCATGATATGCCTTTTGCTCTTTGTTTGTTTGACACCTACTGACCTTTTTTAAGATAAAATCCCTAGTCATCATTGAGTTGTTGTTGAGTGACCGTGACACCCCCCCCCCCCCCCACCCCACACACACACTTTCATGTTTATTGTTCTCCTACTGATCAGGGATTTGTTGGAGGGTTGTGAGCTGGATTTGAGCCTACATTGCACCACAACATGCACCATGAAGACACTTATCAGCTGTTCCAGTGCAGGTCTGTGATGTCATCAGAGCATCCTTGACAGTATTGAATTTGTTTTATTAGAGCCTTAAGGACTGTCGACAAGGTCTTGACACTCCAAGGTAACCTGGATGATGGTTTGGTCTTGTAAAATGGTAAACCACCCGTGACGGATCTGTCACATGGCTGAAGCAAGACTTTAAATGTGGTCCTTGTCAGCTGGTTTTTGAAGGACGTGGACTGGTTTTCCTGTGGTTGAATTAGCCAGTTAAGTGCTGACTGATATGTTGTCACGACCTTGATTTAAACTGTTCACTTGTTCACACCACTGCCTTGTTTTGGGCTTGTGAGTCCCTTCCAATTGAGGGCTTCCTGTTTTACACCACAGCCGGCCAGTAGTGTTTAATCCTAAAGCGGAAGGGGTCAATAGTGTTTCATCTTTGCCGACACAGACATGGGGGGGGGGGTCCTCAAATAAATAATTCAGCTGGGAGTTATTTGAGCCGTAGTCTGCGCCACATCCTTCATACACACACATACAGGTCTCCTTTATATCCCATATACACACCTTGAAGTCTGCTCTGCTTCCCATGTAAACACACACAGATGGAGTCATTAAATATTTTTTAACTCAGTGTTGATTTTAGAGGCTTTGCATGTCATATTTACTGATGCATTGACACACACCTATTGTCACACACGTCCTGTTGTCCTGTTGAAGTTTCTCTCCGCCTTTTTTCTCAGTTTAAATTGAACAAATGAAGTCTTGAATATGACAAAGTTAATTTAATTGGACTTGCTATGTTTCGGTGACCCTTTTCATAAGGGAAGATCACATCATTTCTTTTATGGATCAAATGTTATGAGTAGAGTGAAGTTTGAAATAAATCGAGGTTATCGGTAGTGATAATTCCTACATACAGAAGCCAATGCATTTGTAATATACAATGTGGTTTAAAGAGTGTTCAGGGTGGAACTGTAAATCAGCCACGCGTTGGGGGGGGGGGGGGGATTTCAGAGCTGCTGGAGGATGATTTAACCCAGACCGGAAATGAACCATTATAAACCCTCAGCCTTTTCCTGTTCCACAGCCAACGTGCTCTATCATCTAAATCTGACAGTACTGTAGGTAAACACACACCACTCTAAGCGGACCTCCTCTGTCACATTCAGATCTTTCAAAATCCTCTTGGCTCAAACTCTGTTGAATCCCTTCATTTATTGATAATGTTATCTCCGACTAGACTGAGAGATTTATTATTAATCTAATCCTTAATCTCACACATCCATTGTTTTTAATCTCCTCGTGCCTAATCTCAGTCCTTCTTTTGCTACCAACATAACCTTGTGACATTACCTTATTTGAGTCCATATGTACTTAAATGTCCACCCCAATGAGGAAAGCATTTATATTTTTGTGTGAGTGTGTGACCTCAAAGACCTAAACCCATTAGTCAAAACCTTAAGGCAGAAGTCTGTATCTGTTGTTTTCACAAGTGTATTTCTGTCTAGCTGTTTAGTGTGTGTGTGTGTTGGTGTGTGTGTGTGTGTGTGTGTGTGTGTGTGTGTGTGTGTGTGGTGTGTGTGTGTGTGGTGTGTGTGTGTGTGTGTGTGTGTGTGTGTGTGTGTGTGTGTGGTGTGTGTGTGTGTGTGTGTGTGGTGTGTGTGTGTGGTGGTGATCACCTAAGCGGGGCCATAGAAGAGATGACTTAAGAGCATATACTGTATGCCTTAAGTTTAATGAGGTTTTTATAGACTCAAATCTTTCTATCTGCTAATAAAACAGAGTGAAGCCAAAGAGAACAAGAGGGCGAAAGGAAGGAAATGAGGAACTGTGCTATTAATGGGCTACTAAGGCAATTTACTACATTAATAAAGTGAAGAGACAAAACACACTGTCTTTAAGTCCATACTGTACGGATCAAACTCCAAAAATGCTGGATTCCGCCTTTCCCAAAATGCAACTCATTAGCCTGTGTCATTAGACCTTCCCTGCCTGCCTGTCTCTCAAACTCCATGCCCAGGTTTTCTACTATAAGTTTGAGTCTACAAGCCCAAGATTAAATAAACCTGATGACATCACTGGGACGTTATCAGGGTTATTTTCTCAGACATAGCAAATCTGAAAAGTATGTCACTATATGTGTATTTCAATTTATTGTCAGTAAAGCGCTAATTCTAGAGCACATCGACCAGGCTACACTGTCTCTTGCCTTGGTGAAAAGGCAAACAGCAGCAACCACACCGTACGTTTGTAAAGTTTGTGACATGTACCCGTAACACGCGGCAATACGAGAAGATACAATTTCTTAAAGTCATCCTGGGCTTACAAAGCAGGACTGACAGCCTCATGGAAGAAAAATATGTGAGGAGTTACTGTATTCCTTGTTCATGTGAAGAAGACAGGGCGATACGTTTAAATAAACAGAAGCAACAGAAAGACTTAAAATGTGTGTTTTCCTCAGCAGGGCAGTACACAAATTAAACTTCCCACTGCTTCTGTGTGTGGCACACTGGGTCCCCCTGCTGTCATTATTGGCATTGTGTGTGTTTGTGTGTGTTTTGTGTCTGTGAGATAGTATGAGAAAAGCAGAGAGAAAGAGACCTCTCTTTCTTCTGGCACCAACATGAGTCTACTGTATTTGAATTGTACAGTACACACATAAATAATTACATTTGTCAAAATTAAAACTTTTATGTTACTTCTCTGCCAGCTTTGTGCATTCAAATGTTGGTTAAAATCTGTAATATCTAATGCTTGTTAACCCAGGAGAATCAGCAAGCAAAGCCAAATGGACATTTTAGTAGCATCCTTTATTAAAAAAGGTATGAACATTATTCTGTAAAATTCATGACATTCAAGACATTTCATGTCTCTGCAAGTAGGTTATGTCCAAGATCAGAATGGAAACTTTATGCAACAGTGCTATAAATACATTTTTAATTTGACTAACAGAAACTCATCATGTAGAACAAGAACTAAGCGACACACCAACAACTTTACAAAACTAACTTTGCACCCAATTATAAACATATTGTGTATTGTAAAGCTGTGCTAACGTGTTTTATTTAGTTTAAGCACAGTTCCAAGGTACCAAAAATGAAATTAATTACAGAGAGAGACATCAGACTTCTAAATATTGGCCAAGAGATTCTTTGGTCTCAGCTTAACCCTATTTCATACTCCATAATGGTCAAAACAAAATAAAATTTATTAATAGGGCAGTAATCTAATTTATTATCTAAATGTCATGGAAACACACTGGAGACAGAGCATACATGGAAATGACATTGTTATTTATTTGCAGTTATTGTCACTGCAAAGGGCTAAAGCCTTTCAGTGAAAACAGTTTGACATGTGAAACTGGAGGCGGACCATGTGAAACTCCGCCTGGCAGGCTGGTACAGATGGGAAGGGGGGAGGTGTGTGTGTGTGTGTGTGTGGTGTGTGTCTGTGTGTGTAGGCTGCGCAGTGCACTGACAGCTCAGTAAGCGGCTGAAGTCCTCGGCTGTAGCAGAATGGACTGCCTGAACTTCCACCATCATGTGCTCTGACAGAATATGCTGCTGTGTGTGTTTGAATGTGTTTTAACAGTGCGTGTGTGTGTACATATGTATCAGGCTTGGGCATACATGGTAACCGGCACAAAACAGACTGGCTCAAACGAGTGTCAGTCTTCTTGTCACGATTCACCAGACTGTGTGCTGATGAAGTGCGTGTCGGTAGGTGTCGTGTGTGACTGGTGTTTAAGGAAGGGACTGTTGTTTGTTGGTGTTGTGTGTTGTGTGGTGTGTGTGTGTTGTGTGTGTGGTGTTCGTTTCTAGCTGTTATCATGCACAACAGAAAACTAGCCTTTTTTTTCTTTTAGAGCTTTTATAAGTAAAAAATAGGTCTAAATGCACAGTTTGTCCTGGGTAGTGCTAGAGAAAGGCCACTGAGTGATCAAGTTGAAAGTTTTTATCCATTGTGAGTTACAAATTTGCTTAGAAAATTACAATGGAGTCTGTTTATCAGATATTTTTGTTATGGCTGTGAAGCAGGGCTATAGCCAAGAAGACCACTTGAAGACCAAAGTTGTGATGTTCACAGTAAAGCGTGATTTATCCTTCTACGTAAAGTCTACGCCCTGGTTACGTACGTGGAGACATGGACCTACCCCGTAGCTCGACGCACATCTCTCGAAAAACGGTTGCGTTGCTTTTCCCCCTACTCATTTCCTGGTTCCCCTTCTCCATAAACTGCATGAAATCAAGGAGAGGCTTAACTTTTCCCGCTACAGATTTCAAATTTTATTTACTAGACGTGTAACCAAACACCTTTTATGCAGGTGTTTGCTTTCAGGTAGTTCTCAGTCATCCATTACAACCACAGAACTACAACTTGTTAGTTATTAAATCCTAACCTGAGTCTTTGTAATGGAGCTCTACCAGAGAGCACCGAAAAGTGAATTTTTCAACTGTATAATGTCCCTCTTGGTACACATAGTGGACTAAGTGGACGGACAGGAACTTTTCAAAAATGTGTGTCATAGCACTCAAGTCATCTCCCCTTGTTGCAAGCCTTTTATAAATGGATGTAGAAAGCATTGTATAAATGATTGTGAGTATGAATAAGCTAAAGGAAGGACCTGACCTTGTTATCCCCATTGATTTTGTCTCATCGGCCAAAGATGCTTTTCCAGCTGAAGGCATTACTACCCATCACAAGGTTACATAACCCAATCTTAAGTAGTCCTCAGGCCCCAATGTGTGTTGAGCTGTATGTTAACGTGAGGTTTTCCCATCCTCCATACAGTACACAGTAGAGCACACTGACAGCATGTTAATCACATTCGTCCCTTTAACACAGTGTGTTTCCTTCTGTCAGTGGGGAGCAGCGTTGGGACAAAACCCTTTTGAAAGTTTGAATGTCAACATCTCCTCCCCCTTACTTCCACTCTCAGTTATGTGTTGTGTGTGTTCATTGGTTGACTCTATAAATTATTCCATTTTTGTTTACTCTGATGTGCAACATGTGAACCACAGTGTTGATGATAATCCATAGAGATCTTGCCATGCTTTTTTTGGCCCTCTGCAGGCTTTTTCAGGTGTGTGTGTGGTGTGTTTGTATTGCTGTATAGAGACATTGTTTGCTCTGCTGGCAGATGGACTGCGGTTAGTGAAGCCAGCTCACGAACATGTACAGAGTTAGAACCAAGGTATTAACCTGTCCTATCGTTGCTTTTTGCCAAATCAAGATTAGAAGTTGACAAGTCTCAGCTAAACGCTCATTATGCAATCGTGTGTGTGTGTGTGTGTCCACGCTAATATGCTTTTGTTTAAAAACACATATCTTCTGCTACGTTTACGCCTCGACTCCTACTCGTCCGTCAGTCTTACATCCCTTTCCGTTACAGTTTCACTTTGTCATTACTCCTAGCAAAAAAAAAGGGTCTTACTTTTCGCCATTGTTGTTCTGTCTCCAAAGTGTTTTCTATACTTTTAACTTATACATCCATGACTTTGTGTAGTGCAGAGTAACGTTGAACAATCTGCTTCCTGTTTACATCAGCATGCATATGTGAATAGTCATGTGATGTTCATTTTAGGCGATTTTAATTTCAATAGTGAGCCTAAATGGTTCTA
Organism: Etheostoma spectabile; assembly: GCF_008692095.1. NCBI lineage: Eukaryota > Metazoa > Chordata > Actinopteri > Perciformes > Percidae > Etheostoma > Etheostoma spectabile. The sequence goes on along the minus strand of NC_045756.1, from coordinate 13,717,458 downwards.
ATGTACCCTTCATAGTAAACAGTTACAAAAGATGTGTACCAACACAAAAGAAAGCGAGCATAATCAATACACTCAGTACAAAGCTAGATTAGATTAAGTGGATGGGATGAATCTTTAATGATCCCGGAGGGGGGGATAGGATGATGGCAACAAAAAGACACAACAAATCAAACATATTGATATTTCATTTGAAGCAACATATTTATCAGGCTAATGCGCAGCTCCATGAAGCTCCAGTGACTTGTGTACTGAAATCCATTTCCTTTGATATCCTGCTTTTCTGTAGTTAGGGGATTTGCTAGAGACTTAAAAAAGGGGAACAAACGATTCAGCAGAGTTGTATCACAACTTCCCAAGTTGAGTTCCCTAAGCAAGTCTGGATCTGCACTTCCATTAAGCTTTTTTTTTTTTTTTTAATTCCCCAACATGTCTGTAAGAGCTATTTAGAGTTTATCATATATATTTTATTTACATTTATACTTACCAATCCTTAGTTTTATTAATATGAGATGACCAACCTACATCATGACTGTACATTATTTACATACTTATTTAGGTTGTTTACTCCCCTATTTGTTGTTGTTGTTGACACCCCCTAGTTTCTTATTAGCTAATTATTATGTATGCTAGAAGTTAGCTATTCCAGTTCAACCACAGACACACGTACATAGTTTTTGCATCGCTGTACCTGTAATAGAAATAAATGCACTTAAAGTGGATTTTTGTTTTGGACTTGGTCTTTTATTCTTTAAAATCCCACGCCTATGTTGGTAAATGGCTTTGTAAGGATTTTAAGCCACTACTGTCTCTTTTTGATGCTACAACCCCAACAGTTTATATCGCTGACTTTTCATTTCCGAGATTGTTCAGGTGCCACCGGAAATTGCGCTGGATGTCCCTCATTTTGGGCTGGATGTCCCTCACCTTCTGCTTTCTTTGTGTTGGCAGTCTAAACTCCAGTGGATTTATGAGGACTATGGTTAACTGCCCCTGGTAAAACCAGACAGCTAGCTAGACTTTCTGTCCTATCGGAGTTGTCTGTTAAAAACAACTTTTGAACTTATACATGTTTCACCAAAACCAAAAGGAACCAAAGTTCCTTCACGAGGCTATTTTGCAGAAGCACCTTTCTCCGTCAACTGATTGGTTTAAAGAAATGCCAATAAACCAGAGCAGGTTTTTCTCCCTAGTGTGGACAAGCCAGACCCAAGCCAGACTCTGCAGCTCTCTGGAGGAGGCTCTGGCAATGTGAGACTAAACCCCCCGTAAAATAAACTTAAACTATATAAAATTGGTGGTATGCACATTTGACTAAATAAATACATTCTGCATTATGTACATTGTAAAAACCTGTTGTCCTATAAAACAAGAAGATACAAACATATCTGATAACTTAATTGAAATAAAACTAAAAATGCTCTCTTCAAAGCTGAACGTCATACCCTGGGGCAGTCAGATCTTCTTTATGCCCTACATGTAAGCTTTGAAAAGAAGGATCACTTTCTGTTGAGGATTGCTGACCTTTTGAGGATGCCCTCCTCAACTTCTGCACGGATACAATATAATATTAAATGATTCGGATCAAATTTCTGTGCTAGCCAAGATCAGATCAGTTTACTCTCCTCAGTGAGTATTAGAATTGCTGTGTTACAGTTTTGTTTAGCACAGTCAATGTAACCAATCATACTATCCTCAAAACACCCTGAAGTGAATCCAGCACACCCTCAGTGACCTTTTAAGACTATTTTAGAAGATAAGTTCCAGTGCATGATGTTATGATGTGTAGTGTCAGGTTTTTCCTACAGCTGCAAGTTTCTCTTAGGGCAGGTAAAAACACAGACCTTGGATTCTATACTTGTTTGCCGCCTCGCTCATATTCTCTCTGCGTATGTCATTTTTCCTCTCTGTCTTCCTCAGCTTTCATGTTGTTCTTTGATCTGTGTCGTGTAATGACTGGTAGCTATGGCCAGAGGCAACTAAAAAAAAAAAGGCTGTTGTTTTTTTTACTCCTAATGGTGGAGAGAGAGGAAGGGAGGAGGACGTGTATTTAAACCCACATAATTGTGAGTACATGCTTTGTAGTTTAGTGTGTTGCACCACAGATGCCTCAACAGATCACAGCGGTTAGGAGGTACTTCATTTATACATTTTTGTAAGACTACTAGTCTGTTGTATGCACTTGAATCTGTGCCACTTCTTGAATCTGCATGACATTATCGTGACCTTCTTCATGCATAAAAAATGGGTGCACATTTTTAAGATAACCTAAAAAGAGTGGAAACTCCAAGGAGGGAACTGCTCCTAACCAAGAAGTACTCCACCACAATCTTTCATTTTTACAATACAGTTTTTGTAGGGATTAAACAAACAACCTATACCATCTTAATTATAGAGCTTTAGAAGTGCTGATAGTGATATTACCCATGTTAGCTGTTTCCTCTTGCTTACAGTCTGTATGCTAAGCTCAGCTAGCTAGCTGGCTGTAGCTTCATACTACAAATAAAAATATGAGAGTCTTATCAGTTTTTTCATTTAAACAAAATGTTGGTCTATTGCTCTAACATTTAGGACAAGTTAGTTTCTCTTTGTCTTTACTTTGAGACTATGTAACAGTTTTTGAAAATTGTTGTTGTTGTCGGCCCTAAATATATATATATATATATATAATATATGTATGTATGTGTGCTAAACAGCAAGAGCAATGTTTACAGTATTGAATAAAAAAAGAGGTAGATGAATGGCTGAACCAAAGTATTTTTACATAATGTGACACTGGGGACCAGTAACAACCTTTTCAGTATTTTGATAATGTGAATGTATAGCAGTATTTATTTATGTGTATTCTTGAGGAAGCCCAATTTTTTTTTTTTTTTTTTTTGCCATCCCAGATAATGAAATCTCAGCTAATTGTTAGTTTGGCAACGAATTTGCTCAAGCGTTTGATAGGAACTCGGCCAGTGTGCGTGTGTGCGTGTGTGCGTGTGTTCGTGTGTTCGTGTGTGTGTGTGCGTGTGTGCGTGTGTGCGTGTGGTGTGTGTGTGTGGGTGTTGTGTGTGTGTGTGTGTGTGGGGTTTTGTGTGTGTGTGGTGTGTGTTGTGTGACAGCGGCACAGACTACAGGCAGTGGGACAGCAGTGTGTTGTTTTGCCGAGATGATGATGCCACCATCTATTCAGTGAATCGGGGCTCACTGCCAGTGATAGTCGGGCCTGAAGCCATTGTTCTGGATTTGTAACCGTTGCTGGATGTATGAAGGAAGAGCTTTCAGCTTCTTGGCCTTCCCGAGACAGCATGTAGGATGAAGCATGACAGCGTCAAAAAAATAGGACTCAACAAGAAAAGTATTGCGGGAAAGTAAATCTAGTTTTTGACAACATTTAGTGACAATATCACCAATTAATGAATTGCGTGAAATAAATCCCATTCACTAATAAATACTGTACATTCAAATATTCAATTGAATTATCATTCTTACAGCTTTTATGTGCGTTTCATGTGAGGTCCGTTTCTCTGACTTGGATCACTGAAGTGTCTACACTGAATGTAGGAATGCAGTAATAGTCCTTCTATTGGGGATAGGGATATTATGCATCCTCAAACTGGGCTCATGCACCTTTAAAGTGAAATTATTCTGCATTGTCTTCAGTGACTCCTGGGTGTCCCCCGATTGCACACTGACTGCTGAAGAACCTAGACAAACAGGGTTGAACTCACTGTGACCATCGTAATATTTTAATGTTCCTCCTGCTCCTCTTTTCCTGATCCACACTAATCAAGCTGTGGGTAGTGGCATTACACACACAGACATTCCAGGCCACTGTTGGTCCTGTGACCCAGTTGGTGTTGTGTGGGGTGTGTGGGGGTGTGTGTGTGTGTGTTGTGTGTGTGGTTTTGTGTGTGTGTGGTGTGGTGTTGTGTGTGTGTGTGTGTGTGTGTGTGGTGTGTGTGTGTGTGGTGTTGTGTGTGTGTGTGTGTGTGTGTGTGTGTGTGTGTGTGTGTGTGTGTGTTGTGTGTGTGTGTCATATACTCCACAGAGTGACAGATGGTGCTTTGGGCTTTGCCAGACTATAATGTCCGATAATAGAGCTCAGATTCCCTAACACCACGCTGCAGAACGGCTGGCAAATCCCTTGCTTCTCTATATGCAAATGCACACAGTACAGCTGACCATCTCACTGCTGGAATTTAATACCCAGCAACTTTTTAAACCTGCTGAGACACACACACACACACACACACACACACACACCTAGTGCCTTCAAGTCTGCATTCCAAGTTGGTCCTTTCCATTTGGTACATACCAGAGCAGCAGATGGAGAGCTCAAGTGCTTGACGTCTGTCTTATGATTGTCTCGATCCTTTACTTTTATGATGCCATATCATTAGATTCGATCAATATTTAAGATCATAGGACATCCTCTTTATCACAATATAGTCCTATGGCACTCTTGTTGTAGCCTAGAATATTAGGATACATGCCTGTTACATAGTTTTGCACACATACTAATAATGATCAATTTAGGCAGTGATTTCAGAAACAACTGCTTAAATGTAGTTGAGAAGTCACTGAAATGTGGCTGTAATCTTGCAGCTACAGCATCCGAAACATTACCTTAAATTGTATAAATATACTGCATATTTCTTTTGTCGGATGTTGGTTCTGTGTGTTGGTGCACCTCTGTGTCCAACCATGTCTCACTTCTCAACTAACGCAAAGAAATCTCGGCGTGTCTTTCGCGATATAACACAGCTTTTTGCGAAGTGTATATTGCGACCATTGCCATCACAATGACGAGAAGAAGAAAAACGATATATTGTGCAGCCCTATTGGCCACCTTGTAGTATATTATTTTATAAGAAAGGTTTTGGTTTTGTGTGTACTTTACAGTAACATGTTGTACTACTGTGAAAACACGTCCACAGTATCCACTAGCACCAGGCCAACACATTAAATATGTAGGCATGTGTAAAGAAACCCTGTCCTCCACTTCATCCTGTTGAGACGAGGGCACCTCTATGCTCTTTTTTTTTTTTTTCGACTGCCTCATTCCCCCTCTTCCCCTCCTCTATTCACCTCCCTAAATCCTCTCTCACACATACAGACACACACAAACAGGCATTCAGCGGGAGACACTCAAGAATCGGGATTCAGTTGGCTTATACTTGATATGTTTGTCCCATAAGTTATGACACATGTTAATGCAATACCTGTTATATCAAAAGAGCAACTTTGACTTGAAAGTATATTTAACTGCTGAATAGAAATACAGCTAGAGCAGACGTGATCCTGATAAAACAGAGTTGAATGGTGTTATATTTAGTTTAATGGGCAGATAGTTGGGTTATGTATCAGTTTGCCCCTCAGCTAAGCCCCTGGAAAAAAGGATGAATGAAATAGTGAAGGGGTGTCAGGGCTTGGGGGAAGGGTACAAGGAGGTGGAGGGACATTCTTTCTAGGCCTCCCATAATCACTATTTGTGTTAGGCTGCATTGCCCCACTTTGGTGTGTGTGTGTGTGTGTGTGTGTGTGTGTGTGTGTGTGTGTGTGGTGTGTGTGTGTGTGTGTGTGTGTGTGTGTTGTGTGTGTGTGTGTGTGTGTGTGTGTGTGTGTGTGTGTGTGTGTGTGTGTGTGGTGTGTGTGTGTGTGTGTGTGTGTGTGTGTGGTGTGTGTGTGTGTAAAGGGTTCACTGCTATAGTTTTAATTTCATTCATTCGACTCAGGACAAAGCCGGGAGTTTTAGGGTTTCACCACCCGTGAAAAGCAGCCCGACGCCTCGAATGTCTGATATGTGTGCACCATTCACCCCCATAGGCAGTATCCATGGTTTGTTTCAAATGGTTACTTTTTTTTTTCCCCAATAATATATGTATATGTTCTGTACAATCTCCAAAGTTGATTTCTTGGAATGCAAAAGACAGGCTGAGACGGGCCAAATTTGATTTCATAATAGTCAGACAGCTGAATTGGTTTAAAGAAAAATGGAGAGAGCCACAAGGGATATTATAAGCTAGAGAAGGTGTGAATGCCGAATGTTGAAAAGGAGCACTGCATTGCTGGCTTTAGTTTGCATGCAGACACAGCTGAAGGAGTATAAAGAGTTGGAAAAGTGGGAAAGGTAATTAGCAAATCTCCATCAGCCACCTGTAGTGAAAGGTTGCCGTGGTGATGGTAACTGCTGATTGACTCCTGGGTCAGTTCATTTAATAGAGACTAAAAGGCTGTAATTCCTATCGCCTACATTTGTAGATCATATCAGAGAGTGTGGTAATAGTTTGTGAATGATAACGACAGATACTGAGGCCTGCCTCCAGGTTTTGACTAATGGGTTTAAGTCTTTGAGGTCAAAGACAAGAACACACACACACACACACACACACACACACACACACACACACACACACAGATAGAAGATAGATGCAGTAAAGTCAGACTGCAGTCAGAGCGCTGTGCATGCCTGGCTGTGCTCCAGAGCTTACTGCCTGACACACTGAACTGACAGCTGGCCTGACGACACACTGAAACACACACTCTGCCATATGACCACACACTCACTCACACAGCACAGTCTGAACATCTGAGCATTTCATAAACACAGTCAAACTCATTTATGCTTTATTCATTGTGTTTTTATAGAGTAATTCACATTCCAAAGCACATCCTCCCTTCCCATCTCTTCCTCCTTTCTGGTTTCTACTAATTATGGCAGAGCTGTTGTTTTGGGTTAAATTACAGGCTGGTTGACTTTGCTCGAAGCTCTGTGGTCTGTTAAGGTCTGTGGAAGTGGACTTGTATTAGTGCCATGTTAACCATCTCTCTAAACAGTATCCTGCTTAAAATTGTGTACATACCCTTTTTTGGACTCTTAACTCTTTCCCTTCTTCTTTCCTACTTTTGCGTATCAGTGAATCCCTTCTATAAAATCCCTCTCATTTCTTCTCTTGCGTATTTCCTTCCTTTTTCCTTTTCCCCATCTTCCTCTTCTGTCTATGCTGCTGTTTCTGTCAGTGTGATATTTGATCCTTTGACCCTGAATGGTTCCTGAGTCACTCTTCTGTCATCCTAATGTAATACCCTGATATAAGGAGGTGTGCGTGTGTGTGTCCGTGCCCATAACTACATGTGTTGCCTCTTTAATCGTAAACAGCTGCCTACACTCTCACACATGCCGCTCAAGTGTGGACTACACATGAGGCCTACAGTGTGGGGTGTGAGTCACTGTCTAGCCAACAGTGCGCTGACACACTGTATATAGCATTAGTGAGAATCTAAGCTCCTAATCTGTCGGGTTTCTTCATCATATGGAGCGGTTGCAGAAAACAAGTGAACTCTTTTCTAAAAACAGTCTGCTCGGTTTGCACTTTGATGGTAATTATTGCCTCTCACTGCCAGCCCTACCATACTGCTTGGAAACCTTGCCACGCTTCCCTCACACCCCTCTCAGTGCCAGCCTGTGTCTTCACACACACACACACAAACGAACGCACGCACACACACACAGCGATGCTCCTTAACACACACTAACATGACAGAAACATTACAGTTTTCATTCACAGAAACACCCCAGTGTACACAATTAACAATTCTCTTCCTTGTGTTTGGCCTACATGGGTCACACATAGCGATGGGTGGTGGAGAATGCTTTTTTTTCTATCTCCATCTCTATATTTCTCTGTCTCTACATGTCTCAAAGGCCTAATGAGATTATTGTAATCCAGTTTGGCCGTAGAAAGGAGGACGTCCATATGCTGTTTATGTCCCTTTCTCCTTAGCATTTTCTCATGACGTTCATCTTTCGCTTTCCTCTTTATTTCCATCTTTCCTCCTTTTTTCCCACTTCCTGGCCTCCTCCCTGCGTTTCCAGCTAAAGTGCATACGGCATACAAATATTTTTTTTAAAAGGATTTGAATTAATCAGTCCTTACTGTAAATCAGTGTAGTCTCAGTTTTTGTATATCAGTGTATTACATGTTTTTGTATTTACAAGGTTAAAAATGATAATAACTTTATTTGATATAGCACCTTGTACAGACAGTTACGAAGTGCTTCACTTGATAAACATTTCTAAACATACAGTACAATCAAACAGAAAATAAGCAAGGGAGAAAAGAAAATAATATTTGAATGAGCAATGAATATCATTTCAACGACTAAAACCTGAAATCCAAAGTTTACACACGTGAGTCAAAAGCAAATTTATACAAATGTGTCTTCAGCTGCTTTTTAAAAGCTTTGACGGAGACTGCAGAACGTAGGACAGTAGGAAGGGCGTTCCGCAGGTGTGGAGCCACTGCTTCAAAGCAACGGTCACCCTTTAGTTTTTAATGGAGTGTGTGTGTGTGGGACCACCAGTAATCCCTGAGGGACCTGTTAGTAGCGTACGGATGAAGCAGATCCGAGATATAAGCAGGGGCCAGACCATGTAAAGCTTTATAAGCCAACTTTAAATTGGATTCTGAACTTGATTGGAAGCCAGTGTAATGACAGTGTACAATTGGAGTTGCAGTAATCGAGCCGGGATGATATGAAACCATGAATGATCATCTCAATCTCAGAGTGCAAAACAACAGCTCTAAGTTTGGCGTCCAGCAACAACAACCAACAAGGCAGCAACACCAATAGCAAGCCAACAAGTTTATATACTTGATTGAATTACATGTATCTATAAATAATGTATTAAAAAAAAAAAAAAAGAAGGTTGTCTGTCTGGCAATTTAAACCAAAATAGGTCACACTGGATTATTGGCTCCATATCGCAACTCTGTTAAGCAGCTGCAACACTCCCAACAGCCTTATTTGGACTCCTGTTTCTCCTGTTTTTGTCGTCTGATCCCATTTGGAACTTCTGTAATAGACAGTTACCAGACCTCTTCAGCCAGTGCAATCAGCTGTCCTTAATTGCAAACCGCTGATAACTTTCAGCACGTTTGCCAGCTTTACAGGATGATAATACAGATGTGTTTTTATGTGTGGAGACATAAGCATCTAATAAATATATCTCTATCTCTCTTGTGTTTTTTTTCCCCAGATGACATTCTGCAGAGGGAGGATGGTCCGTTTGCAGCAGAAATCGGCCACGAACTCCAGAAACAGTTTGCCATCCTGCCAGGTTGGTGTGATTTCCGTTCTCTGACGGTTCAATTTAACCAAATTGAACAATTTAACTGCAACTCTAAACAAACATTTGCAAGTGATGTTTTTCTACATTATAACAAAGGTAAAAGTGCAAGTATACCCAACATTTGGAATAAGCTTAGCAATACAATGAAGTAAAGCAATGCTTTGCTGCTGAATTAATGTGTTAGACTTGCAGCGAAATAAAATGGTGGAGGATGAACTAGTAACCTCAGATAGGTCTTAAATAGGCAGCATGGAGCATGGATTAGATTAGAGAATTTGATTGTTGCAAAATCACATTAAAGTAAACTAAAGGGTGGGGGCGGGGGGTTATTTAAAGATAGAGCAAATTAGCATTATTAACAAAATGCAACAGAACGACACATGAGGTGTCTAAGTTCATTTCTGTGGGGGGGGTTTTACGCTGAATTTTCCCCCAACAGAAGATTCTGATTCTGATTTCCTCTCTTTCGATCGGGTAGGTCTGTTAAAGGCTTTCCGACTTTCAACCAATTTTTCTTTTGTCAAACTGTGACAACATTTAACTGGTGATGAAATCAAAGGGAGTGTGTCTCTCTGATGGCAGGACAATTAATGTTCAACGTAACAGATTTGCCTTCCAGTTTCTTCAGGAGCTTCAACCCTTTGCCGTGTCCCCTTAATTTCCTTCAGACATAAAAACTATTTTGAGGTTTAATTTATTTTTCTTGTCATTAAAATTTGCCATATTGTTTCTGTTGTTGTTTCACTAAATATTAAATTGAAGAAAGCCAAGTACATGCATGCTGTACTTGGAAATGTTCTTCCAAAGTCAACTTGTCTCGCAAAGTAAGTTCTCATGTAAGTTTGAAACAAAAATCCCGTATGTACACAGAAACACACACACTTGGGGCCCTGTGTTGGGTTACTATGACGATGATGCCTGCCTGCCCAGTGACAGCATGTGAATAATTCATCAACACGATGATCTGCTTTGCAACTTGACCGTGTGTGTGGTGTGTGTGGTGTGTGTGTGTGTGTGTGTGTGTGTGTGTGTGTGTGTGTGTGGTGTGTGTGTGTGTGTGTGGGTGTGTGTGTGTGTGTGTGTGTGTGGTGTGTGTGTGTGTGTGGTGTGGTGTGTGTGTGTGTGGGTGTGTGTGGTGTGTGTGTGTGTGTGTTGTGTGGTGGTGTGTGTGTGTGTGGTGTGTGTGTGTGTACAAGTTTTTGTACAGATTAGTCCTTGAAATGAAAGGACCCACAGAGTTTTGCCTCCTTTTAGAAATTGAGAATACAACTACAAGAAAAAGGCCCAAACTGTAATCTCGTTTGCTCTTAATCAGTTTTCTTCATTACTTCGGTGTATGTGAGAGTACGCCTGGATGTCACTCTGAGCGGTCTCTTTCTGTCTCCCTGACCTCTGTGTCTCCAGGCGGCCGCGGGATGAACGGCAACCCTATCATCATCTTCCCAGAATTCCCAGATTTCGGCGAGCTGGAGGAGGAGGAGGTCCAAAATGTCCTCCGCTACATCAGCAGCATCCCCAGGTTAGCGTCACGCACACACGTGCACACAGCATCTTCCCCTCAGCTTTATTTGGTTTGACAGCAGACCAACTGTGAACGGAATCTGGCCAATTTGGGACAGTGCAGTACCGCATGGAGCCAACAGATGTCAGCACAATACCAAAGGCCTGTCACAAGGAAAGAGCCACAAAAGAGACATAAATAAATAGATTTTAGAGATAATAAAAGATTGCTGGAGAAATTAGGGGTTCCAGAAACGAAATAAAAGATATTTTTGAAGACCTTATATGTTTTTAATCTAGATCTAGATAGACATTTTCTAAATAAACTACTACCATGATCCTAACCCCGAAAGAAAGAGATTTTAGATGGGGATAATGTAACACAATTAGTTTTGTTTTAATTGAATTCAAATTAAATCATTATAAACACCTCTTTTCTTCTCTCTGTCCTTTCTTCTCCTCTCTTCCTTTATTCTCTACCTCCTCCCTCTCCTTTCCCTTTCACCTTTACTGCTGAGGGCTGCACTCCCATTTCACACATACACACATAGCGTGCGCACACACACACACATGCATAATTAAGGGGAGGAGAAAGGATGGAGGTTTTATGCATCTATATACGTGTTGTGTGTGTGTGTGTGTGTGTTGTGTGTGTGTGTGTGTGTGTGTGGTGTGTGTGTGTGTGTGTGGTGTGTGTGTGTGTGTGTGTGTGTGTGTGTGTGTGTGGTGTGTGTGTGTTGTGGTGTGTGGTGTTGTGTGGTGTGTGGTGTGTGTGTGTCATGGCGGCCTCAGTGTTTTTTTTTTTCTTCTTTTTTTTTCCCGTGTCTCATCACCTTTATGTCCCACCCCCACTCGGAGTCCCCTCCCTTTCTCCCCACTAGCTATTTGCACTCGGCTGCACTCTGCGCTTGATTGGCTGTGGGAGAACAGCAAGATGCAGGGCTTGGTTTCAATTGGCCGAGGGTGGGAGGCAGGTGGTGGAGGAGCAGAGGGAGAAGGAGGAGGAGGAGGGAGATGCTCTTTAAGGATGTTAACGGTCACCTCTTTCCATCTGGGAGCTGCAAACAGATGATTGCGGATGCAGGATATAAACACTGACAACAGCGAAAGAAGGGAAAATTAAGGAGGAATGGATTATTGCTGGATGCTATGCAACCATTTGTGTTCCTTGTTTTTGTCGTGGAATAGCGAAGATTTCCCCCAGATTTTCAGATGGCTTCATTCATGTGATCTGAATATTTTTTCTAGTAGAGATGGATTGAGGATTTGATGTCGCAGCGTTCACTGGGTAGTGTAGTGTGTACATTTTCTTGGTATATTTGTGTGTGTGATGATAAAAATTGGCTAATAATTACATGCAGATGGACTAACTCAGCGGTATTCGAATGTTGTCCCCACAGTGTGTGTTTGTGTGTGTTGTGTTTGAGTCCTTTTTACTTGTGTGTTTCGATGTCAGGATGCATGAAAATTTGTCCAGCAGGACCTTTGCTGGAAATACTGCATTCTCACACGCACCCACGCACGCACCCACACACACACACACACACACACACACACACACACACACACACACACACACACACACACACACACACACACACACACACACACACAGACACATGCACACACACACACGCACACACACACAAACACACACACATTAGCTTAATGAGGTTGCTATATGGCACTGCCTGTGGAATGAATGGCTAGATTTTCACACACACACGTTAACGCAGTGCCAAGGTTGTCATGGTAATCACAAGGGTCTCATTATCATCACTGCTGACAGATGATTACCACAGACTCGTGGTTGGTATGAATGTTTTAACCTTACTTAGTATTGCTTTTTAATCCCCAAATAATTCTTTTTCCTGTTGTAAAGACCAACAAAGAGCGCTCAAGTTGTGTAGTTTTTATATAACTTTTATATATGCTATGTGTCAGTTATAGTGACCTGATGATAGCTGCTGAAAGCTCTAACCGGGCAGTGACTGATAACACTCACCATACAGCCTTTTACTGACAGTTATGTATTTTATATTTTTTGTTTACACACAATCACATCACCAGGTTTCCTGTTTGAAAGAAAAATACTCTCTGGGAAATGCAGTGCAGGGATATCATAGTATTGGGTGATTAGTACCAAAGACAGAGACATATTTGAAAAGTTGCATCTTATTTGAGGATTGCGTATTTTTTGTGATCAGGCTAAAACTTGATCAATAGACTTAGTGGTACATTAATTATTCCTTCATCCTCATCTTGACACTGACAAAAAATGGTTTCCTTTTTGATAACAGTTTGTGCTTCTCTTTTGTAGCATTGCTGCATCAGGAGTGGGTTTCAATCTGGTCATCGACAGACGACTGGACCGATGGGCCGCCGTCAGGGCTACCCTGCTCCGCATCGCAGTAAGACCGCGCGCGCGCGTGTGTGCGTGTTGTGTGTGTGTGTGTGTGTGTGTGACTGTAGTGTGCACTGGATCAGTTTGTTTGTGTGCATCATTTGCTGATGAAGTACCTCTGACGACTCTAAATGGCTGTTTTGGTGTGTGTGCATCACTCTAAATGCCGTATAGCTTGTTTAAACATGGATCTGTGGGTTTAGTTGCTGGTGTCAGCTCTGTGGTGTGTGTGTGTGTGTGTGTGTGTGTGTATAATTTGGTTTGTCACCACTTAGAGTAATGGATGTTTTGCTAGCATGTACAAACTGTACATTGTGTGTGTTTTTTTAAAATAAGTTTTTATTCATTTGCTGTGTATAGAAAGGGCATGTACTGGCAATTAGGCCAATGTTTTTCTTTCTGGATGTTGAAACGAAGCAGGAGGGGAGTTAAAAATAGCATTATGCTGGCGTCGGTGGTAGATTCTCGCAACGTGTGAACATAGTGTGTGTAATAAGATCCTGTTGGACATAAAAAGTCCAAACCGTGTGAGCCATTAGTCTGATTCTGTAATTGTGCCGTTAGCCTACTAGCCTACTTTTTGGACAGCGTAAAACTTTCTGACATGATGAATTGAAGAGGCAATAAAAGACAGAAAGAGATGGGATCCAGGGAAATGCTCAAACATGGAAAGTGGGGGATGAAAAGATGAGAAAAGGCAAAAAGCAAGAGAAGAACATTGAATATTGAACAGAAAAAAGCAGAGAGGAGTTGATTCATTTCAAAGTGCCTTGCTGCTCTCTGAGGCCCTTTTAATATGAAAAATACAAAAGTAGAAAAGAAACTGTTTTATGTTGTTTCTGAAAGAAATGTGTGGTTAGGGTGAGGTTTCCAGATACTAACACAGCTCCCTTTTGATGCATTTTAGAACCACTCACTCACTAGAATCAGTTTCCTGGATGCTCCTCTCCATCTTTTGAATCTGATTAGCTGGCTCTGCCAACATGAGGACGAAGCTTCACCACACCCTACACATCTGTTGTTAAGATGCTCCACCTGTATTACACCACTTACCATGTTCAATATATGCAGAAATATGCTAATATATGCTAATTGGACACTGATTATATTCACTAATGGACTTTCCATGGTATTTCTAAGAAAGTATCCCTATTATGACAATAAGCCATTATGAAGCGCCTTGCTTCATTATGACTCCACCAAATCAGTTTAACCTGTACACACAAACATCTGCACACTCAAGACACCCATAATGGACCATTCCAGGTCTGTTATTCTATCTATGTGCACTGGCCCAGCACATGTCCTTGAAAGGGACGTTGATGGACTGTGGGTTGCTCTGATAGCAGGGAGCCAATCAGTCATGCTCTCTTTGTTATAATTAGTGTTATCCATGTGAAAGAATGAAAAACAAAAATATCTTGTTTGTTTAGTCAATTTTTAAAACAGTTTCTTTGCTCTCATTGTTGACAGAAAACTAGGGGAAATAATAGCCTAGATGAAATGAGTCCCACAACTGATCATACCCAGTCTTTAACCACGCGAGAGAGGCAGGGAGCAGAAGCTTGTCAGCAGGATCTCTTATTCTCCCTTTACCTCTCCTGCTGATCACCCCCCCCCCATCTCCTTCCTTTTTTTTCATCCAGTACTTCTCTTCTTTGTTCTAGTTTTCTACCATCTCATGCTCCTTTGAGTCATTTTCTGCTTCTACTTCCCACACAGCACATAAGTAAACAAGTGTGAACTTGTGTGCATTTTTATTTTTAGCTAAATTTTTTGAAATGTGTATTACTTAATAATGATAAAATGATATCATAGTAGGGATGTAACGAGGGATGTATGAAAATTTAACCTCATGGTTATAGTGACCAAAATGATCAAATCTTTTGGTATTATTGCCATATTTGTGTGTTCAATACCTTTTTTAGTAGCAACTTTTTTCCTACACATTCTGCCAAGAGGATAACTATCTTCAATCAACTGTCCTTCGGCATTCTTATAATAACCAAAATATGCCAATGCTTCAGACTTAGTCAGGGCTGATAAATGTCCTGAACACTGTCATCTCCTCCTTCCGCCATGATTCCGGCGTGGCACCTTCAGGAGACTCTGATGAAGCTGGGAAGGATTCAACACACGGTTTCCACACCGTGATGATAATAATATTTTAAATTAAAACGTAATTGTTATCGTCAACATTGTTATTGTGGTTTACCGTTACATTCCTATATCATAGTGTTATAACTCTAAACGATGACAGTGGTTGAGGTTACTGTTTATCTTTTCTGTTATGGATTATCATGGTGGAGTCATATCTATATCATATCTGCAGCTTCCTGTCCGATGCCGTAAAGCTGGTCATCCGATTTACCAATAACCGGCAAGCAGGTTAGAGGATGGTAATCTGGTTAGCAGTGCCTTTTGGTTAATAGTATATCTCAAAATCATCGCAGTAAGGATCTATGAGGCCATGCACCTGGCATGTTTTTTGGGAAGACGAAACGATTACTGTGCCGTCAGCACAAAGACAAATGTTGCATGATGCAAATGCAGATGACAGAAAAAAACAAGGTAATGAAAAAGACTTTCAAGACTTGTATTAGCTAAGTCAGGCCTTTATTTAGTCACACAAGATACTTCAATATGTCCTTTTCAAAAATATACACCAGACGTTTCAGCTTTAAATCCTTTCATATAGGGGGAGTGGAGTGTGTGAATGGTGTCCCAGGAAGGCCGTGGTGGAAGCAGGCAGCATTATAACTTAACCTGAAGGCATGAAGAGCAGGTGGTGAGAACTGTGTCTCGCACGCTCTCCTCCTCAGTCCCCCTCAGGCTAATCCCCCGCAGTGGATGTCCTTCTTGGGCAGAGCCTGCTTTGTCCACCAGCCAATGACACACGGTTCCACTGGAGAATGAATGTCATTCGCCTTCCCGTGAGGCACTCTGCTCATCAAGGCCATTCAAGGTGGCCCAATGCTGTTTGCTGGTTTTACCCGTCAGAAAAAATAAATGGCAGTATTTTAGCCAGAGATTAGTGTACATGTTCAGATCCTCACACTGCCATGTTAGTTGTATGACCAGTAGTTTTTAGTCTCATGCACGGCGAGGAAATGAAGCAATAAATAAAACCGAGGATGAACTGTAACATCTAGCTTATAGTCCTCATGAAATAAGCAACCATGTCTTGCTCTTGTTAGAATTACTTTCTGTATCTTGTATCAATATAAAAAAACAGGCTTCCACTTAAGCACTTTAGACCAACCATCAAAATGCCAAACGCCACTATCTCTGTTGCAGCCCGTCTTTGTGACTTTAGGGTAATAAATATGCAGTCGTTGAAGCATACAAGGACATTGCTGCAGGGGTAGGAGACATATAGCTCTCTCATCTTGTACAAAGGAGAGGCTTGGATTTGTCACATTTGTAACAAACCAGATAAAAAGCAGTTACAGTACAGCCGTGCATCTTTCTTTGTATGTCTAAAAGCAGTGATATAGACAGAGGGGGTTTGAGCATGTGGAGGCAGGTGGTTTAATGTGGTGGCTATCTAACTCCCAGGAGAACGATGGGGATGTCATTAGAAGACATGAATGTAGTGGTTCCTCCCTGATAGAATATAAATAAGCCTGGTCAACAGAAAATTACATTCTAATCCTAATCATTTATTTATGTGTGCTTTTTATCTGTAAGACGTGTGTGTGTGTGTGTGTGTGTGTGTGTGTGTGTGTGGTGTGTGTGTGGTGTTTGTCCAGGGGATGTGTATGCCCATTAGCATGTCTCAGTTCATCTGTCAGGGGGATGTACCCAGCAGATTGTGTATTATCATGCTAATGCAGAGGTACAAATTAAACCAAGACCTCTCAGGGTTTATTGAATTTAATGAATTCCAATTACAGATACATTGCTTTCTGTGTCTTGCCTGGTGTGTTATTGGCAGAAGAACATTTTGGTGATTTATATTCAGCTAATAAACATGCTGAATTACAATTCTACTTTTTAGTTGCAATGTATTCTTTCGAACCGTTTATTATCTGCAGGTGTGAAATATTCTGTCAGTTGCGTGGAAATTGGAAAGGAACTTACCAACCTGGCTGTCTTTCATAAGCAGCATAGCAGGCGGCGTGTGTGCCAAAAATAAATGACTGGGACAGCAAAGTGGAGCTGAAGCAACATCAACAGACAGACATCAGTTCCCTCTCTCTCTCTCTTCTCTCTCCTCTCCTTCTCTCTCTCTCTCTCTCTCCTCTCTCTCTCTCTCTCTCTCCCCTCTCTCTCTCTCTCTCTCTCTCTTGGCACACGCGCACACACACACACACACACACACACACACTTTTTCTCTGTATCATCCCTCTCGCTTGAAGCCTGTCATGCACTCTCCATCTCACTCCATGCGTTTTTTTAAGGATGATGGTTTCCATGGCAACACCTTGCAGGCATTTCATGACGTATGTGTCCTTCTGTATGAGTGCATTGTGCGAAATGTAATGCCATGTTCCGTATTTGTTTTACTGATTCTATCAAATTAGTTTGATGGGTTGTGATTCAGGTGAAAATATGCGTTGACGATGGTAGATGCAGGCAGTGGGTGGCACCATTTTCTAGAGATTGTGGGCATCAGTTAATATGTTGTTTCCTCAAATAGTATAATATAATCCCTGGTCCCATGGTCAGGTTATAATGTAATTCGTTCGTCAATTGGTTGTTTGCATTAACAGCAATAGCTTGCATTGCTCACTACACACCACTACAACTAAAATTTTAAAAGCCAGGATAAAGCAGGAATGCATATGATGTTTAATTGGTTTAGCTTTATACTTCTTGCATATTTTCAGTGTTTTCTACAGTATGTCCACTATCTGCCACTTTCTTAATGGCAACACTGTGGGGTGTTTGAGCTGTCCAATCTCTCAGTGTAATGGCTGTGTGTGTGTGTGTTGTGTGTGTGTGTGTGTGTGTGTGTGTGTGTGGTGAGACCTTACATCGATTTATGATGCCTGCCAGGGTGAAGCAATTCACCCAGGGTTTTAGAGGAAGCTATGACCGATACAGCCTTTCAGCCAAGTGGCCTCTTGGGCTGTTGTGTAAAAGCAATTTGATACGCTTTTAACCTGTTAGTGGGGAGGTGGAGAGACATAAGATATGGTTACTCCCAAAGACCCAGACTAATTTACCTTGTAGTCACAGATTTCTAGATGGAAGGTGTAACAGGGGAACAACATCTAAAGATTTGTAGGAGATTTAGTGGATATTAAATCCCAGAAAACCTCTTCATGGTTCAGGATTGCAGCAGAGGGACGGCTGTCACACAAGTGGGCTTCATACCTTTACAGCAGGACTCTAAACCTGAAGTGTTAAAGAATAAAAATGATTGCATAGAAGGGATGAAAGTAGCTATTTCTTTCAACCTCAATATAAAAACAAGAAGAAGAAGCCTGAATTTCAAAATTTTAATTGATGTATGTCACTAATCTATACAATAGCTAGACTATTTCCACACCTGATTTTCTCTAAAATGGAAAGATACACATACTAATAGATGACTAAAAAAATGTCTACCTCCCCTTTTTCCTTTCCCAGGGTTCATTTCCAGGGAACTTACACTTGGTTCTGGTGTTACGTCCCACTACTTTGCTCCAGCGGACTCTGTCAGACTTCCTGTTCAAGTACAACAGGGATGAGTTCAAAATGAAGGTGACTTATACATTGCACCTGTCTGTCTTTCCTTTTATGTATGTATGCATGTATGTATTTATTTATGTATTGCTTTTGTTTTAATTATTCTGAAGTTTTTTTAGGATTATCTTTTAACACATAATTCTTCTTTATATAATCAGTTGGTGGTGTGTGTTTTATCAGGTGGTGATGCTGAGTTCGGTGACTGAGCTCCATGCTTATATCGACCCAGGACAACTGACCACAGAGCTGGGAGGCACGCTGGAATACTGCATGACAGTTGGATCTCACACCGCACTGTATGTGAACACACACACCACACACACACACACACACACACACCACACACACAACAACACACACACACAACACCACACAACACACACACACACTTCTGTATTTACATAGTACATATTCTCACTCATATTTTTTGCACATGGCAAAATAAAAGTGCATGCACATACTTCTGCATCATTTTACCGGTTTGACTATTGTTGTATGAACTGAATGTCTCCTCCACAGGCAATCGAGGCCTTTGCCCTCATGGTGAAGACCACGGCGCAGACTCTGCAGGCGTTTGGCACTGAGCTTGCAGAGACAGAACTACCTAACGATGCCGAGGCCACTACCAACCTGCTGCACACTCACACTCTGAAGAAGGACAAAATGAAGGTCGGATATGCTTTTCCGTGCATGTTAACCCTATTCACGTCTCTCTGCGTTTTTCTTCTTTCCTTCATAGATAGAGATATTTGCTGTTGACACAAGAGTGTTGAAGAAAATGATTTGTTTAATTTCCAGGAGGACCTGCAGGTGGCGCTGTCTCAAGGGGGACGCCTGTTGGAGTGTATAAACGAGCCTCTACAGACAGACCCTGAATACAGCATGACCTACGACGAACTGGAAAACTTAGCTACTGTACAGAGGTAGAGGACCTAATGAATGGAAACATAAATAGATGAGGAAGTCGTCCCTGAAGGCATGAATAAATCCTCTCTCCTTTCCTCCCATCCCTCCTCCTCCCTTCTTTTTTCCCTCCTCCCTCTCAGACTCCTGGGTCAACTGGATGAAACGCAGACAGCATTTGATGATTTTTGGGAGCGACACCACACCAAGCTGGAACAGTGTTTACAGCTCCGCCATTTTGAACAGCACTTCCGTGAAGTGAGTAGAATTATGGGAAGTGTAGTTTTGGAGAAATCAGTCAGGTAACGCGTGTGCTCATAACACAGCGTTAACAATGTGTGTGTTCATAGGTCCGCCCTCAGCTTGATGTGACATCGGAGCGTTTGTCGGGTTTCTCCGAGGTCAGCGTAAGCCCCGCCCATGCTGAGCATGTCCTACGAGAGCTCAGCAGCCATGAGGACAAGGCTTGTGTAAGACACACACACACACACACACACACACACACACACACACACACACACACACACACACCTAACCCGTGCAACAGAAAACAATTGTTCAACACTTTCAACTTTGATGCATCCTTGAAGCCATATGGCTAATGATATACTCTATGTGATGGCCTGTTCCATCCCCCACTCACTGGGACTAAGTGGAAATTGATGTGCGATAGACAGAGTGAGAGGTACCTGTGTGTGGATTGGATCCATATAATGATAAAAATTGGACTTTCTCATGGGAAAATTCTAAACCGTAAAGCTGCTGCTATGCATTTTGGTACAGATTACAGTCCTAACGTGGAAATACTGATATAGGTCTTAAAAAATGAAAGAGCTTGACTGAATTGTACAAAGTGTGTCCCACTCCATCCAGCATTAAGTAATGAATGCTGCACTCAAAGGGAGAGGACAGGGGAAGAGGACGAGAAGAGGTTGTTGTTGTTGTTAATTTGCCAGCGATTGATTGATGATGTGACCACCGCTGTTAGCTGACAAGCCAGTGCTCTATATGTATCCCAAAGTATATTCTGATACTAGGAACATCTTCAATGTGTTTCAATAGGACATACTAGACCGTGCCCTGTCCCTGGCCAGTGAAGGTGACAGGCTGATAGAAAATTCCCACTATGCCGAGGACTCCATCAGGCCGAAGTGCAGCGAGCTGAGAGGAGTGTGCGAGGAGATCAGCTCCACTCTGAGGAGCAAGAAGAACCTCCTGCTCACGGCGTTGGAGCTCCACCACGCTCTGGAGAAGGTAAGGGTCAGATTGTATGTGCATGGGAGACAAAGAAAGATGATCTGCTGAGCTTTCCTTTGTGTTATCATTATTTGGAGTTCAGTAATAGAAGAAGGAACTTTGGGGTCCTTTTTATTTCTATAAAACCTTTCCTTCCCAAGGCATCACGGTGGTGTGAGGACGGCATCTTTCTGTTGGCCAGCCAGCCAGTGGACCGCTGTCAGTCTCAGGATGGAGCCGAAGCAGCTCTGCAAGAACTCGAGCGATACCTGGACACCGCGGCGCTACACACCCTCGCCGACTGCAGCTCCGTCTGCTGCCAGTATGAGGCGGTGCTCACTACTCAGCTCAGGGTCAGCAGGAAGTGGATTTTACAGGTGACATTACATCAAGTGTATCTTTTAGTTAATTCACTGCAATGTCTATGCTCGTGTTTGGTCTTCATCAGGACCAGGTAGAGAGAGTTTTCCAGAAGCAAATCTCCGTCCAAGAGATGTTTGAGAAGAGACGCATCAGCCTTAAGAAACTTGCTGCCAAACAGACCAGACCAGTCCAGCCAGTAGCACCGAGACCTGAAGTGAAGTCTCCACTCTCCTCTCCTAGTAAGCCTGGATTAATAGATAACCTGATTTAATGAAAGAGTGCAGCAGTGGTACCGAAGACTTAGCTCTTCTGACCTGGTTAGTGGAATAGTATAAAAACATTGTTTTCTCTCTGCCCTTCAGATCCAGAGAGAAAAGAGAGGCGATACTCTGCAGATAATGTCATCTGCAAAAAGGTAAATTTATGACTACTGATCAATTGTTTGGCAGTGAATATTAAACTAGGATTTAGTTTTTGATGATCAGTTAGAGGTAATATATGTATATATTTTTCATTTCATTTCATGTCTATTTGATAGGGACAGATGCTACCACTTAGACGCTTTAACAATAATGGTGCAATTGAAAAAAAATTAAATATTCCTCATAAAGGTTAAGAGGTTTTTCCAAAGCAAATACTATCTATGAATGGGTGTGTGTCCAGGTGGAGTCTCCCATACATAACGGTGGCACCAGACATGCTTCTCTCTCCGAAGAAGAAGAAAACCTGGCAGTACTTCGGCGGTAAGGGGGTCAAAGGTCATCCTCAGAACCATAGATAAGAAAGCAGTCAAAGGACAGTGATACTGTGATCACTTTTCTTTGTCTGTCACTTTTAAAGTACACCACTGTATTTAAACCAACATCCATATATCTCAGTTCTGGGGTCTTATCTTAGGGAGCTTTGGAGTGAGGGGGAAAATATAATAGCATGCAGGCTCCTGCTAACTGAATTTGTATCTTGTTTTTCTGCGTTGCAGCCACGTGATGAATGAACTGTTGGAGACGGAGAGAGCATATGTGGAGGAGCTGCTGTGTGTGCTGGAGGTGAGTGTCCGTCTCCTTCAAATTACTATTGAAACGTAAATGGATACATGAATCTTTTCTCTATACCAGCAAATCTGTTTGATGTGATTGAAAGTGTGTAATATTAAACTCCAGGGCTATGCAGCTGAGATGGACAACCCTGCCATGGCTCACCTCATCCCCAGCACCCTGCTGAGCAAGAAGGTCGTCCTATTTGGCAACATGTCTGAAATCTACCACTTTCATAAGAGGTAGACTCCCCCCCCGTTTCCAGCCTTTATGCTAAGCTATGCTAACCGATATACTATCTTCTCATCTAACTTTCAGCAAGAAAGGGCATATCTTAACCTAAACTTGAATCCTTTGTTTCATGCTGTTTGTCTCCAGGACGTTTCTAAAGGAACTGGAAGCATACACTGACTGCCCAGAACTAGTGGGCCGCTGCTTTTTAGAGAGGGTAAGCACTTACTTCCTGCACTCTGGTCTGGACTTTAAAAATAAAAAAAGTCAATAAAAAGCCAATAAAAGAATCTTAACATGTCAAATCAATTTCTCAATGTAGATGAAGGACCTGCAGATCTACGAGGCGTACTGCCAGAATAAACCTCGCTCTGAGAGCTTGTGGAGACAGTGCTCCGACTGTGCCTTCTTCCAGGTTGCCCTTTCACCTCTCATCTCATACTGTAGCAACACCTCCCTTTTCGTGTGAACAACAAACTCTCAACAAGTATCCTCATTGGTTTATGTTTTGTGAAAAGGAGTGCCAGAAGAAGCTGGAACATAAACTCGGTTTGGACTCCTACCTCCTTAAACCTGTCCAGAGAATCACCAAGTACCAGCTACTGCTTAAGGTGAGCTTTGTCCATGTACTGTATGTACTTTCTGTGTGTGTTTATTTCAGACTTACTGTATTATCCACTTTGTCTTGTGTGTTTGCAGGAGTTGTTGAAGTACAGTAAAGGCTGCGATGGCTGTGACGACCTACAGGAAGCTCTCTCCTCCATCCTGGGGATCCTGAAAGCTGTTAACGACTCCATGCACCTCATCGCCATCACAGGATACGAGGTCAGAGAAATTACACCAATGATTCTGGGAGATGTGCTCATTTAGCTGGTTGGCTTGGGCAGGAGTGGACCATAAATACCATGTCTGTCTTTTCCCTTTTTCAGGGTAACCTGTCGGAGCTGGGTCGCCTGCTGATGCAGGGCTCCTTCAGTGTGTGGACGGAGCATAAAAAAGGCCACGCCAAGGTGAAGGACCTGGCCCGCTTTAAGCCCATGCAGAGGCACCTGTTCCTGCACGAGAAGGCCCTGCTCTTCTGCAAGAGGAGGGAGGAGAACGGGGAGGGCTACGAGAAAGCTCCGTCTTACAGCTTCAAGCACTCCCTCAGTGTAAGCTCACATTGGTACATTTAATCAAGTGCTGTACCTAAGTCCAAATTTGAGGTACTTTTACTTTACCCAAGTCACGTACTGAAAAAGATTTGGCTACTAAACACTTAGTTGGATGACGGAACAGTTTGGGTCGTTTCTAGTTTCTAAAATGCTACTGATACTTTCTTACTTTTACTTAAGTAACCTTTTTAATGCAGGACTTTTACATGTAACAGTGTATTTTTACTGTGTGGTAGTAGTACTTTTACTTGAGTAAAGGATCTAACTGCATGGGTCAGATTTGAGTTCATATTTGGTGTCTGGACAGGCAGCTGTAATGAAGGCTCAGGGCTGACTGTGTGCTTTCATTCTCGTCTCAGATGAGTGCCGTGGGCTTTACAGAAAACGCTAAAGGAGACAACAAGAAGTTTGAGATTTGGTGCAACTCCAGAGACGAAGTTTTTATAGTCCAGGTAAGATCACTCAGCCTCACTGCTTTGACAGATGGCGAAGGAACCCCACTTCTGTTAATGCTGAGTCATCATTTGTCTCATTTAGGCCCCAACACCGGAGATTAAAACAGCGTGGGTGAACGAGATCCGCAAAGTTTTAACCCAACAGCTCAAAGCCTGCAGAGGTATCGTGAACACACAAAGCCCCACAAGCTTCTTTGCATTTCTTCTTCTCTGTCTTCTGCACAACATACCTGCTTTCAACTGTAGTTACTGTTTTAGATGCCAGTCAGCAGAAGAGCTCAGACTCTGTTTTCCCGAGTCCCAACAGCAACAACTCCTCCATCTCACTCAGGTCGGTGTCTAGCCTTACATTGCACACATAAGGAATTTACACCAACAGAGAAGATGCCTTTTTCATTTTTTTTTTTTTTCTTCTCTTCTATTTCCCAGTCCCTTTCGTAGCAGTGGTCAGAAAAACCAGAAGAAGCAAGAGGAGAAGAAGGCGGAGACGAGCATGATGTCTGACTCCTCTTCTTCACCGAAACACAAAGGTGAATGTTTGATAAACGCTGCATCTTCACGCACAGACGTAAAGATAGTCTACATTAGTCAACTATAGCTGAAATGCTCCTACTAAAAGTTGCTTTTCTTCATCACCTTCATGGTTCCTCTTTCTCTTTCTCTCTACCTCTTTATTTTTATTTTTCCATGATCGCAACACACTTTTTCTATTCCTCCTGCTTTCCATTTGAAACCATTGTTTTCAGATGAACCAGTGACCAGTCCGACCACTGACAGGTCTTCAGTGGCTAAAAAGCGTTTTACTTTGCAGGGCTTCAGCAATCTCAAGAGTCCAAAAGGTAATGGAGAGCAGAACGACGGTGGTTTTTAAAGGTCCCATGGCATGAACATTTCACTTTGAGGTTTTTTAACATTTAATGAGTTCCCCCAGCCTGCCTGTGGCCCCCTAGTGGCTAGAAATGGCAATAGGTGTGGCTGTAATTCTGCACCACTGCTGAATTTTGGGAAAGAGACTTCAGAGATGGTATAAGGGGACCACTAAGGTTATATAAAAGCATCCAAAGAGCACCATGTCATGGGATCTTTAAAACAGGCATCCAAAGCTTAGACCACTTTAGTGTGATTAGTCCTCTACGGTGTGTAGCTCTTGCATTCTTTCCTTAACAAATGAAATTTAATTCATGAGCACTAACTAAAGATGGACAGTTTTTTTCTTACAGCCAGTATAATTATATTCAGGTGTACATTAAAAACAATTCATACATGTGCAGTGTTTTTAATGAATGATCAGTTATTGCCCCCGGTCTAACCTGATTCAGAGCCTGATGCAGTATCACTGGCTAGTTTTTATGCTCCCGTTGCTAAAAGTCAATCCTTACCACTGCTGTAGTTCTAGAGGCTCGGGGTCACATTTAGTTACAATATGTACATGCTTCTTGCTTATTTAGATATTCAATGAGTGTTATATTCTTGTTTCTCTGAGGCTGTTCTTTCTCATTTTTCCATTCGTCTTCCTCCCTCTCTTCACTTTCTTCTGCCTGTGTGGCCAGGCTCGGCCCTGAGCCCCGAGCACTGCTCCAAACGCCACTTGGTCAAGAGTGACCCCACACCGTTTGGGTTCAAAGGTATATTGTCGTTCCACAATAGGGGCCCGTCTTATTCTCAAGGCCATCATTCATCCTCCCATCCCTCACCACTAAAGTGTACTCCGGTCTGGTTTGTTTTCATTGTGTAGATTTCACCTGCGTCTCACATAGAGGGCTGAAACTGGATAAACCAAACATGTATCCAGCAGTAGAAGCTGCTCTTCATACTATCACCCTACATTTGTCATGACAGTATTGCATGTGTGGAGAAAAAAATGTGTTTCTGACTCTCTGCAGCTCCTGGAAGTCTTCAAATCAGTCGTGTAAAGAGCTTAAATAGCATTGAGTTTATTATCCTTATCCTAAACCCAGTTGTATTATCATCATGATAGATTTTCTTTAGACCAATGAAACCCCTCCATAAGTCTGTTTTGGCTTTGTGAAACCTGCAGAGGCAATGTGATATTTCTTTTTTCCCTGAACACTGCAGTTGCTATGTGCATGACAACATGTTTTTCACAGGCCATAATCGTTTTCATCATTGAATTATTACAGACTTATGAAACATGCATATTTGAGGCATTGTATTGGAGTCCTTGCTGAGGGTTAGCTTAGCATAAAGACTGGAAACAAAGGAAGACTGCTAGCGTTGCTTTGTCCAAAGACGCATTGACCTATTTTGTTTCTTTTGGACAGAACCAGGCTAGTTGTTTCCCATGTTTCCAGTCTTTATGCTAAGCTAAGCTAACAGGCTGCTGGCTCCAGCTACATATTCTCCATACAGACATGGAGAGTGGTATCAAACTTTTCATTTAACTCGCAGCAAGAATGTAAATTGAAACGTGTATTTCCCAAAATACTTTATAAAGAAAGATGTTAATTTTCCTTGGGGAACATTTAACAAATGTTGATGAATGAATGATTTACTAACTGAGAAATTGATTACTAACCATAAGAGGGAAGAATCTTGTGTGTGTCCCTTGTCAGTGATTTGGAGCGTGATTACACCGGTAGTTTGTCTTCCTGGTCCATTTTACTGACTGACCAGCTGACTACAGGACTAGCCGTCTCACTGACTTGCTGGCTGTTTCTCCCGTCTAGAGCCGGCTTCCCATGCCCCTCTGAGCAGAGTCAAATGGATGAGTACCTCTAGTCTGTTACAGAGCAAGCGGCGAGGTACAGTGGCGCTCTGAGGACGAGGCACTGTGGGTGTTTGCTGTGGTTTGTGGTGGTGATGATTGATTTTATCAGAGGTAAAGTGTAGCCACATATCCACTCTCCCTTCATTTAGCCTTGTGTCGAGTCCTATTGTCTTATCTTCAATTGGAGTCAGATGAGTTTTAAATGACCTGAAAGCTATTTCTACTCTATCACTTGTGAGTATTAGATGTTAAGTCTCAATCAAGGCTTAATGAAGGTACCTACTCTACCTCAAATCGGTCACTCTCTCTGCTTCTACTATTGGGTGTTATGGGTTAGTGGTTGTGGGGCGTGGACAATAATGAGATTTAGAACTTATTTTTCAGTCAGAGCAGCCTTGAAATGAATCCAGGTGATTCAAATCTCTGCACGTTCTTTGACAATGAATCCTTGATTCACTCTGGTTTGTGTTGTACTGGGACCTGTCTGCTGTCTCCATTGATTTTGTGTGTGTGTGTGTGTGTCTCAGACAAACATGTCTTGACATAACAGGTCATGTGTTTTTGTGCTCCTCACAGGAGGTTTGTGTACCTGGGACCTTCTTCCAAGTGGCATTAGTTTGCTTTTCTACATCGGCCAAAAGCATCTATCTCACTTGTATAACAAGCATGAATTCCCCTTGCTATCCACTTTGGGAAGCACACTCACAATGTCTGCATCATTCCTCATGTTTTGAGTTATCTAATTGGTGACCCAGGTAGCATTTTAATGCCACGTGGAGTTGGAGAGTGGCTGATACTGATTCTTCAGGTCACTTCTTACATTTGCCTGTAAATCGCCTCACCTCTGTTCCCTTCTGTCCTCTCTGCACCACCCCCCACCCACAGGCTGGAACAAGGCGTCTCTCTCGGTGGATGCCTCAGAAGAGAATGATGGGTACTCCAGCAGCGAGGACCCCATAAACTCTGACGCCGAGGAAGAAGGAGGAAGGAAGCTGGTGAGCCTGAACCTGAAGACTTTCACATACAGCAGATGGTTTTTCATTACGGTCTCTTTTTTTCTATACTTTGCTGTTTGGCGTTTGCCATCTCTAACTGTCTGTCTTTGTTGACCTTTGACCCATCAGGCTCCAGGAAAGTATACGGTGGTAGCGGACTGCGAGAAGGCTGGACCTCAGGAGCTGTCCGTCAAGAGTGGAGACGTGGTCCAGCTTATCCGAGAAGGAGAGGAGGGACAGTGGTAAACATCTTCCTTTCTCCAGTCAGAAGAATCCAGATTTAATTTAATGCAGACCTGGAAAAAGATTATTATTGGTCTACATAAACTGGTTGTTTTAAGTCCAAAGAATATAAACAAGACTGTATAAAACCAGGGATTATGAAAGCAACCAGACCTACACTACTGGTCAAAAGTATGGGGCCACTTACAAATTTCCATTCCACTCGATGTTAGACAGAATACCAGCTGATCTGAGTGGGGGGGCTGATCTTTAATGCAATATCTACATTGCCCATTATCAGCAACCATTCATCCATTCGTTCCAAGGTTCACTAATCTGATATCATTTAAAAAATACTAACTGAGAAAACATTGGAGAACCCTTTTGCAATTATGTAAGCACATAATGTAATATGAAAACTGCTGCGCTGGTTAAAAAAACAATGCAACTGATCTCAACTGGTATTCTGTCTATAATGGAGCGCAATGGAAATTTCGAAGTGACCCCAAACTTTTGACCGGTAGTGTATACCTCAAAGTTATTGAACCCAAAACTCTTGAATTCTATTTCAGGTCCACAGTATGATTCCTGCTTTTACCGAGCAAATGGATCTTTCAGTTTTAGACAAAACAAAATCCCCAAATCTGCTAATAATGATGTGCAATAACACCAACGAAGGAATCTATATGAATAGATATTTACATGGTTGGGTAAAGTCACTGTTTGTTTAATGCTCTGTAGGTTTGTGAAGAACCTTCGCAGCAGTAAGGAGGGCTGGGTGGCAGCAGCAAACCTCCTCAGCCTCATCTCAGAGTCCAAGTCATCCCAGTCGCTCAGCAGCTCAGGTATTCTCTCCATATACGCTCTATATTGAGTCTGTTGACACCTGTTCTTCAGCACTTTTCAGCGGTAATGTGTTCTTTCTGTTGAATTACTGCCCCACGCCTCAGATTTGTTGCTGATTGGTGAGGGCAGAATATTTGTTAGACTACAGTATATATGAACACAGATGCTGCCTTTTTGGAACCTATAACGCATCCGACATTGTTGTTGTTTGTCCTGCAGATGGCAGCGTCTCTGGGAACCTCAGCACTTCTTCCAGCTGCAGCGAGACCTACACCAGCTTCTCCGACATCAAACCCTGACCTGCTGGGTCGCTGTCCGTGCGGCTCCATCCCTCAAACTAAAACATTTACCATGTGGAATTAAAAAAAAAAAAAAGAAAAAAAAAAGCTGACCCTGTCACAGGAGGACGGAGACAAAGCGTTTCATCTCACAGTACATCCACGTCACAGTTTGTCGGATCCAACCAAAAATCAGAACGCATTGTTACATGTGCGAATGTTACCAGTGTTTCAGCTGACAAACAGTTTGAGTCTGAGTTTTTACAGCCACCTGTCAGTCTGCTTGCAACGTAGATGGTACAGTAATGTGATGTTTCACCTCCTGGCAGGCCATCTTTAAAGATCACAAGCTTTGTCAACTACAGATAAAAGCTACTGTGAATGTCTTCAGTCTAATATTTAATCCTTCTGATTATGTAGCAAAGTGTAGAAATTAAAATCTGCACTGAATGTGAGCTCTCAGCAGCCCACAAAGCTGAACCACTTCAAGTCGACATCGCAGCGTAGCAGCAGATTGTTGTGTGAAACAGGTTCGGATACTATCAGACTGGCAGTACGCGTGATGCTTTAGTGTCAGACATTCCTCGTACACTGTGAAAACTGGCAGCTGGCTGCAACCAGAACAAACGGTGCATCTTGGAGCATCTCTGAGAAGGTCAGATTTTCAGGGCGTGTTACTGAAAGTCTTGTCACCTTTTTTTGTACGGGGAAAACATACTAGGTAAAGTGTGTTAAACCCCTGTAGTGTCTGGCAGGCCAGTGGTATCAGATTAGTTACTTTATATTTTTTCTGCATTCGAGAATGCTGTATTCCTCCCATGTTGTTGATAGGTGTTTCATGGTTTCATGGTATTAACTTGTATAAGAAACACAGAGTCAGATGTATCACTAGGTGAATGTCACCAACAGCACTACCTGGTGGTCAGATGTCATGCACTTCTCCAGCTGCACATACAAATCACTCACACAAAGAGCGGCAGCTTGGAACAACTTTTGAACCTCCATTTTTTTTCTTTTTCTTTTCCAAGACTGATTGTCTAAAACCACCTCTGAAATGCTCTGGATTTACCTCCTCAGGAAGCCCAAGAAGTTGCGTGGGCAGGCAGGTGTGACTGCATACCTGCTTGTGTCGACTAAATGTCTTTGTGTGTGTGCACTATTGCACATGTGTGTGCTTCAGAACAAATCCAACTGGCGTATGTCACCCTAGCGAGGGCTATTTAGCCACAGACGGCAGCTGCATCCGAGTAACACACAAGATCCGCTTTAGGGGGAATTTTAGGTAAATTACTCATTCCTTTGCTTGCTGGATTAATTTATATTCAGGTAAAGTTAATGGATAACTCTCCAACCCTGGTCAGACAAACAGAAACAGACACTCGTAAATTAAATACTCTGCAAATACATTTTTGCGTCACGGCCACTGCGCTCACCTATCTTTGGTTTGCACTGCATCAACAAAAGCAGGCTTTGGTCCCTCCCTCAGGCAGGAGCCCCTTCTATACAAGCAGGACTAACCAGGGCCCAGACCTTTCTCAACATGTTGGCACCACCCCGCCCGACAGCAATATTTGTTTACTTCCCAAGATGTAGCCGAGCAATCGAATAATAAAGTGCAAAATGATGACAGAAGTCCTACTTTTGGTGTGAATTACACAGCAGGGGTGGTGGGTAAGCTAAGTTGGCCCTAGTTGGACTGTGGTGGAAATTAGGAGGTTGATACCAGACAGGCAGCTGCTGTGTGACACCACACACACACACACACACACACACACACACACACACACACACACACACACACACACACACACACACACACACACACACACACACACACACACACACACACACACACACACAACACACACACACACTCTCTCACAGAACCTGTTCTAACATCTTTTTCTTACCTTTTCAAAGTTTTTTTTTTTTTTCTTTCTGCCCCAAGATTTCTTCTGTATCCTCAAGGCACACTGTAAAACAATCTTTTCCTTTTCCCATCTTTAATGTTGAATGTGTGACTGTTGTTAACACAGAGTGCAGCATGGCGTTACTCACACCAGCCCCACCCGTTCATTACATAAAATGGGTTATTTGTCTACCACTGTTTAACACCCCTGTGGATTTGTTCAGTTTCACCACAACATGCTTGTGATTGTCTTCTTGAACCCCTTTTTGCCGAGAATCACTTTTATACTCCACACTCGTGTCCTCCCGATGAAAGGAAAGCTTCTTCTCCAGAAAAAGGAAGCTGACAGGCCTTTCTGTGAGCTAAACCAGAGAGTAAACTGTGGTTGGCATTATGTGTCTATCCTTGTGAGTTCTGTATATTACGGAACAATGTATGTCACACTTGTACAGATGTGTCCTCTACACCTCACGTTGTTTTCCTCGAGAGCATGGACGTTGTGAAGAGGATCCTGGTTTTTGCGAGTCTCCTTGTCTGGCTGTGTGTCATCTTTCTTTGTGGCATGTTCTTCGTAAACCTCTCGTATCAAAGCCCTGAACGAGGCAAGTATTTTTTACTAGGCACCTGTATTGTGCGAGAGTTTATTTTCTGCCCTCCTAAAAGCCGACACGGGCACTAAACTTGTCAGTGTTCTCTCATGATCACAAAAATAAAGCTTATTGAATCATTTGTACTTTTTGACTTGGAGGCTGGAGAGATTAGAAGGGTTATATATATTTTTTTTTCTTTTTATGCAGCACATTGCAGCAACCACTGTCTTTATTTTCCTATTGTATCTATTGAGTACGGTGTCGATATAAAGATATTATGAGACATATCAGTGTATATTTGTAAATATGTAATTCTGAATTGTATGTAAAATGAAAATAAGCTTTAATAAAGTCTGAGAGGGTTTTCTCTATCGCACTGGGGCTAAGTTATTTTATTTAAATGTTATTAATTTGAAACTGGCAGTTAGACAAGTCTAAGCCATGTGTGTAGGCTTTTAGAATCCCCATTATCCAGCACACTTTTTAATGAAATATATTTGTTAGTTTATATTTGTTTTCACTGGTTTACTATTTAACCTAAAAGAACATGAATACATTGCCAATGTTAAGAATTATGTATTCTGATCCGGAAGTGTAATTTCAACCACGTGGTATCTAATCTCCAATGGTCTGTTCCCAGTATAGACTGTCATGATTTTGCCTGGGGTACGTTCCCATATGTACACCATCCAACCTTTACTGTTTTATCTCCTTTATTTATTCCACTCAGTGGCCCAAGATATATTATATTTAAACATTATGAATAAAATTATACTTTCGTCGATTTGAATGCCATATATTATAATAATATGTGACGCAAGGTGGGTATAAGGACATGATGTGAGAGGATGGGAACGAGACCCAGCCGCTTCTGGAAAGATACAGATATATCAAGTTGGCACACGGGAACAAGACAAACACCGGAAGTGACGTAATTTGCTCTGTAAAGCAAATTCCTCTGTGTGATAGTGTAATAATGTACAAATAGGGACATTTTTGATTTAGTTCGTAAATAAAGGCACTATTTTGATTATAATTAGTTGTTTCCTGTTTAAATTTCAACCTTGTTCCTCCATATTCTTCCATTAATTTGAACGGACGAGTGTCCGCGCAGTTTTTATTACGAAGGTTCATACCGGAAGTCCTTACGTTTGTTCATGCTAGCTTGACAGAAGACTGGAAAACGACCAGATGGAATTCTGCACTGGCTTCTTAACAGATTCCACACATTGTAAATTGTATCGCACACATATTTAGCTGACTTTCCTTCAAACAACCAGCCCTGGCGTGACAACCAAAGCCTATCTGGGAGGCTCGGCTGCGCTGTGAACCGGGACAGAAGCGGTCAAGACATTTGGATACCCTTCCAAACATCTTCCCACTGTAGGTATCCTTTCTAGCCCAGACTGTCGAAGACAAATAGCTTCCAGTTATCATAATGGAGCGATATTATTGTCCTTGACAGGCGTTCTCTTAACTTCAGTCGGGGTTAAAACGTGTGTTATGGTGAAAAGTGAGACCTGTCTAATGTCATTTGTAGCAGTTGTTTTGGAAATGATGCAGACAACTGTGATTAGCTTTGATAATATGTCAAACAAAAAGGTAGTTTAGCCGGGGGCGCGAGGGGTGTAGCCTTGTTAAATCACATTGTCTGGGACTGTTAATGCGGCCTTATTATTATTATTTAGTGCCTTCTGTATTATACGCTCTTATTCCTCTAAACCCTGTCGTTTACGGGATATTTACATTTTTTAGCAGCACAAATACAGTGTGTCTTTTTGTGTTGGGTTTTTCCTCCTTGCTATGTTACTTTGGACCGCCAGCGTCACCCTAGCAAGAATGAAAACATTGCAATTTCCGGTCACATATTTCATAATAAAACCTCTGTAACATTGATCTAGTGCTGATCTATTATTTATATTAACATATTGATTGATCTCCAGAAAGTTAATCGACTGACAAATTTAATTATCGAGTAACTGTTCAAGATAATTATCAAGTAAGTTAAGGCGTCTTTTATGATCTATTTCGTAGATCGTATAATTGATTAATTGAAGAAATAATTGACATATTGATCAAGATTGATTATAAAAAAAGTGTTGCAACCCGGTTGTCATTGCTGATTTGCTTTATGGTAGTACCAGCACTTTGCAGAATAATAGCCATAGTCTGACTCCATTTGTAACGCATTTACTCCAATTCATATTTCTAATGGCTAAGATTAGACTCTGTTTGCTGATTTATGTGACTAAGTCTTTGCTCTTTTTGTAATCCTTATAGTGGATATGCAACTTGTAATATCAACTTTTAGAGTGATACTCTATAATGAATATTAGATTGATTTTACATTCAGTGTATATCCCAGACGGATTGAAATAAGTATAAGTCTGTTAGCTCAGTTTATCATTATTTCAGTGTCCCATTTTTTAGAAGTCTTTTTCAGAAAAGAAATTTTGCGTGATCTGATAATTCAAATATCTTGAATGTAGAGCTGAACTGAGTTGCCCATTTAGCCAGTAGTTTTGATAGATTTTGAAATGTTTGTCAGTCAATGCTTACTGATGATGTTCTAAATCTACTCTGCTTTTATTTTCAGAGCACAACTTCCTAAAACGTTGGCTCACTCTGTTGAGATTGACAGACTAGACTCAGATACAGTAGGCTTTTAAAACCCTGGTAGGATAGGCATGTCTGTCACTGGTTTAGCATTAACCCTTATTGACTCTGCACGTAACCTCTTCAGATAAAGCTTCTGTATATGGTAGCAAGCAGCCAGTGTGCTTGTACAGAACTGCAGGTGGGCGTGCAGCAGCTGATGGCTACTTTGACACAATAACAATAGCCCAATCTTTATTGTTATGCAGTATGCTCAGTGGAGTGCCTCAAAGACAGGCAGGCATCAGGGTGCGTTGCAATAGCTAGTTGCTTCTGCAAGGACATGTGTGTCAGTTACCAAATCCTTTTGTTTCCCATTCAAAGTAAAAAAAAGACAAGGGTTTTTTTCACATCATTTCCAATCTCAGGAATGGACTTTTGCTGACGTTTGTCCTTTTCAGGAAGCATTCCTCCCAGGTTGTCTTGGAGAGGACAGTCTTCTGGTAGTTTGGCTAGAGGCTGGGATGTGGTTCGAAGTTCAAACACTTCAGAACTTTGTTTCCCTCTCTGGGAGCTGGAACAGAGAAAGAGCAACTTTTTTTTAAGGCCCTGAATTGTTTTGAATCCGATTACCTAGATTCAAGGCGGCGAAGTACAGCCTGTCTTGACTTTGATTTAAGAAGTGCTCCAAATGTTCCAATGTAATATATGAACCCTTTTTAATTGAACTTCTATTCAATTAACAAAAGTCTCATATAGTTTCATACAAGCTGAGTGAGCGTTTGAGGGTTAAATATCTTCCTTGCTCGTCCTTGAATACCCAAATTACAGTTGAATCATGTTTGGCTGCCTCTGCATTCCAAGACAGCGGACAGGAAATGCTTGTCAAATGAAAAGCCGCCACCTTCGTTCTTCTTTGAAAGGTGTTACATTCATCACATTGTTCAAGACTTCATGACATACAATTGCAGGCATTCCTGTTTGTTTAAACGCTGTAAACGACAGACACAAACGAGAGCTACACAAAGGAATAATGCATTTTAATTTTCCATTTAAAAGAAAGTCTGGAATCCGAATATTATAACTTTTGCAAGTAAGTCTCTAGGTTGTAAAATCGGTTGTTGTCGTCAAGCGAGGGAACAATGTAAAACCTGTTCCTAACAACAGCCATGAGATGTCCCGAGTGGTATTCACTAGCGGTGCTGGCAGGCTGACATGTAGGTGTGACGGAGAGCTATCTCGCTACACTGGACTTACTTTGATTAGTCATCAAAGCCACAGTGGATGTCACTGCAGTCTGACGCTGCAGAAAGGCAGCCGGGCCATTTTATGATTGATTAGGAGAGTGATGTTTATTATGTGTCAAGAGACAGGACAGGTTGTGATGTTTTATACCAGGGCTGGGTATGCTGTATTTGTGCGAAACAATTAATCTGTCAGTCAATGAGCAGAAAAATAATTGTCAACTATTTCAATAGTCGTTTTTGTTACGTAAATATATCAAGCATCACCTAGTTTAAGGCTCTAAGTTGTCAAGTTGTCTAAGTTATAGACAGAAATAATATAAATCTTATTTACTGCTTGAAATGTTGATGATAATTGCTTGTACCTTTCAATATGTATAAAAGTGAAGTAATTCTTTATAATTAGATTGATATTGTAGCCTTATAGCTTGATTCTGCATATCATATTTAAGACTCATTTGGCCTCATAATTATAGCTGGAAAATTAATATTTGGGCCAATGTGGAGCCTTTTTCTTTTCAATTATCCTTAAACAGAGCAGCTAGCTGTGTGTGTTCAAGCCCATTGGTACCAGATTAATTGCATTACATAACATTAAGCAGGCTACAAGTGAAAACGAAGACTTTACAGTCACCCGGAGCTTAAAGCTTTCCAGGATTCCAAGACATGTTATATTAGATGAATAAATAGACCCTTTAACTATTCTTTTAATAAACAGAATCCTCCAGTTAGAACTGCAGCAACAAGGCCGGACGACGGAGTGGAAACATTAGACTTTTGACATAGTAGTTTACATTATATTTGGATTAGAAAGCAGGGCAGTTGCACCCTTTTGATAACTACTTCCCCATTGCCTGCTTATCCCTTGACAAATATTGACTGGGCTGAAGTTGTGTAGGCATTACGTAATATGATAATAAAGTGAAACAGGATTTATAGCAAATTAATGCATCGTAATTAAAGGTCAGATTTTATGCTCATTTACAGGTTCATGCTTGTATTTTGGGTTTGTACTAGAACATGTTTACTTGCTTTAATGTTTGAAAAACACATTTTTCTCACTTTTTCTCATACTGTCTGAATATACCTGCATTCACCCTCTGTCTGAAAAGCTCCGTTATGTTGTTCCCAGTATTAATACAGCACGTAAACCTGCTTAATAATGAAAAGGACATGGAAATGTCACTTTTCGCAAATGGGACTTTTAAGAGACTAAAGGGAATATAGTTTTTTTTTTCTGTTTTAAGATGTGTCTCCTTGTGTTCAAGTTGAGAGATGGTGACTAAAGTATTTTGTGCACTTAGCAGCCTGTGGACAAAGTATTTGTGCGTTTCCCTGACGGTACGAGGCATCTTATTCCATGGGATTTCACTTGTTTAATGTGAATCAACTGTCCACCCTCCGACCAATGCCATTGTCTCTGTATTAGAAAAAAAAAAAGCTTATTAAAACCTTTAAATAAATTCTTTCTGCCCAAATCAAAAATGTGGACACTGCGAGTCAGTGTTGAGGGACATGAATACACTCAGCTGAGTTTTTGTCTTTGTCAGGTGAAAACCTTGTGATTCCAATTCGAGCTGTTTTCTTGCTTTTGCTGGCATCGAAGAAAACCTATTTCTGGCCCCTTTTTATGAAATCTCAAGTTGACAGAAGCAGCATATTGGCTCATATAATGTGATTTTAGAACAAAATTGATGTGATAAATCAATTGTACAGCTTTGAGTATACCACTTTGTGTTAGTGTAGTTAGGGGAAATCAGACGGTCCCTGCTCTCCAATGCTCAGACAGTTCAGTAGAAGTGGATGGCATGAGGTCAAAAGAAGCAAGGAAAGATAGAGCGAGGAGGAATGAAGGTGGGAGTTAGAGTTAAGAGGGAAGGTTATGTGCTTTTACATTTCCAGATAAGGATTAGCAGTCACAAGTTCTCTGCCTGTTCCTGACCTGACCTGGATTGGAGCTCCCGATCACTCATGGACTGGACCACATGCTATCCCTTTGCACAGTGGAAGGGCATTTGCCTCAATGTATGTCTTGCATGACTGAACGCAACATGAACTGGCACTGACATTGACAGGGCTGAGGCCCGTCAATGCTAAAAGTCCTGATTGAGACTTGGTATGTCCATAACACCAAAAATACTGTAGTATTTTTAGTAATAAAAATACTTAATGTACTGGCACCTTCTTAACTGTTGATACAAAATAATCCATGATTTTGTGACAGTACCGGAAGTAAAGCTAAACCAAATTATAAGAGGTACAGTAACTTGAAGCACCTGCATTCATAATAATATATATATATATATATATATATATATATATATATATATATATATATATATATATATATATATATATAATATATATATATATATATCTATCTTGACGATTTCACGTTTTGTCACATTTGCTGTATAATTAAGTCTGGATGACATGCACAGAATCTTGACAGGATTGTAGCAGTATTTAGTCCTGACTCACTACCTATAGATGACGACTCTAGATAACTATAGATGTTAGAGATGGGCCTATTTTTGTCTCAGATTTATTTAAAAACTGAAATTGGGGCAACGTTTAGGAGGAAATTGTTTTGAGTTTTGGACAGTTTTGAGGGCGGCTGTGGCTCAGTGGTAGAGCGGTTGCCTGCCAATCGGAAGGTTGGTCGTTCAATCCCTGCGGTCCCATGTCAAAGTGTCCTTGGGCAAGACACTGAACCCCGAGTTGCCCCCGGTGCTGCGCATCGGAGTGTAAATGTGTGTGAGTGTTTATCTGATGAGCAGGTGGCACCTTGTACGGCAGCCTCGGCCACAGTGTATGAATGTGTGTGAATGGTGAATGTTTCCTGTATGATGTAAAAGCGCTTTGAGCAGTTGTTAAGACTAGAAAAGCGCTATGTAGATACAGCACATTTACATTCTAGTCTTGTGCATTTTGACTTTTACTTTGAATATCTTAAGAGTCTGGTGTCAGTCATGTAGACTAGAGATGACGATGGAATGTGTCTCTAAGGTGCTAGAGGAATCTTAACACACACACACACGGTTATTTTTCTCCCAGCCACCTTTTGTTGAGTTAACTGGATAAAGAAAGAGAACAACTTTTAAAGTTTAAAAATTCATCCAGTATTGCTAGGGCTCTCATCCATTATTATGTAGACTAGAAAAGCGGGCGAGCGCCTAAATGTCACAGAAATGTTATGAAGCAGGTTTGCACTTGAACATGCATGGCCAAGAAAGTTTTGCCCTGGGACGCGTTCTCCGTCTCAGTGTATTGTTTGTAATTGTTTGTCAATGTTTGTTCCTTAAATATGTAAAAGTAAATACAAATGTAATCACAAAAAAGAAAGTTTTGCCTGAATTAGGAGCAAAGTCTGTCATGAACTGCCTACAGAACTGACTCCACACGGTGTGTGCGTGTGTGTGTGTGTGTGTGTGTGTGTGTGTGTGTGTGTGTGTGTGTGGTGTGTGTGTGTGTGGGTGTGTGGTGTGTGTGTGTGTGTGTGTGTGTGTGTGTGTGTGTGTGTGGTGTGTGTGTGTGTGTGTGTGTGTGTGTGTGTGTGTGTGTGTGTGTGTGTGTGTGGTGTGTGTGTGTGTGTGTGTGTGTGTGTGTGGTGTGTGGTGTGTGTGTGTGTTTCCAGGTCCCAAGGCGAGTGTGTGTCCATCATGCCTCTGTTTGGTAAATCCCACAAGAGTCCGGCGGACATTGTCAGGACCCTGAAGGAAAACCTGGCCATCCTGGTCAAACAGGATAAAAAGACAGATAAGGTAGAGAAGGTGTGGGTGGGTGTTGGTGGGTGGGTGTCCAGGGGCCCGAAGGTGACAGCCCTATGTGAAGTAGGACCATGGAACAGCCTGTCCCTGTCATCCCCTGACACTTCACTGTCAAGACACACACACATACACAAAAAATCATTAACCACAAAAGCTCAAGTTCAGGCTCATGTCAGTTTTAGATTTTGTCCTTTTCCCTCATTTAACTAAATCGGTAATATGTGTTTGAATTCCATATTTGATTTTCTGTTTCTCCATATTGTGTCACAGGCCCCTATTTACCTCCTCCTCTCCCTCTCTGTTCTCCAGGCGTCTGAGGAGGTGTCAAAGTGTTTGGTGTCCATGAAGGAGATTCTGTACGGTAGCAACGATAAGGAGCCTCACACCGAGACGGTGGCCCAGCTGGCCCAGGAGCTGTACAACAGTGGCCTGCTGATGTCCCTGGTAGAAAACCTGCAGGTCATAGACTTTGAGGTAAGGAGAGAAGGGTGTAATCATGATATTAGTCCACAAGTTCTCAGTCGTCTCCTGGACTGCAACATAAAGCAGTGTGCCATCCTTCATGATTAACTTTGTTTTTGTTTTTCAACCTGGACCCTATTTCCCCATTTGGTTGGTATTTTCATTGTTCCAACAATCACCACTTTGGTCTGGTTTAAACAAACCCTTAATTCTCCTATTTACAGTTTTGTTCCGAATAATAGCAGTGTGTTTAAAAAAAGTGAATAATGCTCAAAATCCTTAGAATAGCTTTTAATTCCATAATAGCAATGCATTATGAACACTGCACGTTCAATTCCAAATCAAAACATGACCGAAATTGATCAAGTTTGTGTTATACCTTTACAGAAAGTGAAGCATACTGGTGTGTTTAGGGTCAAAGACCCATTTCACAGGCATTTCCTCTTCAGCACAAGGCAACGTGACCTCTTCAAGTATTTTGATGTATTAAAACTGATCCATGATCCATGGTATGCAATAAATAGGCCCAACACCACAGTATGAGAAACATCCCCATAACATGATTTTTGCACCACCATGCTTTGCTGTCTTCACAGTGTACTGTGGCTTGAATTCAGTGCAGGGGGGCCGTCGGACAAACTGTCTGCGGCCCCGAGACCCAAAAAGAACAATCTTGATCAGTCCACAGAATGTTGCACCATTTCTCCTCTGGCACCTGGGTATTCACAGAATCAATCACCTCACTAATTGAACACAACACTGCTATTATTTTGAACATGCCCCTTTCAATTACCGATTCAATTACACAGAATGAGCAGCATGCGTGTCATGACTGTTGGGTCTGTTGGTTTTCTATGACTCTGCAACACTTACTAGTAAATTATTTGCCATGTAGAAATATCACTTCTACCAAAATATATGATTTAGGAGGTTAGTGATGTTGGACTGCTATTATTTTTCAAAGATTTTTGTTTACATTTAGTCACTCAGACACCAATGCATGAAAGATGGGGTCCAGGTTAAAAATACGGAAATTACCCTTTAAGATGCCATAGAAACGGGATAGAAAAATAATTTTCTTCAGTTATAAAGGGAAAGAGAAATGCAAAGAAAGGCGCAATGATTGACTGTGGTTGGCAATAGGATGAAGAACAGGAGGAAAAAGGACTCTGTGTGTGGTGTGTGTGTGTGTGTGTGTGTGTGTGTGTGTGTGTGTTGTGTGTGTTGTGTGTGTGTGTGTGTGTGTGTGTGTGTGTGTGTGTGTGTTGTGTGTGTGTGTTTGTGTTGTAGGGTGTGGTGTGTGTGTGTTTAGTGTGTGTGTGTGGTGGTGTGTGTGGTGTCTTTCCCAGGTAAGAAGATTGTGTCAGATTTAACCCTGAGCAGATCGGAGAGGAGCCCACTTGATATTCGTTCACAGAAGTCTTTATACTGCTGAAAGGGTGGGACACACACACACACACACACACACACACATAGAGTACATACTGTACACAGTTGAATGGCTTCCAAAGGCTTACAAATGCTCTCTGTGTTTGAAGGTACGAGACACCCCAGGTAGCTTTGAATTGTGGGATCATGCTGAGGGAGTGCATCCGCCACGAGCCGCTCGCCAAGATAGTTCTTCATTCGGATCATTTCCAAAATTTCTTTAAGTACGTGGAGATGTCCACCTTCGACATCGCCTCTGACGCCTTCGCCACCTTCAAGGTACATCGGGTCTTCCTGTCCTAGCCATATACAATAAAGCTGTTACCAGAAACTATAGACAATATGTTTTTACTGCATATGCTCTGTAGGACATGTTTAGCTCCATTATCTGATCAACTTGATGTATTATCTATGTATCTTTATTCCCAGGATCTGCTGACAAGACACAAAGTGCTTGTGGCTGAATACCTCGAACAGAACTATGACGCTGTGAGTGATTTGAACACCAAGGATTAGTCTGGAAAACACATGATGGATGTGATATCTGCCACACATGTTAAAGCGGGTTTGCCCTGTTTTTGTTTTTGTGATCAAATTATTATTATTATTTTATCTTTCTTATATTTAACAGAGAGGAAAGCTGGGAGGGAGGGAGACAAAACATCACATGCAGAAACAGACACAGACACACACACACACACAGACAGACACAAGACAACGGACCAGTCACATGCCCAGGTTGAGGTCTCAGACCTCAGTGAGTCAGCGATAATGCGCCATGTGTCCAGCAGGTTTGCCCTGTTGGAACAGCGTTGCATCACGCCTCCCCCCTCCATCCTTGACAACATCCTAGCAACAAACACCCGCCTCTCACGTAGGTCACGCGACATCAGCCGCTGAGCTCTGTGTGGATGCATAAACGTAAACACTGCTCCAAATGACGGCTTAACCAGTGGAAACTGATACATAACCGGATCAGGTATCAGTCGCCGCAGTGCTCAATGGCCCAGTC
Source organism: Etheostoma spectabile (assembly GCF_008692095.1). Classification (NCBI taxonomy): domain Eukaryota; kingdom Metazoa; phylum Chordata; class Actinopteri; order Perciformes; family Percidae; genus Etheostoma; species Etheostoma spectabile. Next base: position 13,675,305 of record NC_045756.1, on the reverse strand, counting down.
ATGTATGGAAAGTGAAATGAAATTAAGAAATAAAGTTTTCTCTAATGCACTTCCAGGAAAGCTTGACACAAAGCTCTGCTCTATGCTGTTAGATTCCCCAGGCAGAGGGGCCCCTTTTCATAGGTAGGGCCTCCAGGGGTCTCAGGCTGAAGAAGCTCAACACAAAACTGCCTTTTTACTTGGAGTTTGTATGTTGACAGATGTCGCTGTGACGAGGTTGAGCCAGAATACAGCACTTTGATTACATTTGGCTGCCCTGCCCAAGTACATTTACAGCGGAGCACGTTGGTTTGGACTGATTTAGTATCGGTGGTACAGTGGGGCAACGGTATTAATGATTGTTCGTTCAGTGCCAAATGTTTAGTGTTATCTTGGATTAAGGAATACTCTCCATTTTATCCCACAGTCCAGATAGAAAGAACTATGATTTGCTAAGAGTAAGGGCCATAAAACACGACCTGCAGAGAGGCATCCTAATGTATGGCAAGGATCCAAAGGTTGCACTGGTATGACACCTAAAAACAGGCAACTCCAATGTCAAACTATAAGTCTAAAGTCTTAAATTTGATCTCAGACTGTTAGTAATGTATAATAAGATGTGTTTCTTATGTCATGGCAGGTGTTTGCGGACTACGAGAAGCTGCTGCACTCTGAGAACTACGTCACCAAGAGGCAGTCTCTGAAGGTTTGACTCGGACTCGTGTATTCATTTGTAGAGCAATACATACGATATTTATCATTGGCGCACTTCAATTCTTAAAGAAACAATAGCCTCTCTAACAGATCATTTCAGCGTCACACTGTTTCTCTCTCCTCCAGCTCCTGGGCGAGCTGTTATTGGACAGACATAACTTCACGGTGATGACGCGCTACATCAGCAAGCCTGAGAATCTCAAGCTGATGATGAATCTGCTACGAGACAAGAGCCCCAACATCCAGTTTGAGGCCTTCCATGTCTTCAAGGTAAAAACGCCATGCCTATGCATGTAAACACGGCAAATATTGATCCATTAAATTAGAAATAAGTCTACCAAACTTCAAACACCAAAGGTACTGAAGTGTATATCGAAGGTAAATTCTCTCTGTTGTTTTTAAAAATGTTCTCTGCTGCACCTGTCCTCAGGTTTTTGTAGCGAACCCCAACAAGACGCAGCCCATCATCGACATCCTGCTCAAGAACCAGACCAAGCTGATCGAGTTCTTGAGCAACTTCCAGAAGGATCGCACCGATGACGAGCAGTTCAACGACGAGAAGACCTATCTAATCAAACAGATCCGGGATCTGAAGAAACCGCCGTCCTAGAGAAGCATCCCTCCTCTGCCCTTTACCCCAACTTTTTATCAATAGGAAGACATACAGTAGAAAAAAACACACAGTAACACTAACGGTTACCCTATTTCAATCTTCAAGACGTTATTTGTCTTTTTTCTCTTTGTTGGTTCATTTGAAACTTGTGCAAAGTTTCTTTTGCCATTTTTTTCCCATGACACCTTGTTTTTCTTTCATCTGTAGCATGTAGTGCCACGACTCATGGTGTTGGAGGCGGCAGATTTGCTGTTGGGAGAACCAGCTGACATGACTTTTTTTTTTTTTTTTTTTTTTTTAATGCTATTACAGTCACCAGTTGCAGATGCTCTGTTAGGCTCTGCACTCAAGTTGATTTTTTTTTTTTATCTAAATGAAGTAGCTGCAAAACAAAACTTATAATGAAGAATGAATGCTTTTGTTTTTTAACAGGGCCGATGTGTCTGGTCGTCGTCGCTAAAAGCTTTGTTAGCCAAATTGCACCGGTAATTCTCAGCTGCCTTCTGCTTGCCAAACGTCTCTTTCCTATTGCAACTGCCAAAGTCAATGATGGATCACGTGTTGTCCCCCTAAAACTATAAAGCATCATCAGACTCAAATACTAACGGATTTGTAGCATTGCCAAGTCAACTAGGAAAAAAAAGTTAAGCAAGTTCTCTGAAATTGAGAACCCGCTACAGATGAATGAAGGCTGGTTTGTCTCTCACATGATAATAGCATTCACCAAGATTTGGCACTTAGTAATACTAAGAGAGAAAAGAGAGAGAAGAATTGTAGGAATATTTTAAGTCTTTAAAATGAAGGGCCTTCTTAATTAAACATTGAGCTGCTATCGGTACAGTAAGCTTCAAACATTTGGATCAGTGGTTCTCTTTGCCGGTGGCTGATAGCACTTTCTGTATGATAGGATTCATTTTGGTGTTATACTTAAGCTGATCACTGTTTTCCCTATTGCTTGAGGGTCATTTTTTTAAATATGTGTGTGAGTGTGTGTGTCTGTCTATATATATATAATATATATATATATATATATATATATATATATAATATATTAAATATTATATTATATATTATAGTTTCTTGTCATGTACAGTTTAGGGTTAGTACACCTGATGGGAGTGCCATTGTGAGTGAAAACATTGAACATTAACAGGAGGTGTGGAGGAGAGCAGCTGTAAATATGGCTGTTTGGGTGTCACTCCTCTTTCTTTCTGTGTTGTATGTAACAAGGGTTTTGCTCTGATTTGGATCTTATGTTAGAAACAGGGGAGAAGATTCAGAGGTGCTTTTACGGTCTGGTGTGTTGTCCCCGGTTTGTTGTATTTTCAGTATCTTTCCAGGGGGACCTTAATTATTATGTTAATGAAAATATGCTCTGGATAGAACATATTTGTTGTGATTAAGCAGTGAACCTCTTAGTTCACTCTTTTTGAGTTATGCTGTCAAAGAAACTAGTTTTGCAGCTGATTGGTTGTCATTGTGTACAGACCAGGGTCCCAGCTTCACTTTGAGTTTCAATCTGCGAATTACAAACTGCGTCGGCTACAAAGTCACCGGGAGACTTGTCGCAGCGTGAGGCCAAAACTGTAACTGTGAAAAATACCATAGAATGTGTAAAATCAATGAGGTTAAAACACTACTTTTAAAGAACTATTGCTTTTAAACTTAAAATAGCTTTGCAAAAATTGTTTAAATTTTCTAAAAAATTACATTGGCACTTATGAACTTTTGAAATTTCTGAATTTCTTTCCCAATCGATTTTGATTTGATGTGCATCTATTAGGTTACTTTAAGCTCCCACGGATGTTGTGATGAATGACAATAACAAACCTCCTAACTTAGGACACTTTAAACACATTTAGAAATATTTAAAGAGTACTGTCTACCTGCCACAGTGAATCCTAACAGTAAGAGGCAGTAGTAGAGTGCAGCTGGGTGACGGTAACAGTCCTAAACCTGTAAATTGTCATTCCATTCTTTTCATCTGAAGTAGAAGAATAAAAACAATAGTTCTCCATGATTTGTCTTCTGGGCTAAACAATTTTTATACTAAAAGCTGTGACACACTTTATCAGAATACAACATGAGATGCAAAAGTAAGCCAACCAGCTTTACATCAGACTTGAGCCAAACTCAACTAAGTCTTTGCTTTTTAATGAGCAACTTTGGTCCCAGCAGAACGCCACATCATCTTCCCAGTGTCTTCTCTGAAAGCAGCCACCTTAATTTCCACATTGATGCTATTGTAACACATTCAAAACAAATAAAAGGATGGGAATGCATGCTTTGTGTGTGTGGGTGTGTGTGCTCATTTGTTGTTTAATGTGCAACTTTATGTACAAAGTAATCTCAATAACGGCTTTATTTTCATTTAGTATGTATTTATCTCTGCCCGTCAGCCTTAAGAGATCATCTAGTAACACTAAAGCACATGATGTTATTCTGGATGATTCAAACCAACGGTGGGCCGGCGTGTCCTTGTACCAACAGACAAAAAAAAAAGACAGTAAAGCTTGACTTCAACATAATTCGTCATTAATAAATCTAAATAATGACACCAGACTAAAGCTGTGTAATCAAGTTCCTTCCTTCTTAGAGCTACTTAATGTATTAATACATTTGTAGTATAACTGTGATTTAAACGTGAGTGAAATATTCTCACAGCAACGGCCATTTGATTTACGATTCATGGAGAGATGCTGCAGTGATGCGTGCCATCTGCAGTTCTCTTAAACCTTCAAGTCCACATCCTGGAGAATGGGCTACACCCATGGTAACCTGTGCATACATACATAGACATATTGTATATGTATATCCAAACAACCATTACTTCATTTAAATAAACTATTCACCACTTAATATATAAAAAAGAAAATGGCATAAACAAATCCCCCTGCCACAGTTTATATTACTATTTAAAATATATTATTTTTGGGGGGTATCACCTTTTTTTTTTTTTACCTCATCCATCCATACATCCATCCGCCCACCCGCCTATCACTCAGCGTAGTGTAAAGCATAAACATGCAGCAGCAGATTTTACAGAGGGACAAAGGAATTATGTCGATGTCCATGTCCTGATGACATACAGACTGACCGATGATCGGTATTTCTAAAAGTGCAAATAAATAGCGCAAATGTATGTGTGCCACAGATTCGATCTTCAGATTTCTCCCAGTTCTAGCTGTGTTGATGCAGCCATAAAATATCAAATCTGCGGCACAAGAGCTAAAAACCATGATTCCGTAGTTTTTGGTACATCCATTTATCCGTCCGTCCGTCCTTCCATCCAATCGCGGCTGGTGTTCAGCTGACAGCCGGGGAGTCGTGGGATTTGTTGGTGCACAGCTTCTTGTTGCTGGGGCTCTCCTCTTCAGCCTGCCTGCTGTGCTTCCCGACATGACCATCTGGAACAGAAAGACACTGCCGTTACACTACGAGACACTGAAGGCCCAGTCAAAGACGTCAAGAAAACAAGGTGGGGCTTACTGGCATGGTGAGGAGAGGTTGGGCTCCTCTGCCACTGTGAAGACATGATAACAAAATGAGGTCACTCCTTTCTACTTTCCTAATCTGCACCATCAGCAAGACATCAAACAGCTCATGGCTCTGTGTACTCACGATGAACTTGCTGATGTTCTTCAGGCTGCTGAACCTCAGGTAGGAGATGTCTCCCTTGTCCTTGTCCCTGTCCTGGTCGGTGGTGTAGATGTGTGTGATGCCAGCTCCTCGGATCAAAGGGACGCACTCATCGCATGGACATTTAGTTACAAAGAGCATGGTGGAGTCCTCCGGTTTGATGTGTCGAGTCCTAAAGCATCAGGAGGAACACTTGGGTCAGACACTGGTTGGAAGAGGGCGGCGTGTTAGGACTAGTACACACACAGATCATTGTCTCCCTCCTGTTCTGACCTGAAGGTGAGGGCGTTCTGCTCTGCGTGGACAATGTATCTGTATTTGCGTCTCTGCCGGTCCTCCTGCTTGTTGTCCATCTGGGGGTATTCTGCGTACTTTGACCCTGCTGGGTAAGCGTTGTACCCGCAACCCACCAGGTACAGACACCCAGTCCCATCCATGCCAGCCTGGGACAAGAGAGCAGTTCAAGTTGAATTCATAATATGAAGAAGAAGAAAAAAATGTATTAGTATATTAACATTACCAGGGGCGGTTGAGATTGTATTTGCAATGAAAATTAATGATAACGTTATGATAAATAACATTACCAATTATTTCAGCATTCTACTTCTTTGAGCCAATGCCAGGGCTCTGGTATTGTGCATGCTGACTCACTATATGAAATGGAACCATCATTAATATTATTAGTTCCTTCTATCACAGGTTGAATGATCAGTTAGACATTTTGGGAAATGATTTTCTTCCATTCCAAGATTTAGATGAGAAGATTGATACCACTATCACGTCTGTACGCTAAATACGAAAGGTACAGCTGGGAGCCGTTAGCTTGGCTTAGCATAGATACAGGAAACCAGTGGAAAATAGCTAGCCAGGCTGTAAAACAGCCAAATCAAAGCAACGGGAAGAAAGGTGAGCTCACCGACGGTCCCTTGGCCCAGATGACAGCACCCACACCCACCTTAGGGTCCTCTGGAATGAAAATGACAGTTTTGCATGTCAGAAGCTGGTGACAAACTGACAGGAACGCTTGTCTTTTAGTCCAGTCCGACCCGAAACAGGATATGTGTGCGACAAACAGAAAAACCAAGACCAACCTGTTCTATATGCCAGCAGCCTGGCCTGGATGATGCAATGGCGAGCCACTTCTTGGGATAGTTCCTCGTGATGCGGGGGCACTGAGCTGGCTGTTGCTGGCTCAGAGGTTGAATGCTGTTCCCTGAGTTGCATTAACAACACAATCAACAACCAATCAACAGCTGTGATTGGCAAACAAGTGAAGAACTGTGAGTGTTTCTCACCTGTAGAAGCCGTAGTGTTGCAGTGGCACCGCTGCAGCCACAGCAGCCAGAACCTCCACCAGCTCCCTCATGTTGTGTCTCAGGTTGGAGAAGTACGGCTCCACACAGAAGTTCTCCAGACCCATGTGGGTCAGAATCTCCCGGTGCTGCCGAGACGTCCTGACCAGGAGATGTCTGGAGAAATCCTTCAGGAGCCTCGTGCGCTCTCTGGAAAGCAGGAATTTCTCCAATTTATATGCAACACCACTGGAACTGTAATGCAAAAGGTAGGTAGGTACAGTACAGTACCTGTAGAAGAGTTTATCTGTGTTCAGCCCCGGTTCATCGTCAATCATTCTCTCTATGAAATCACACTCTCTGGACGTCTCGTCAACAAACTGCGCCAGGCCGGGCGCCAGCGGCCGCAGCGACACGCACACGTGAGAACGACTGTTGGATTTCAGCTTCTCCGCAGCCATGGCGTCCAGCGCAGCGTCCTCTGTGATGGACTCAGGTGGACTGTAGGAGCTCGGGTGCTTTGCAGAGGTGGACCTCAGCATGCTGACCTCAGGGTCTCCGGGCCAGAAGGAGATCTGACTGACTCCGGCTAGAGAGGAGAAAACGGCGTCAGGTATTTGTTTCCAATTACTGTTCCATTTTTCCCAGCGGAGGTGGAGCCAAGCGTTCCAAAGTTCGGCTCAGTGCTCATTTCTAATAGGTCAGTATGACTGCTGATGTAATATCCTGCAATTTACAACAGCGGGACAGCATCTGGACAACTGCACCTTTAACATCCACTATAAAAGACAGGTTATGTAACAAGTGGGTTGGGAAAGGAAGCAGGATGGGGTTTATACATTGACACAAAATGATAACACCTCATTTAGTAACTCACTTTGAAACTAGCTAGTAGTCACTAAGACCTTAGAAGCGTGTGTGGTGGGGAATGCTCCCCTAAGTGAAAGTAATTATATAATCATGTTAAAGCAGCCTTGACTTAACCCCTCCCCTGGCCCCCTCATTAGGGCTAGGATATATATGACCCCTGTGTTCCTTTGCTCTCCCTCTGCGTCCTGATCTGTCCCTGCTGTGGTTTTGGTTGGTGTTTGTCGCCCCAGGCATGTGCAACAATTGTACATTTCTACATTAAACAGTCGACTGTAGTTGATCACCTTCTGTGTTAAGCACTGCAGGGAAACCCATGTTGCCCCTCCTGCCCTGTGACCGGGGATTTTGTTCCTTAACTCAGAGGTGGTGAGCAGGTTCACGATTTTAAATATATTTTTAATACACAGTAAGGCTGAGCTTGGCTAATTGTATTTCCACCCCTCCATTCCAGGTTCCTCCTGCTTGCAGACTGCTGCTGTTTTCCTCTTTTTTTTGCCCCTTTTCCTATTCTTCTCCCCTTGGTTTTGTCCTAGCTTGTTTACTTCTTCTTTAACATGTGTTTATTTAGTCTTACTTTTGATTTGTATTGTCCTTTCCCCTTTATTTTTTGGCTTTTGTGGTTGTATTTGGAATTTGTTTAGCCAACTGGGTTGCCTTATATTATGTAAATTTGTTTCTGATTTGTATTTGGTTTCTTCCAGAACAGGGTGGGCTAGGCACCTGTGGTGAATCCATTCACTTTTCTGCATGTGATTAAGTGCACTGGGACACATTATAGACTGCACCACTTTCCTGTGAAGTTTGCTGTGTTGCACCTAAGGGGGGGTAGAGGTGGCACCCCAGGACCCTCCCGAGTGTAGTCTGCCTCTCCACAAGTGGCCTCAGCTTGGTGGTTTATTTAGGCTATATTTATATTATATATCTTTAATTTTGCAACCTCTTTGTATACAGTCTAGTATCTAAAGTCCTTCCCTCTCTCCTCACCGTTGAGGATCATTTTGAGGCAGGTGGAACAGGGTCTCCTAGAAAAGTACATCTGACAGTCAGCCAGGCAGGCGCCATGGTGGATAATGGCTGCCTGTCCTGCGTGGAGCTCAGGTCCTGAACAGTGGAGTCCCACCACCTTACTGTCCCGCACCACCACCAGACCCATCCCGCGGATCTGGAACACAGCACATTTTATGACTCAACAGTGATTATGCTGGGGTGTTGCTATAACTCACTGTAGTGTAGATTTGACCCCAAACGTTCCATTTTACTCTAGAGGGTGTCTCTGTGGGTTTTTACACCAACCTCACTGTGGTGGTCCTCTTGACATTGCTCCTGTGGGAACTGCTCCATCCATAAACTCAACAATGTAAACAGGTTTGCCTTTGATAGCCTGGGGCCATGACCTGCAAGAGGGACAAGAAAAAGATCCTGTCCTTGCTTGGCTTGTGCAGGTGTAATTCGACTGGCTGGTGCATATGTGAAGGAGAGTGGGGGTTCAAAGTCGCCTCAGGCTGATGTCAAATAAAGTTAGAGCAGCAAAAGCAGGCTCTATCCCATTATTTTATTATTCGGAAAAACCCTTGCTTGTTGTCATGGCCGTGCATCTAACATCTTGGTTGCACATTTACCACCAAAAATGACTATACCCATAGCGCTACTGCAATTTAGGGTTGACTCCATTTCTCAGAACAGATGAAGTAACTGAATTGTAATTGCTTGGTGTAGTAAGTTTTTTTTTTTTTTTTTAAGACTGGATCTGAAACACCACACTACTGCACTAAGTGCAACCCGCACAATTGGTTTATTTTTTTACATTTTAGCATACTATTTAAGCAGTTGCACATTTTGCATTCCCATCCTGCATATATTCAAATACTGTTCTTATATTTTATACCTATTATTATTATTTCATGTATGCTGTATGTATGTACTGTATATTGTATCCTAGTTTTTCCATTTATATTTATATTCTGTGCTGTGTGACTGATTTTGCTGCTGTAACACCATCATTTCCCCATTTTTTTGGGATCAATAAATATCTATCCATCTATCTATCTATCTGGATCATAACACAATCTGTTATGCATTTTACAATGTCCCTGAAGTACTCCATTATAGAAACATTGGACTCATTCAGCTTGACTAGTCTGAGAGCAAAAGAGCTAGCACACGTAACGTTATAATATGAAGTTTATTACCATATGGTAATTTCCTTTGAGATAATCATATTCATATTGACACACACTGCTTTCATTTACTCTGTCAAACGTCGCAGGTGCCGATAGGCTGCCTTGGTCTCTCTCATAAAGCCGCGGCTCTATGACCCCTGACAGACGCATCTAAGCCAACATGAACTCGTCCTCCAGTTGGCTCACCTTGTAGGCCTATTCTGCTTTCAGTCTGGGTCATACTGTCTCTTGTCCCTCGACCTGGCATGGACTGGCCCGGATCGGCTCGGCTCCTTATCTCGCTTTCCTCCATTTCAGTCCTCCAGTCAGTGAAATAATATCCTGTCCAGGTTTCCAGTGAAGTGCAACTAAAAAGATGAGAAGCGTTTAAGCGGCAGTAGTGTTCACCTGTGGCAACACAGGTGTTTACTATTTGCTACTTCCTAATCTGCTTCAAAATAAAAGCCTTACGGCCGAACCAAAAGAGTTCATCTGCATGAGAAACAAATAAAAGCAGTTCCCACCGGCTCGCGGACGTTTGCCTGATAACAGTTTCGGGTTATGATTACTTCCGCAATAACCTCTGACGTAACGAAGAGGGCTGAACAATGAGTGGTTTGTTATATATTAATTGTCTCCACTAGGTGGCAGCACATTATGACATATAATACCCTATGAAGAGTGAAGCGTTCACTACACAAAATGCAAAGAATCACGGCAATGATAAGAAACTGATGATTTTAAAGTCTAATCCCATATGCACTCAACAAATAAACTAATAAGAGACAATAAGAGAGATAAGATAAATTAGTGCAAAATATACATTATATGGAAGCAAAGCAGCGTTTGAGTTATTTATTTCTTCAGAGAAACATATAATTCCGTAACTAAATGTACAAAAAAAATGTCAGTTATGTAACAGAAAAAAAAGAGTGATGCAAACCCCAATATAGTAATGCTGATCACGTCCAGGTAAACCATTGTGCTCCAAGTGGATATGAAACCAAATTACCAGCAGTTCTATACACTGGTCTGTAAAAGCGCAATAAAAATATACTTTAATCTTAATACAGTGGGCAAAATAATCGTTTGCTTTCCTGTGAAACAAGACTGTAAACCGGCTCCTCATTCTACTAAAGCATCACCTGCCACAGCAACCTAACCCCAATGCCTTTGTAATTGTTTTCTAACCTGAATAACACTGCGCAATCATAATAAACAGAGATAAGAAATAGAGATCCAACTTACATTCAAACCTAACTGACATGGCTCTTTCAAGCATCAGTGCACCAAGAAATAGAAACCTAACAAGAAACAGAAACTGATCTCATTGGTCAGCTGACCTGGATAATAACTCTAAACACTTTCCTACAACACCCATGATGCAACAGAAAATAAAAACTAGGACATGCAGGCATTTTTTGGTCAGAAACCCAACAGAATATAAAGAAAGCATCTCACTCAACGTGTTCATGTTGCTTTAGCTTGCAGCGTCTTGTGCATTTTACTGTATTTACAGCATAAATCAAGGAATATATAGTTGGTCTTCCTGAGTTTGATGTGTTGCCCAAATAACATTAGCAAACACAAGCAGATTTAAACAGTTTCCGTGGGAGAGTTTAAAAAGGAATATGAGATTATCATTGGAATATAAAGCGTCTGCAACATAAATTTACATTAGTGGTAACGGAACAGTGACTCAGTGTTTACTGTTGCTCTCTAGTGCAACATATATTTCTAGTCTTCCCCCTCACAGCCTTTTAAATTACTGTTTTACTGCGTATGAAGAATTGTAGAGATGGAGTTTCTTAAAAGTGCCAAAGAGCATCTGGCAAAAAAAAACACAGGAAAGGAAACATAGTTGAGAATAAAACGAATCATCACACATCCCATACTGGTTTAGAACTACCAAAACGTACAGAACACCAGCTAAGAGAACAATTACAGTAAGCAACCCAGTGACCCATAACAATGATACAGTAGATCCTGGACATGCAAGAGCTTCTTCCTAAACACAACGGCCCTCATTTATGAAACGTAACGTGGGGGGGGGGGGGGGGACCCTACTATACACGGCAGACTAGTCTGCAACATGGTTTTAGCCTGTGGGGTTCTGCACAACATCACGCAAGAGAACAGGGCGCCATAGATGTAGGGATGGAGCCATAAATACAGGGATGGAGCTAGATGCCCAGAGAGCAGCGTCCAGCACAGCCCCGACTGGGGGGGGCTATACAAAGGAGACAGGATATTACTCCTCACTTTTAAAAAGGTATAGTGTTAGGTTTAGCAATCATATTCAATACAGGAAACTTGACAATGTACACCATTTTTATTTATTCTTTAGGTTCCCGTTTGTCTTTTAAAGTGTTGTTAATGGCCACAAGTGAACAATTTCCTACTGCCACTGACCGACATATTTCGGCTTGTTTTTCCAGCCCCTCTGCTGTCAGGGTCAGGCCTGTGTGGGTGGTGGTCCAGCACGGGGGATCACCACCCTAAAATAACACTGCATAAACTCTGCTACCGTGTTTATTTAAACAGAGGTACACCTACACGTAGGCGTAGGAGATTGCAATATAAGATTACTATTAAGTATACATATGTCAAGGATGTAAAACGTCAGCTGGAGTCCGATTTAATACGGCAACAGTGATCTCTTTCTATTCCGCATTCATAGGACACACGTTGCTGCAAATTAAACTGAGATGTCAGGGTTTCAGTCTCCACCCTCTACCTTCTTAGCCGGATTACATCTGGCCGTAAATAGCAGGGGTGAGGCCTCAAAACAGAGAATATATTGGAGCGTGATATTGACATGAATTCCACGTGAAGCCTGTCCTAAGAGGATGTCTGCGCTCATATCTACGCTGGTTTCTACGGTAGGTTGATAAAGGAGGGCCAATGACTGCAAATGATAAAAATGGAGAGCAAATGTAACTCAAAGATGTGTTTCAGTAACAATGGTATTAATATCCCGGCCAGTGTTAAGTCAGTTATCCCTAACAATTGAACTAGTGTTTTATAATATATAACTTATTACATTAACTTACCCAGAAGTACAGGAAGACATGTCAGAACATGGCAGAGAAAACTAATTAGTTAAAGTATACATTCAGCCCATCAGGAATACAACGCAGTGCGACAGAGAAAGGCGCCATGACTTTGTCGAGCGACTCCACAGGAACTGGCCAAAGTGCTGACTCCAGATCCATCAATAATGCAGCTTCAATACTAGTCCATCTTGTAAATGATGCTGCTTATGTGCCAAACAAGTGACAGTAAATATTTAAAGCTTTCTTGTAGGAATGTGATCGGACCCGATGTTTTGTTTTTTTAAGCAGTGCTCTGCTGCTACAGTTGCAGCACAACCACATCCACTTGGTCAGAATATAGTTTATAAGGGCATTTCTTAGTTCTTGAAGGCTCCGCAGCGGCTAGCTTTGCTGATAAACTCCTTGAGCATGGCTCCATCCACCTGCCAGAAGGCTCCAGTCTGAGTCACCTGAGTCAGATGGTTTACACAAAACCTAAAACAAAACACTTCCAGGTCCTAGAAAAAAAAGACAAATGATATGAGACAGGATTAGAATATACATTGTCATCATCTATACCATATAACATGAAAATACAGCAGGAATACAGCGCCACGGCAACAACATGTAGTATAACACAGTACAGTGTGGGAGCCTTTTCTAGAATAGAGTTGCATGTACTATTGCTCATGTACTTTACTTTGTGGTCACTGGGTGTCACCTTATTCTGTAGAACTTTAAATCAGCGGTTACCAGACGGGAGGCTAATTTCTCATTGTCTTGCCAGGAGAAATGCTACTGTGATTTATAAAAAGTGTATGTAGAGATAGAGAATTTGTTGAGTGCAGTAATGGATTCTTACATCATTACTATTACTACTACTAGAAATTCAGATCCAATCCTATCCATTTTATGCAGTTGCTTGAAATTCAGACTTATTGTCAAGTACATGAAAAAATGATCAAACTGTAAAAGTAGGGGGAATCATTACACCCACGCATTTCAGTATTGTGGTGTACAGGACGGCAGTGTATAATTTACCTCTGCGTCGTATCGTATGGCGGCAGAGAGCAGGGTGAAGGCGTTTCCGACAGTGATGCCTCTCTTGATGATCTGCTGACACAGACGTTTCAGCCGGTTTTCACAGTAAGAGGTGGCCAGGTCCAACAGGCCTGCAGCCAACACACACATGCACACAGGTGAAGGAAATAAATAGAAAAAACATGCAAAGGTGAAAACACAGTATTTGACAGCTGTGTGTGTGCTAACCGATGGCGTCCTCAGGTGGAAGGTCCACGGTGTCTGTGTAGAGAAACTGCAGGAAGGATCTGTAGACGGGGTAGGAGAACTGGCCGATCTCGATCACCTCCTGCTGATCCTCCGTCCATTGGGACCGAAACATGGACCGGAAATGCTCACACCTACTCCAAAAAAAAAAAAAAAGACCTTATCTACACTGTATATACTGTATGGCTGGGTATGGAAAAAGAAACACTGTCATTGACTTATCATGGTTACTTTTTGGTTATGTCTTACACGCACCTGATCTTCAGCACGGCTTTGTGAACGTGAATGCATTTCCCGTCAACGCTGAATTTCAGATCCGACGTTTCTGGACTGTCAAACTCTTTCCTCAGAGCCTCCGCAACAGTCATGAAGCCATCATGCTCTGAAAATATCGCAGAACACAATAATCAAGCTTCATCCCCTTATTCAAGTTATGCTTTAAAAACAGATTTACATTAGCAAAAATAATCTCTCTCTCACCCACAGACATGAGCCTCCACATGACGGGGGGTGTGCCGAAGCAGGCGAAGACGTCGTCAGTGTTGCTGAAGTGTGTGAGGTGTGGAATGACGATGGACTGACCCCGACACTGACCCCACATGTACACCTGGGAGGTAAACGTTACTTGCAGCCAAATCACAAACATCATGATTGTATAACACAAATCAGAGGCAGTTCTGTCCCTCTAGCATGGCTACTGGACTAACTTATGAGGATGAGAACAGCGCCATCGTACTATAGAGTGTGACGAGATATGCACGAGCGGGAATTTAAGCTGAAAAAAAACACATTCATCTTATTTGGCAGATGCTATGACTAAAACTGAAATAACTTCCAAAACCAAGGGAACAAATGACTGAATAGGCCCATTAAATAAAACTTGGGACAAAACACTGATTAACACACGGACACCACAACGACACACACAACAGCAACATCACACTACAACGAAAAAACACAGCAAGCCATAATATGGAAATGAAGCCACACCAAAAATGAAATATGCACATAGTATTAAAGGTGGCTGCGATTAGGATAAGCTTTAATCTTATCAAGAATGGATAACACTGCACAAATCCACTCATGTATGAACAAAATACATATGGTCCCATAGAAGACTAAATTAATTTCATATATACCTGCCCGCTTTGGGTCTTGGCTGCTGAAGTATGTGTTGAATGGCATGCTGCGACCTCTACAATCCTGTTAAGTGAGAGATGTGGTAACAAATTGGCATGCTTTCATTTTTAAGTAAAGAATCACATGGAAACTTAATATTGTGTTATAGCCACAACAAGAAAAAAAGGGCAGGACAGTCATTGTTTATGAAGGAACAATTCTATGAAGAGTTCCTTATGCCCACTGACAACTACTTAAAACCAGGAGGGGAAGCCGAGGTACAGAGGGAGGAAATGGGGACAGGAAACAGGAAGTTGAAGTCTCAACAGGATGGGAAGAATGTGCCTGTCTATTCTCTGAATACAAAAAAATACAAAAAAGAATCAGCCCCTCCTTCTCCCCCTACCTCTCTTTGTCAGCCATGATTTGTACAGGGCTGAGGTGGTTGTTCTTGTTGCCAGTTCCCAGTTGACCGTAGGTGTTTGCTCCCCAGGAATACAGCAGCCCTTCGTCTGTTAGTGCCAGGCAGTGGCTGTAGCCTGATACAATCTGGAATACAGGGAATAATCTGTGATGGAGTCATGCACAGAGACTAGTATGAGACCAATAACCTCGGCACACACAACACCCGCTCACCTGTTGCATACACAGCCCTTGTAGTACAGCAAGGCGACAAGGTGTCAGCTGGTTTCCATTGTTTCCTACGCCCAGCTGTCCATTACCATTGTAGCCCCAGCCATAAACCTAGATAAATATGAACAACTTTACTGTATAAAGTTCAGATTTCCTTAATGGGATCATTAGGACTTCATGTAATGCCATGTTAACCTCTCCGTTGTCAATCAGAGCCATGGAGGAGGTCTGTCCACATGTGATGCCAACAGCAGTCTTCCCCTGCAGGCAGCCGGTGACTCTCCTGGGGTAGGGCTGGTTGGCCGTGGAGCCGGAGCCGATCTGGCCACAGTTGTTATAACCCCAAGCAAAGACCTGGAGGGGCAAGGAAGGCCGGTCAGGACCAGAGATGCAACACGGTCAAATTTAAAAGGTTGTAGCATTCGGAAAGACATATTTACAATACAGTAATGTTTCCACATGGCTTCCGGATTTAAGACTGATGGGATTCCATTTTCATACTTCCTGAGTGGTCCTGAGACAACTTCTTACATATAATCGTTTTACACCGTCTAACTTTGGGGTTAGAAATAAGCAGCTTAGTCTGAAACAAGCAGAGCAGGAGTTGACTACGTCATGGTTTTCAAGTGATCCATCTAAAACTAAACATGAAACAAACATATACTCTATGTAACTGTAAGGTGAATATGCCCTTCCGGTTTCATGGTTAACGTAATGTCAAATTATATTTAATGAAATGAAATGATACTGCTCGCTATGCCATCCTTGACTCACAAGAAGGGAGTGTGACATGTATCTCAACCCCTAGGTGTGAACAATTACATTTAACACAAACTCATCATTGCTGTAAATGAATCATTAAAAAAAAAAGAAGTAGCAGGTTGGACTCCCACAGAGTTATGGGAATAACACTTACCTCTCCATCATGACAGAGGGCCATAGAGTGATGTGAGCCACACGCCACTTCTCTCACTTTCTTGTTCTGTAGGTTGGCGGTGACCAGCAACGGTGACAGTCCCTGGTTGGTATTCCCATTCCCCAGTTGACTGTAGCCATTGTGCCCCCAAGCAAACAGCTGTCCATCTACAATAAATAAACACAACAGGTCAAGATCAGACGAGTCAGGGGCTCATGAATCCAGATTCTAAGCTCATTACATTTTTGTGAAATAAGCCATAGATACAGGCCAGATGACACAAGCAAGTACCTACCCTCGGTGGTCAGTAGGACATGAGGCCCGCTTCCATAGCTCAGGCTAACTACCTTCTTTCCCTGCAGGAAGTCCAGTTTCTTTGGCACAACGGTGCTCAGACTGTCTCCTGTACCAAGGCAGCTGCTGCTGTTCAAACCAATCACAAATACCTGGGAATAACACACACACACACACACACACACACACACACACACACACAGGTTTTGGTACCAGTAACCAAACATCAAATAAAACTGCCAAGAACAGAAAAGTTATAGAGAAATCCAAGAACACAATGTGATAAATACAAATATGTAGGTACAACAATAAAGTGTTACAACCAACTAGTGTAACATTTCAGCTTCTGGTGTTATATGGGTCTAGTGATAGTAATATGGTGACATTCTCAGTCATAAGGTGAATGAAAATAACATTTCCTGCAGTGTTTTGTAGCAGAGGTGAACTTAGTGAGATGGTTATTTTAAAGCTTTAAATTGATATAATTGAAGACTTTCAAAAGAGGCAGGATATACTGGTGCCTCACACACACTCCTCACCTCATTGCCATGTGTGATGTAGATGGCTTCATTAGCAGAGGTTCCAAAGACACAGGCCTGTCGGACTGTGGCTAGTTCCTCAGCGCTCAGCAGAGAGAACAGGGGCCACTTACTGACGTCCACCATGGCTCCCGCAAGACTTAGCCTTCCTTGTCGAGGAGGAGTAGTCAGGACTGATGGGGAGAAGGAGGGAGGAATGGGAGGGGGCTGACGAGGAGAATGGAGGACGTGAGGACAAGGAGGAGGTGATGCTGGAGGAGGTGGGGAGCAAAGACCAGAACCATCTCTGCTGACACTTCAGGAAGGACAAGAGGAGAGGTAGTTGTGAATAAATGGAGCAAGGCAGAGAAAACGTCTCTCCTAAATAAGGGTCTAATGACAGAAAACAACGTTAAAACAACATAGTTATTACCAGACTGGGTTAATTAAACCAGTTGAACACGGATTGGACAGACATAGCACATGCGCTCAGAATTACATGCAAAAATAAAGTCAGTGGTTCTGGCCATATGTGAGAACCAGAAGCTTAAGAAAACTAACTCTTCTACTTTAAGAGCAGCACAACATTATAGCAAGGCTTAAATGTTCGCACGTTCTCAACACAAAGTCTGTCAATTCAATGTGTTATTGCCTTATAAAAGCAATTGAGTGATATATTATAAGGCTTTCTAGCGTGTACGTGGACCTTTAAATTGCTAAATGTTTAAGTGGAGTTCGGCATCGCGCTCTCTCCAGCGGAGCTAGCCAAAACACATAATAGAGCACTGTCCGCGAGCTCAAACTGTTATCTAACGCAGCTGTTCCCTTCGAGGCTATGAGTAATAAAATCCTGTCATTTAAGCCATTTATATAAGACACCACAGAAAGCTAACTGGCACTTATAAGCACATTGTAAACACGAGAAGCTAACGTTAGTTAAGCGTTTTATTATGTGTTCTTCCTACCTAAAGCATCGCTCCATGACAACGAGTCGACTGAGAAAAGAAGCAGACAGAGATGTATATTTAATTAGCTACAGTATCAACATCAGTAAAAACATCCACGTCTGCAATATGTATATTAATGGCACAAAGTTACCCGACTGGACGTCTCCCCGCTGGTGTGGTGTCAACAGTAGAGCTGTCTGTGCTTACCCTGTATCGATTGGCCAGTTTTTCGTCTCCTTTATTTCCGGAAGAGTAGACTATGCGCGGGCGTATTACTGCCCCCCACTGGTCACTGGCCTACTTATTAAATGGCTTATCATATTATATGTAAGATAGTCAGAACCGTTCATAATGCATTATCCTTGAACCAAAACATGTGTGATGTACATCGGGGAAAATAATTAACTCAGGTTTGCAACAATTGTTATGGTTACAAACATTTTGTTTTGACAAAGTTAGCATTAAAGCAAATTTATACAGCACGTGTTCGCAAAAAGGGGATATGGTCGAAGACATTTTTACATATTACATACGATTACATATTACATTAGCCCCTTTCCCTCTCTCTCCACCTAAAATGGACAGTCAGTTCCATGCAACATTCATGTAACATGTAGTTAACTGCCAACCAAGTATTTTAATTTTAGGCCTAATGTATGTTGTTCTTTTCACAACGCCCATTCATTATTGGTCACATATTCAAGTTAAGTAAAGCAACATTTAATAAAACGTACATTTGCATATCAGTCATACAGTTATTTATATGTTTTTATGATCCCTAAGATTGGAAACTGCAGTTAAAAAAGGTTAAACAATCATTCCATGTAGGCCTACTTGTAGTGTAGGTCTCCTTGACAACCAGCAGGTGGAGCACCACATTGATTAGGGCCCATCGGCTTAAATGTGCTCCCATCAAATCAACTCATTAGAGTTTATGGTTTTAATATGGGCTCAGTTCAGTTGTCATGATTGAGATACGAGTTATGACGGTTTGTAAACATTGAAAGTTATTCATTTAATTATTTTGACATTACATTATATTCTCTAGGAAATTAGAATCGAGTCATATGTCTGGGTCTTGTCTTGGTTCGATGCGCCCCAAAACATTTTTTGTGTGTTTTTTTTTAAATTAAGGGTAAAACGTACAAAGTCTGTGGATAAATATTAAAGAATATTTAGTGTAAAGTAAAAACTGATTCACTGCACCACCCGGGGGGCATGCTAGGTGACACAAATCAAACAAACCCACGTTTTTGCGTCAAAACAAACCCAAAACCTGTCAAAACCGTCAAAATAGGTGCTGGTCCTATAACTAATAAAGTGCTAGTTCGCGTTGAGTAACAAACTCTGTGGTGGAGCTCCCAGCAAGGAGACTTCTACATTTACTTAAAAACGTCTACTTTCAGTGAGGTGTAAACCTTTCTACTGTTTGTGACCATAAAACCTGTCACAGTTGTGACTGTGTGTCACTCTTTCAGCTCAAAACCTAGCTAGCTAGCTAGCTTGCTAAGTGCTGCGTCGACTCGGTTTGTAACCTAACGTTAGTGGGACCAAAGAAGAGGCTGAGCGGACTGGTTATCTTTTGCATTGGAAAGAAGAAGAGAAGTGAAACATGGGGCAGTTTGAGGAGAACTTCGCGGTGCTCAAGACTCAAAGAACATAGCTGCGTTCAGACAGGTGAGTAGCTACAACAACACCCAAACGTGGACTTTTTTCTGGCAACGCAGTACTGCGTTGCAGAACAGCGTTAAGAAAAAACCAGAAACCATTTTTTTGCTCTTGTGGCTGCCTATCTTTTTTTACTCCCTTTGGTGATCTGTTTCTGCTGTTTTTCGGTATGAAACCAATAGTTTTTAAACTTTTTTTGTTACCTTGTCTTTTTGTCCCCCTTTTTTCTGGTTAACTCGTGTACTAACTGGGAAGACGTTTTATATTATTATTATAGCCAACTCAAAATTCTGCTTAAAAGAAGGGCTTTATTTGTTTAAAATACTTTTTTCTTCTGAGTTCAATTTTAAAAGTTTCTACGCAGTACGTTTTTTCTTGATCATATTTATTAGTACTCTTTCCTTCCCCCTTTTATATGTTTTTTACCAGGAAAACTTCGAAAATGTAAAGGAAAAGGTTTTGTTTCTTTTTCCCCAAAAATGAAAGGGCTACACTTTTCAGTTTCAAAACTCTCCCCAGCTGACGGAAAATAAATATGCAGGGAACAGGCCCGGCCCCCAAACAATTTTGGGGCCCTGCAAATTTTGGTGGGCGCCCCCTTGCTCACTTACAGTTAAAATGATGTTAAAAAAACAAAGCGCCGCTATTTATTTTTACCTCTATTCTGCTAACGGCTGTCTATTCGTCATGTTTCTGCAACAGCAAATAATCATTTTTCATCATCACCTTTACGTAAAATTTCCTCTGTCCTTGCACGTTTTTCCCCTCTTCTTTTTTTTCTTCCTCCCCGGGCACCAGACGTTTTGGGCGCTTTTCATTGGAGATTTAGATGCGGGAAAAGAAGTCGGGGTATTTTTTTTAATTAAGGTCTTTAGTAAGGTGCCAATTTTTCAAAAAATCCGGGGACTTTTTAGCTCCGAAACGTATTTACCCCCAAAACTTTAAGTTTTTACTTTTGTAAAACTTTAAAAAGGGGACACTAGACCTAGCTGTTCTTATTAGGGGGTGAGCCCCCCCCCCCCCAAGGTCTGATCCTAGACCCCCCCCTGCTGCTACTTCATACTCCACTCCACTACACCTCAAGATAGAAAATCCTAATATTTCAAGATAGAAAGTCCTAATATTTCAAGATAGAAAGTCCTAATATTTCAAGATAGAAAGTCTTAATATTCCAGATAGAAAATCTTAATATTTCAAGATAGAAAGTCCTAATATTTCATAATGTTGTAATGTTTACTGAACTACTGACAGCTTTGCTTTATTGCTCAAGGCTTGTTTCTGCAACAGCTCATTGAGAATCAGATACAACAAAAACTACTGAGGACATATTCTCCTTTGACGTTGATATTAAACGAGATCGATGCAGTCGGCAGAAACAAGCTACAATGTAAGTTAATAGGATAATTGTCCAGCTTGTATTTACGTTCATAAAGTGCTCGTTTTGCTGCTAACAGACTCAGATTAATATTCTAAGTGTCTGACAACATTATGGAAAGGATTTCTAAGGAGGTCGACCTTTCTGTTAAAGATTAAGATCCTTTTTAAAACATAAAAGTCCGCGAAATTGCGTTGGCTAAACCCACCAGACTCCATGTAAATAATCAGTGATTTTAGCATCGTAACACACGGCTTCTAAAACCTCTCTGAGCACCGCGGGCTCTGGGGGTCTGGAGCCTGCGTGTGTTGGGTGTGCGACTATCGGCTCCGTTTTTTCTTTCTTTCATTCCAATTTCGGGTCTTTCAGTCACAGTGAAAACCGGGGACATTTCCGGGGACAGATCCAGCCGGGGACAGGTAGCCAAAATAAGGGACTGTCCCCGGAAACCGGGGACGTCTGGTCACCCTACGTTAGGTACAGCACAGGCCGGGCGCCCCCTGGTGGTTTGCGCCCTTAGCATTTGCCTATACTGCCTAAGCCACAGGCCGGCCCTGGGTAGAGTAATGCATCCTAGTGGAAAAACACCGCACCAAAAACTAGAAGGTGCAGCCTGTATTCATTTTAAATTGTTGAATGTAAACTCACTCCAAGTTGCTAAAATTTCAAAATCAAACAAATACATGACATGACCCAATGGTCCTTATCTATAAGATATCAGTGGTCTTTAAATATTCTACAACCTTAAACCAAACTGTCCATGGCCATTTTTAAAGGGAGGCTATAGGAAACTGCCGCTATTATACCATTTAAATATGCCTTGTTCTTATAGAAACACATTAGAATACTAATACAACATGTTACATGTAGAAAACAGAAACAATATGTGCTTTCAGGGGCCACCATAATCTCTCTATACCCCTGCAAAAAGATTTCAAATGAGTTGATACGTTTTTGGAGTCTTTCTGATGTCAAATATCTCTCTGTCTGTTGTAATTAAAAGTCACCTCTTTTCTGGTTCATTTGCGTTTTATGAATTCCCACTGACTCAGATTTCAGTGTTTTGCTTCCTCCTTTTTTCACTCCCCTTGTTTTTCTCTTGCACCCTACTTCCTCCCATACCTTCTTTCTCTGTGTTCTTGCACCCTCACTGCTGTCTTTTTTTCCTTCTTCTGCCTTTCCCAGCTCCATTACTTTCTGTGCATGAAAAAAAAACAGACACACTGTACTCGTGCATGCAGCTGTGGCTGTTTGCTGTTGGAGCTGAAGCCTCGCTATGTGTGCAGACAAATTATATTTTGCCCCTTGTTGACAGCAATCCCATGCTTCAGCCTTGATCGCCTCAGAACAGTACAAGCTGCGAACACAGTGTGAAAAAAAAATCTGCCAGGCATCAGTCATCCTGCAGTAATGACTGTGTGTACCTCTTATGTATGTGTGGTCCTTATTGCGATGTCAGAATATACTAGATGAGCAGTAGACATTGCTGTTTGTGAAGACCATTATCCTGGACTCATTTGCTGATACTGCAATGCAGCTGAGAGTGATGTCTGTTCCAGGAAGTTTGGTGTTTGTCTGTAATTGGTCATTTGTACCATTGCAGAATTTCACTCATTTGAGTGTGTGTCTGACAACTTAGAAAAATGCAAATGGCGTGCAAGGGAGAGGGGTCAGATTCAGCTTGGAGCTTCATCAATTAACTTTTACATTTGTCATGTTCTGCAGGATGTTTACTGTCTCTAATTTTGTGTTTAAATAGTATACGTCTTTCATTTTCTTTTACTAAATTCCCAGGGTTGCACCTTTTATTTCTGTCAGTTCTGAGGGAATGTTATTACACTGCAAACATCAAAGGCACTTTTTTCCATTTTCCTCAGTAAAACGGTTGTTTTTGGGCTTAGGTGTAAAAATTGACTAAATCACAGGCAAATGAGCCACAACCAAATCTAGAGAATGAATGGTGCGTTTTAGTTCCAGAAAACGCTCCAAAGGACTTGATGGTGTGTGCTACCCCGATTTTTTCTGTTTTTAAAAAACATTTTTCTATCATTCAATGACATTTAATTATTTCTCTGATAAAGACACACAAACGTGACTTGGTGATTTATATCTGCAGAAAAGTGAAGTCTGGTGTGTTTATTGCTGTTGGTTGTGGTTTTGTTAGTTTAATCGGTTGAAATGTCACGGACATTGGCCTGTCAACAGGGTAATTAAGATGTCCACTGATAAGGTTTCTCGCGCGCGTGTTTGTGTTGGGAGTTTGACCAGCTAATGTGGATTCAGCACCACGGACAGCGCCAGCTCGCTCCTCTGAAACCACTGCAGCATTTTCCGCTCCCTGCAACCGCACAGTCTGTGGTTTCAACCCGCCAGCCGCCACGAGTGCAGACAGTTTATTGTATTACTGAGATACGATTTTAATAATTATAATATATAAAATACGCCAAGCAGCGCTTAATCCAACACCAGTTCAACTCTTATATTCTAAAACATGCGAAGGAAACAATCCATTCTAAAAGATAAAAGACGTCACTCAGATATCGTACAAGCCGAAGCCGAACTGACTAGAAGACCCCACTGTAACAAGGGAGTCGTGCAACAGGTGTGTACATGTGCCGACAGAAAGGGCGGCATCGCCAGCTGTTGGAGTAACCCCTGTCTGATACAAAGAGAAACGCGCTCGTAAAACAGCAGTGAAGAGAGACAAAGGAAGGTGGTGGTCTCGTATACATAGAAGTGACGCCATCTCGGCGCCCCCTACCCAAAATCTTGTCCGTTACAGTTTACATCCAGTCAGTCCAGATACTGACGGTGTGGGAACTACGTGTCTACCTAACTGCAAACAGCCCCCCAGTACGGCTGCATCAAGCTGCACGGGCATGCCGGAGGTAACCCTTTCCTTCAGAACAAAAGTCGAGGGCAAACCAGACTGCTCATTTTTCTAAGGAAAAGAGCTTGGGAAATAGGCACAGCTCTAGGTTGAGTAGTAATCAAACAAAGTGTACATTGTTTTGCAAATAGCCTACAAGCGTCATACATGTGCATACTGCAAAATGTTGAAATGTTTTCACGTCATTTGGCACTTTTATTTTGAGGCCTATTTTTTTAATGTGATTATGGAAACATGCGTTTTTATCCTGAAAATATATGTTAATTATATATATTTTTATATATAACTATATAATTTTTTATTTTTTTTTGCTGTTATTGAAAAATGCTGCTACTGTAACAACACAATGTCCCCGTCGTGGGATAAATAAAGTATAATCTAATCTAATCTAATAAATATAACCAACTAACTAACTTTAGTTGCCTATATTGTACCTACCTATGTCACTGCGGATTTGATTATAAAGTGAAATTGAACCGTTACATTTTCAATTTACTCAACATTTCTCCGAACATTGGCTTTAAGAACGTAAAAAAAAAAAATATTGTGAGAAAATACAAATCTTTGAGGAAAAAGAGAGAAGCTCTATCAAAATTGTGACGGTTTGGACTTTTGTTTTGAAGGTGCCAACCGGAATAGTTGTTTTGGTTAATTGCTCCTACTCTGTTGCTGGTTGGGTATAGATAGCCTATTCAGTGCACCTCCTCGCGCCCCGCCGGCTGTCGGTCGTCTCGAGCGCTGCTGAGAAAGACGCTGAAGCACCAGAGGAGCGTGAGAGGACCAGCCGGACCCGGGCTTCTTCTTCTCCTACTTCTTCTCCATCTAGTTTATGGTGTAGTAGAGACAGCTGAGCCATAGTTCAGTTTTTTCACCAGCAAGGTGAGGAAGAGGAAGAGGAGAGGAAGAGGAGACAGACAGACAGGCAGGCAGCAGCAGGATCTTGGCGCATTGGAGCTTATGGATTATTGAGAAGTGGAGGCCGAAACGCGGATCAAATATTCATAAGGACTTTTTGAAGAGAAAAACACATAGTG